>NC_139605.1:89286136-89606136 GCF_964270895.1 Podarcis filfolensis | reverse complement strand
GGATCCTGGGGGTCATCTAGTCCAACCCCCTGCAATGCAGGAACCCTGTCCATAGTTGTCCCTGAGTGGACTTGAACCATCAACCTTCTGGTTGACAGCCACAAGCACTGACCCACTGTGCCACCTCCAGGTTGAAGAAGCTGCAACTGGTTATTGGAGATTGCTAAGTGATGGGAGAGGAGAGAGCTCTTCTGTCAATAGTAAATAGCTCTGGAAAGGTCTATTCAAAGAGGGGTGGGGTCACAATGTGTGCATAGTATATGGAAATGAATCAAACTCATGAATGGGATACTAGGATTGACAGAGGAATCAGCAGAAGGCATCTGTGACTAAAGGCACCATCAGATGACTTCCATCTCAATTTGTTTACAAAGAGATTAGAGGACATTGGCTACTTAATGAGCATTTGTTCTGGTTTGTTTGTGAGGAGGTTAGATGAGGTTGCATCAAAGCCAGTGTTATCCCACACCCTCCAGTGCATTTCCCTATCACTTGGTCCACATCAGAAAAAAAACCAATCTTTTGGGGGAAGCAGACTTGTTAAGCAAGACCTCCCAACCAACTATGACCTGAATTTGATTTAATCCCACCCGAAAATAGCAACAGTCCTAACTCCTAATGCCATTTGATTGCTGAAGTAATTTCCACATGGCAATAGCTGCTGCCTTGGGTGGAAGAGTGCAGGAGATACTCACGCCATAACCTGGTGGAAGTCTGAAATATCTTTTTGTGTAGCATGCAGATACAAGATTGTACTGGCATGTTTGCTCAACTCTCCATTCCAGGAAGTGCTGCCCACCTGCAAAGGAAAGGAAGGAGACTGTAGCAGTCCTGTTGACATCATGACTGCTTTGAGAAGCTCTAGCAACCAGTTGCTCTGTGAGACTCTTGCTTTGTGCTTCTTTCTGCTGAAGCTCAGTTTCCATTTAGCGCCACTTACCTAGATTAGATCATTGAACTAGATGGAAGGAAACAGGGAGTAACCAAGTCAAGTCCATCATTTACCTTGTGCTGAAGAAGCTCATAAGAAACCATCTGCTGAAGAAGGTGCCGGTGGACTGTGTAGCTCGGTTGTGTCTTGCTGGCTGAGGTGGCTCTCTAGTAAGGAAAACAATGTCAGGCATCCAGCTTTTAGAAAGCACTAGAAGAGGGTGTTCTCTGCATACGTACCACAGACTGGAATCAACTAACTAGGCCCCACCAGTGGAAGCCCACACAAAGACTTCTGTTAGCGAAATGAGGGCTTCCCTCCTCTTCTCCATCCTACATGTCTTCTGCCTCCCTCAATTGACTGGAGGGGGTTCAGAATAACCCCTGAAACAGCACACGGTGGGGGAAGATTGTTCCTCCAGGCAAGCGTTATGTTTAAAGCACACGGCTTCCCCAAAATAATCCTAGGAACTGTAGTTTTCCCCTCACAGAGGGCAGTAAAAAATACATTACTAAATTCAATAAATAAGCATTTGCTGCCCTTTCATGACACCAAAAATCAGCTGCCTGAGGCAGGCACCTTACTCTGCCTAACGACAGAGCTGGCCTTGCATACTCAGTTGCACACACACTTTCGCACAATACTGGGGATTGCTGATCTCTACATGTTCAATCATAACATTGACCCATATTAGAACACCTGACAAAGTGTCTCTTATATCTCATTTACCTTCCTCCGAGATGTATAACCAAGGCAGGGTAGAAATATATGAGACAAAGCCCATACTATTAAAAGACCAATTCCCAATAGAGCTATAATAAGCCATAGCAGCAAAACAACACAGTTTCAGAACATCTGAATGTCATTTGAAAGGGTAAAGTCTTTACCACCTTTGGGAAGGTAACCAAAGACTGGGTCAGGCAAACCTCCAGCAGGAGGTGACAACACAGGAGAAAAAGCCTTGCACTTTGATGCCACGCCAACCTAACCATCGAAGACTATAGTACATAGTTCAGAGCCCCCTTCCCAGATGACTTCATATTGCCCTCTAAATGGTAAGGTGCCACTCCCTTACCCTCTTATGCATAAAAAGGAACTGCAGGTGGCAATGTCCTCGGTTGGGGTAGGTTTCTGTACGAGGTTCCAGCCTGCACCAGCGGTCATCTCTGCCATGCAGGTCCTGTCCAAACAAAAAGAGAAAACAGTGGGCAGATAATGAAAAGAGAGGTTAGGATAGTTCTGGCAGGTGAATTAGAGGCATCATCACTGAATTGTGTTAGGCTGCCATCCAAACCCTGGTAAACGGCTGCTGCACCAGCCTGAAATTGGCACAGGGATTGGGCCAAGATTGGGCACAATGCCCTCATGGGAGAGCAGTAGGGTCAGCTCAGGATCCAGTAGATCCCAGACTGGCTCAACTACTCACCCTCCATTTCGGGGCTTGCTGCAGGATGTTGTGGCAGGGACCCTACCAGTGGCACTTCTGCCCACGTGTTGGGTGGGTGAAACAGGGAGCTGTCACTCTGTGGGCAGAAGCCAACACATACGCCCCATGCCCAAAACAGAGGGGGTTTGGATTATAGCCTTTGATACATTGTTAAAAATTAAATAAATGTATTTTTTGAAAAACACAACAAAGCAATTCCGATTGCAAAACACGCATTTTCAACATGACCGCAGCGTTTAATCAATTTGTTGCTATGGTTACAGTTTGGTAAATTACAGATTTGAACCTGCTCCCTCCAATCAGTGAGGTTGGAGTGACAACAAAAACCAACTCTGGAATCTGGATCTCTTTTAGTGGCACATACCATGCCAGCTGCCACACAGGTCCCATCTTCCCTGGACCACACTGGATTTAAAAAATAATAATGAACCAAGACGGCTTTCTTTATCTAAAGCAGGGATAATTAAACTTCTTTGATTGACAGCCACACTTATCCTTAACCAACCCTCTGGGAGCCACATGCCAAACAATCTCACATGCGCATTTGCAGGAGACACATAGAGAATCCCACCTCCCTAACTCAAAGTTTTGGTTAACCACTTTATGACGTGAATTATTTGTGAGGATTAACCATGGCTCAAGGAAGACCAGGATGCCAACAGATAAAACATTGCCATGAAAATTCGCTCTTCCCTTCCTCACCTGCAGGCGAAGTACCACATTCCCCAGAAAGTCATCCTGCCCTTTGTCCTTGCGAGCTTCCTTAAAAATCCTGGAGAGGAAAAAGCAAACCAGAGAGGGTGAAATGGCAAGGGGAGAAGAGCACAGAATATTGTTCCATTTTGTTCTTTAAATGCCTTTTCTTGCTTGTCCAATAGCCTCTCTGGATGACCTTACATTAACGTGAAAAGGCCCATGGTTAGTACAAACCTCTTCAGGCCATGGAGGTCTGTCAACTCTCCCAGTTTGTGGCGCACAGTTTCGACATCATCATCCGAGTCCCTACAAGAAACAGATTTAAAGATGTAGAAGCGAAACAGAGAAAGAGATGGAAACAAAATGAGAAGAGTGTCAGCCAAAAGACAATTTAGTATTCTGGACAGATGGACTGACATTAGCAGAGTGGTATATTTCTGTGAGGGTGCAATGTTAGGCCTGACCAACTCCACAGAGATCTTTGAAGCCATACAATTCAAATGTCACAAAGGGTACAAGTGCTGTGAGGAATAACACCCAACCCTACTTACCACATGTCTAGATGTAACCAGGCATTCTCTATATCTTTAAACTCCCTAGAAGGTAAAATTGGAACATTTTATTAATGCAATGAATATGCAGTTGAAAATTCACTCCATTTTTATCTCACTTTTCCTCCAAGAAACTGAAAAGTGGCCCATATATAACCAAAAATAAATAATGTTGCAATTAAAGCAAACTATGATTACAGCTAACAATATACCAAAGAATAAGCAGCTGCACAGGCAAAAGAGCTTCTATCAGCCAGTAATGCAAATGAAGGACTTGGGTGCGTTTCCTTCTGGAGAATGTGGTGTTGTCACTCTTCCCAAGGATGCCAGATAATTAAATAGATGGGATGTAAAAGGGCCATTTAAGTCCAGTGTTTCCCAAACCTGGGTCTCTAGCTGTTTTGGGACTATAGTTCCTATCAGGTCCTGACCACTGGTCCTGCTAGCTAGGGATGATGGGAGTTGTGGTTCAAAAATAGCTGGAGACCTAAGTTTGGGAAACATCGATTTAGTCAAAGCGAACTTTCAACCAGGGTTCTGTCTTCTGATACAATTAAGCAACACAGTGCAATATGTAACATTATTTATATTTTGATATATGTGCTTTTAGAGAGTTCAATACAGCACTGTTTTCATATTTTCGGTCTTGTTGCTGTTTATGCATTGCTAATTTTTCACCAGAAGCTAAAGAGGTACCTCTCTCCCCAGAACTTTGGAAATTGCTGATATTGGGAACCACCCTGATAATTTTAATCACCTGCTTTTATACCTCGCTGATGTTTTGTTTTATTCTTTTGACATTTTATAGCGTTCACTGTTTATTTTACGATTTTTACGTGATGCATTTCTGCCCTGTGAACATATGGTGAAGGGCACACTATGCATAAGGATTTATTTATATATTAGGCTTGTTAGCCACTTGCTACCTGAAAGTCTCCATGCAAACCTACATAACACATCTGAAAACATGAATATAAATACATTACACCATGAAAGCAAAACAACCCCCATAACAGCCATATGTAAACAAGCATACCACATTATGACAACCAGCTGATTATAGGCGTTATTTTTAGAATTGTCCTGGATTTGCAGACAGCTATATATATTCATCTATCTGAGTCACCCTCAACCCAAACAGCAGCAGATCTTCTCATAGGGCAACAAACCACTTTCTCTGGGTTTGCCACCCTGCTGAATATTAGTCTGGATCTCATGGCAGTGGTCTGAAACCATGCTGCAAAATGTCAAACTACTAGAGAATCACTTCTCCAATAAGGATAACCTGCATACTACTCCTTTCGCCAGCTGCCAACCCCCTTGCTACTTTCATGGGTGATGCTTACATACACAGGAGAGGCAGATTTGGAGATCTGGTTCTTGCCTGTGGTTCCTGCAAGGACTGGGAAGAGGAAGCACCCCAAATTGTCAGAAGCAAAACACACACTCTTAAGGAAGCAAGACGTACAGGATAAAGGTTTCATTCCACACAGGATTTAGAGTCTGACTGATGATTTGGGTGCGGTGAGTCTGGTCTTCAGGGAGCAGATTCTTCACCACAGCCTTTGATCGCTTTTTGTTCTCTTGACGGGAGCCACCACTGGTGGAAGAGTCCCGAGTTTTCTCTTCTATCCCTAGGAGGCAGTATGGGTCGCTGAATCCTGCAAGCACAGAAGTAGCTATTGAAACGTACAGGGATTGCTTTATATGTTAAGGCCCCATCACCACCAGCAGGATGGGAGTTGGAAAATGTCCTCATGTTCTCAGTGTTTTACAGGGAGAAGCCCATCCTGAGCTGAAGGAGGAACCATATTTTTAGGTTCAAAAGTCCCTTTGAGTTGTCCACTCACCACTGACATCTTTACCCAGAATGCCCCTGGCTTGCTTCACAGTTGCTTTAAGACAAAAAATTGGTTTCTGAAGAAGAAATAGAAAGAATACATTTAACTTGTGAGTCATTCAATCCTTCAAAAAGAGCACAGAACAGATCCACAGAGCAGATCCTGGGAGTTTGCGAACAGACCTCGCAAACAGGAACAAGGATTGCTGGAGGAGACTGAAGAGTGAGCTTTTGGAGCCTGAGGGGTGTGTGTGTGTGTGGCTGATGGCTCTGTGGGAACACAGGATCTGAGGGGGAGGAGTTACAACTGAGAGGAAGCCAGGCTGAGGTAGGAGTTAGCAACCAGCAGCAGTCAAACTTTGCTCATTGCAGATCCTGGGAGCTTGCGACCAGACCTCACAAACAGGGGCATTTGCAAGGGCATTTAGCGGGGGAGTTTAAGGGGAAGACCCAGAGTTCTGTCTCTTGGTGTGCATAGGACCAGAGACATGGGGGAGCAAGGGAGCTGCTGCGGTGACCTGTAACACCTGTGCCATGTTTGTCATTCTGCCAGAGAACAAGCAAGTGCAAGCAGTTAGGAAAAACACTCATGGTGTGTGTGAAGCAGAGCTGGTGAGGGGCATGGCTAGGGAGAAAGTGTGGTCTGGAGAGAGTTATGAGGCCCAGATAAAGAGAAGGTCTGAGTTCCCCTCCCCTTAGACTTTACCTCTAGCTCTTTGACCCTCTGTAGTAGAATATCATGCTCTTCTGGATCCATATTGAAGGCCTGGTTGAGATATTGGAAAAGAAACAATTAGAGACCTACTTGTTTTTATAATACTGCATGAAGTGGGGCAAGTTCCATCACCTCGAGCTCAGTGAAGAGAAACAGCATCGAGCAGGCATGCTAAGAGTAGTCCCTTATAGCCTTGTCACGGATTATTTTAGATTACACATATAATGTAAATAGAGCTGAGGAACTGATAGCTCTCCAGACTACAACTCCCATCACCCCTGACAACTGGCGATGCTGGCAGGAGCTGATAGGAACTAGAGTCCCAACAATAACTGGAGGGCAACAGGTTCCCCATGCTTGGCTTAAAAGAAGAACAATTTGTTACAGTTCTTAGGGCTTCAGTTTTCATTGTCTCTTAATGTCTCAGGATAGCTGCTTGCACATTCTCCGTACGTACATCTTTCCTGATCATTGGATCAGCAGCCTATTTGGGTCAGCTTTAGAGGCTGTCTTTCAAACAGCATCAATTCTGTGCCCAAACAGACACCCATCCCAGTAGAGACCAATTGCTTGCTTGAATATCACCTTTATTGCAAAACATAAGGGGGACAATAACTCTCTGTGGGAGTGGGAAGTAGCAAGGAATTGTGAAAGCCACCTTGAAAAGGGGTGGGTATCCACAATGTCAAATTATGAAATTAAAAGGAAGAGAGGAGAAAGGAACCCTGATGGTGGAAGAGGCAATAATACCCAGATATAGAAAAGGGATGCTGAGGAAAGGTTAGTACATCTTTCAAGTGGCACCAACTTTAAATAAATATTAATGCAGGCTGGGACAGAACACAGAATATGGTGCAGACAGAACATTTTTCCGCTGTTTATTTTCTAAGGCAAGTTGTACCAAAATTATCTACTGCAGAACACCCTAAGCCTAGCCACTAGCTTTCTGAAAAAGGCAATTTCAGGTGGCCTCTCAAACATCAGGCCTTCTTAAGGAGTGAAGCCTAGCAAGTAAAGTTTTGTCTGTTGGCTTCTACTGTCACCATTACTTGCCTGCAGTTCTTCTCTGACAAATGGACTCCATATAGCAGAGAATAAGCACTTTCCTCAGGATGTCATTTGGGATGTCTTGTGGGTGTGATGGTGGTAGGGATATTAACAAAACTGAGACAGTCATTTCTTGCAGTGGGAGGAAAATAAATGGGCAAGGCAAGAACACAACCCCACACAGAGATGGATGCCAGACTTTAGGCTGGATATTAATGAGACAAGATGGACTTGGCTTTCATCTGACCTTCTGCACATATGTGTACAGCTCATCTGGATCAGCAACATGGCTAAGTTCTGGTTTGCCCAAGCGATGGAGAATGGTGTAGAGGACCTCTTCATATAGCAGGGTGCGCTGCAACAGCACATTAGAAACAGATCAAAACAAAGCCAAAGTCTTCTGGGTTACTGTCCCTGCATTCTTACTTTATTGTGGATTGGTTAACCAAAGGGAACCTTGAACAGAATAAGGTTGTTGTTCATAAGGGAAGGGTTTTTCATACTAATAATCCATTTTAACATATCTCAGGGCTGGATTTCATGATGTAGAACCAGAGAAGTGGAAGTAGCCAGAAGGCCATCTGATTCAAACCAATTATCACATGGCAGAACCCCCTTTCCAACCTGCCATGACCAACTCCCTTCCTTTTGGACTAACACAGCACTTTGACTTCAGCTCTAGAGGCACGCCTATTGTGTCTCAAGGCAGACTGATGCCAACAGGACCTTGGAGGAGGGAGATTCCAATGGTGCCCCAGCACCTATCGAGATCATCACCCAGAAAGCTGCCCCAGTCAGAAAGAACCTAATACACCATGACTGGCCCTACTCTCCAATGCTAGATCCTCAAAATCCCCCAGGAGCAGAAACAGCAGCAGATCTGAGTAGAGAACCAGCCCAGAAAGTGCAAAGTGCAGCATATATCTGACAACACAATGCCTCCCTTCTCTTGGTGCTACTAAGGAGAAGGAAGCCAGAAACAGTATGTGCTCTGGATCAGCGCCCTGCTGCTGCTGCTCCTGTTTGGGGTTGGAGAAGTAGAATCAGCAATAAAGCTGCCCAGCTGGTCCCCAGCAGTTGCTGTGACTCATCTTCTGTCTGTTGTCTGTGATGGGAGCTGTCCAGCTAGAGAGTCTCTATAGATGGACAGCTCCCCTGCTGCTTTGGATGACTTGCTTCCTGAGCTCTGGGCTTGCCAAGAAGATGGAAAGATGGAGCAAAGCAGCAACGATGATCAGGAGTTACAGTCACACTAACCAACCTAACACAGTGAAGTTGACAGTCTGCCACAACAAACTAGGAGCTCTGCACAGGAAACAGCTCCAGGCTGTATGGCATGGTGTGGGTGTGTTTCACACAGGGTGGATAAAAAAATCAATAATATTTTTTTTAAAACGGATTTTTTATTTAAATCGGATTTTTAAAATAAAATGCTTTTGGAGGGAAAATCTTTCTAAAGATAGCTTTCTATTTAAGTTACATTATAGTCCAAAGGCTATTCATCAGGATATAAGGATTTGTTT
Organism: Podarcis filfolensis; assembly: GCF_964270895.1. NCBI lineage: Eukaryota > Metazoa > Chordata > Lepidosauria > Squamata > Lacertidae > Podarcis > Podarcis filfolensis. Next base: position 89,597,386 of record NC_139605.1, on the reverse strand, counting down.
TAAGTTTTTCAGTCTAAGTTTTTTTTAAAAAAAATGTTTAACCACAGCAGTTAACGAACATGGATACATATGCTATAATGTTATTGTTTTAGTTAAATAAATTGTTAAATGATTATTTTTCTCCTTCCATTAAAGTACAGTAGAAAAGTTGTCCAAATATAAATAGTTAATTTATTAAGCCTCATAATAATTTCATAATTATCTGTTAATGTATTTGTAATAGTATAACCAAATCAGTTATTTTTTCTATAACTGTAAAAACTGTAAATAAAAACTAAATTTATTATTCCAAAAATGAAACCTTCATCTGGTTGTAAGCTTTAAGATTATACCAGCAAGAATTAGTCTTTCTGTAAAAAAATGATTTAAATCAAGTCTTACTGACTAGCGATTTAAATCTTACTGACTTGATTTAAATCAAATCCACCCTGGTTTCACGCTGAAATACACCTCTTCATCTCTGCTTCTGACACCTGAGAGATACATTTTTAGGACCCACCCATCTTTTTCTATTTTATTTTTTTGTAAGTTTTAAAACTGTTTTAAACTGTATGTTAAATTGTTGTAACCAGCTTGAGGGCCTTACAGTGATGGGTGGGTAATTAACAACAACAACAACAACTTCACAACAGCTAGATACCTAGATAACAAATCTGTCCCTTTTTCTAAAAACAGTACATAATATTCGAGCTCACCCACTGAATCTGGCTGTATAACCCAGACACACACACAAAAAAGGGAAAGTACTATTTCACAGAATGCATCATTACCTTATGGAATTCATTGCCTGAGGGTGTGAAGGCAGTCAATGAACTAAATGGCCTTAAAAGGGATTAGACAAATTCATGGAGGAATATGTGTTAATGGCTATAAGCTGTGATGGCTAAATGAAGCTTCTAGGTTCAGAGCACAGGCAAAACAGTCTCTGAATAGCAGGTGTCAGGACACCTACAAACCCTTCTTTGTATGTTTTCCAGAGGCATCTACATATGGACCACACTTTTAAAGCACATTCCTCCGGCCAAAGGATCTTGGAAACTAGTTTCCACTTCACAGAGCTACAATTCCCAGCAACTTAAACAAACTACAGTTGCCAGGATTCTTTGGGGGAAGTAATGCACTTTAAACGCATGGTGTGTGCACAGCCTCCTGGGTGCCCATTGTTGGAAATAAAGCTGCTGAACAAGTGGTCCTTTGGCATGATCCACCAAGGCTCTGTGATTGTATACTATTAGGAATGAATAGATTCTTACCTCTCTCTTAGAGAATTTATGAGACAGGTCCATCTGGGGAAAACAAAAGAAAAAGACTTTCATTGACAAGCTGTAATCAGTGGTGCTGTCAAAGTAAAACTTTGGGGCAGGAATGCAGGGTCTTACTCAGCAGAATGGATCAGGAGGGGTCCCCAAATGGGGCAAATGCATTACCACAAATGCTTACCACATTGTAACTTTAAAACTAACACAAAAAACATCATCAAAATCAGAGATATATATACATAAGCAAAAGCAAGTTTTTTTTAAAAAAATCATTATGCCATATTTAAAAGTCGTCTACCTTCCCAAATAAATCTTATTTTCAATAAAGACAGAGGGGGAAGAAAAGCAGAATGCAATTACAGTGGTACCTCGGGTTACACACGCTTCAGGTTACAGACGCTTCAGGTTACAGACTCCGCCAACCCAGAAATATTACCTCAGGTTAAGAACTTTGCTTCAGGATGAGAACAGAAATTGTGCTCTGGCGGCATAGCGGCAGCGGGAGGCCCCATTAGCTAAAGTGGTGCTTCAGGTTAAGAACAGTCTTAGGTTAAGAACGGACCTCCGGAACGAACTAAGTACTTAACCCAAGGTACCACTGTACTCTCCTTTTTAACACTCAAACAATGCTAAATAAATACAAAACATTCTATAGAGATGTGGGTGCCTTAAAGTACAAGTGGAGATCCTTTCCCCAACACCAAGTACACAGAGCATTTCCCAAAATATGGAGCAAGCCTGCAGGGCATCTAGGTTCTCAGGTAGACATACATCTCAGGAACTTTTAGAATAAAACAACAGCCAGTAACAATTCCGCTATTTGTCTCGTGAATTAAGGGCAGCATGCAATGAAGTAATTCCATTCGAACACAGACTTCTGGATGCACAATGGAACTTTCCTTCCCTCTCCTTATGCCCCCCTTTAAGCTGTTCTGGGGTTTCCCCCAACCCTCTGGAGCAGCTATGGGGAAGGTCCAAGGGCTATGCAGGGAGAAGTCTTTGCACTCATGGAAAAACTTCATTGGATACTACCCTAAATGTTTACATTTTCTTACAAAAAACAGCTCTACTCCTCTGTTTTTCACATGGTAAACAACAACCAAAACTACAACAACACAATGGGTTATAGGCATTAATGTTTATTGCAAGCAATCTTACGGGGATTGGGCACAACAGAAGGAAACCTGGAGCAACCTTAATTACTGACAAATTACTATGGTAAAAAGACTGGGAACAGTAGCTTGAAAATGAAATGATTTCCTTTTATAGGTCTGCTGTGTACTTTACACAAGAGACAGAAACTGAAGATGAGGCTTTTCTGACTGTCTGCCCAGCAAATGTACTGCACAAGAAAACTGCTGGGAGGTTGTCCTCAGCCTGAGGAATCACCAGCTGGAGAAAGTGAGCAATAAATGCTGGCATTATATATGTGAATTCTTAAGAGCCCAGACAAGTTAATGAGGAGTATTAAAAAGATGCACTAGTAAGTCTGTGAACCTGGTTTGAAAAGCAAGAGTACGCAATGCTCCCAAAGTGTATTCCAGGAAGAAAATGATTTGGCTGCCTTGACAATTCATCATTATTAACTACAGCTAACAGCTATCCACCCTCCCAGTTTGCAGATAACACTGCAAGTGCTGTATGTATAGAATAATGGTCCTGCGCAAGGAAAGTGGAAGGAAACCAATTCCACACGCACCCATTGCTCCCACAATACAGTGGTACCTCTGGTTACGAACTTTAATCATTCTGGAGGTCTGTTCTTAACTTGAAACCATTCTTAACCTGAGGTACCACTTTAGCTAATGGGGCCTCCCGCTGCCACCAGCGCACAATTTCTGTTCTCATCCTGAGGTAAAGTTCTTAACCCAAGGTACTACTTCGGAGTTAGCGGAGTCTGTAACCCGAAGTGTTTGTAACCCAAGGCACCACTGTAGTCTGTAGCTAACATAAGCATGCTAGCTTCACTAGAGTTGTCCTGGTAGTCAGGAGAAAAATGCTTCAGAGGGAAGGGTGAAGATCAGGTAAAACTGTGGGTAGGGGACAATGTGGTGCATACCCATCCACCCCCCATTTGCAGCTTCTGGTTGGTTGCAATCAATACCCCCTCAACACAAAATAAGGCCATCATGAGCACTGCCCTGGAAGGCAACAAGGACATGTGCCAATGTTTCTTCCTAATTCTGTCCTGTATGTTCCACCCACCATGAGTGATCATGACCTTCCATTTGTTTTTTAGAACTTTATTACAACTTTAAACCTAACACAGCACACACACACAAAATCATTATCAAAGTCAGCAACATATACATAAGCAAAACCAATATTTTTTTCTTAATATATATATATATCATTCTGCTTTATTAGGAAGATCTAATACCTTTCCTAATTAATCTTTTTTTCAATAAAGCCAAAGAATAAGAAAAGAGAGAGTCAACAGCAATGGCTTTCAAACAATGCTACATATTACGAAACATTCTAGAGCAGGAGTCAGCAAACTTTTTCAGCAGGGGGCCGGTCCATTGTCCCTCAGACCTTGTGGTGGGCCGGAATATATTTTGGGGATAAAAAATGAACAAATTCCTATGCCCCACAAATAACCCAGAGATGCATCTTTAATAAAAGCACACATTCTACTCAAGTAAAAACATGCTGATTTCCAGACCGCAGGCTGGATTTAGAAGGTGATTGGGCCGGATCTGGCCCCGGGCCTTAGTTTGCCTACCCAAGTTCTAGAGATGTTGATACCTTGACTTCCGCTTCTGGTCTTAGAGGCAGAGAGGTATGTGTGTTATTTTTAGCAGCTTTGCTGTGTGCTCTCTACATTTTCCAGGTTTGAGTGCTCATTTGGTTTTTTAAAATATGGATTTAGTTTTTTTAAGATCCCCGTCAGACATTTTCCACATTGTAAAAGCAAACACCACTATAAAAAGGGTTGTGAGTTGCTGCTTGCTGACTCGCAAGTTGTGCTTTCTTTCTTTTAGAAATAAGAGAACCACACTAGGCCATAACCACAGCCGTAACTGGTTAGTGCAGGGGGGTGAGGAAGTGGAAAGGAGTTTTACGGCACAGCAAGAACAAGACTTGCTCCAAACAAAAAATTTTTTTCTTTCCAGTAGCACCTTAAAGACCAACTAAGTTAGTTCTTGGTATGAGCTTTCGTGTGCATGCACACTTCGTCAGATACATGCATGCACACGAAAGCTCATACCAAGAACTAACTTAGTTGGTCTTTAAGGTGCTACTGGAAAGAAAAAAATTTTTTGTTTTGACTATGGCAGACCAACACGGCTACCTATCTGTAACCAAGACTTGCTCCAATGAGTCTTTGTTTTCTGATTAGGAATTTAAAAGGCAGGTTTGCATCAATAGTATTCTCCTCCCAATTCCTAACTTGCAAGGCATTAGAAATGACCACAGGAGGGAAAGGATACTGGATCAGATCAACAAGTTATAAATTGCTTGATGAACAGAGACTAGCTACTTGTTAAGCCCTGGGTGGCTACTGCAAGAAAACGTGGCATGATTGTCTATGGACAGTGGAGATATTATTTGTCAGGACCATTCCTTCATCAACTAACCCACTCGGAGGAACTCCACCACCAGGAAGTATTTAACGCTAGCTGATTTTGCACATGCAAAATTAACAAGTTACACCAAATGTTATGCAAGGACTTGACAAATATCAGGAAGCAAAAAGCCCTTAGATGTTCCTTCACGATCTGGCTCATGTGGTCTGCACACTATTCTTTTTCAAGACTGCAACTGCCTGGGCATCTCATCCCCTGCCCTGCAAAAGGTAGGTCAAAGCTAGACCTCAAGGTAAGAACCAGTAGCTTAGAGAACTGGGCTTGATGTAACAAATCCAGGTCCAAAATCCTCATTAACTAGCTCATGGCCTCTCAGCCTAACCTACCCTGACGGGTGGTTGTGAATCTAAAAAGCTCTTTAGAAGAAATATATTAAGAAATTTAAGAATGGGATCTAAAGCACCCCCAAAGGTTTCAGTATCTCAGCAGGTTGAAGCAGAACATGAAAGGTAGGAGACTGAAAAGCAAGAGCTGTAACTAGCCACTAAAGAACATTCTAAAGTGAAAGAAAAGACTACATACTTTTTTGTTGTCTTTCCCAGGGGTTTCCCCCACCGGGGTCTCTCTGTCAGCCTCCATACTTGGCTGGTCTAGGGAAGGCCTGAGCAATAGGGAAAGCCTGAGCAAGTGGAGGAAGATGCCAGAGTGTATATACTCTTTAGAGGCTGAACCCTGAACTCAGAAGTCTGTCCCTGCCAGCACAGTGTTCCCATCAGCTCTCACATGCTTAAGAGGAAACCACACTCTTTTATCACACTCTGACCATTGTGACAGCAAACGGAAATGTACCCGGCCCTCTTTCACAGTTACTGAGTTGTCATTTCTCTAGAGCATGTGGAGACCTCTGTCAGACTGGTGGCTGGTTCAAAACAAATTTATCGCCCTCTCTTTGATTATGCATTCAGCTGCCTTGAGAGTTACACCAACAGGGGTGCAACATAAATCCTCTGCACAAATAAAACAAATTCATATTCATGTTGGAAATTAGTGCTGCATATCCCCATGTGCTAAGGACAGGCTGAGACCTTTGAGGAAGCACTCTCAGATCCCAAACAGAGCACATACCCTTTAGTCCTCCTGGCAAGGACAGACTGAACCATTCATCAGCAGCTTTCTCCCATCCTTTCACCTGCCTCAGTGCTATGAGAAGCTACCTTCCCCTCTTTACTTTACCCCCACACCTGTGATGTATGCAAAGGTCCTGCACTCCTACAGGGCTAAGAAAACTCCCTAGGTAAGCAAGCTTAGTAAATAGTGCTTGCTATCATGTTCAGGTTTAACTGCAAAGCATTTCCCTTCACCAGTTCACCATGTGGCTCCCACACCTTCACCATGTGGGTCACAGAGATCTGTCTCTTTTGTGCTTTTGCACACATATGTCAACACACTAGCAAATTAAGTGCATCCCCATGATTCCCATCCACACGAGTGAGTGGTACTTGATGGGATGTATTTGCACTGTGTCTTGTGCACACGGCCAAGTTTTCTGAGATACAAGTTTCCTATATACCAGACTTGCAGAAAACAGTGGGTCAAAAATACCACACAAATCTGTGTGTCATGTGGGCCCCACCAGCAGCCCATAGAGGAGCACCTGACTAGCAGAAGCAGGATGTGTCATGATAGATGGCACCCAGCAAAACATCACCACACATGTTAAAAAACCTCCCACACAATGTGCTCCAGTATGTCCACAGTTGGCTAACTTGCAATTTTAGGTTGGATTTATCCCCTACTCCACTGCCCATTCCCTCACCATCCATGCATCTGGAAAATCCAAATTGAACGGGGGTGGGAAGGGCAGGCTGTCATTTGCATAAGAACAACACTGTGTAGATGATGTGAAGAACTTATATATATATATATATAAGATGCCTCAATTCCACTACCAACTGCCTTCTGTACACAGCCACAGTACCTGCTTTCTGAGTTGTGATGAGTAACCTTTCGGTCTCTGCCTCCATTTCCTCCCACGCCACAGTAGGAAGCGTAGAAAGACATATACTCAGTTTCATTCTGTGTGAAGAATCTAATGTATGATGTTTCTTCCCCACACATCCACCAATAAGAATTGTGTCTGCTGTTGTTACTTAAGAACAGACACAGCTCTTACGATCTAAGAAAGTACGTGGTTTCAAAGCCAACGTTGCCTCACTGAAACAGGCAGGAAGAAATATGCATTATCTGCATCAAACAAGCAGAAACTTCCACTTTACTCTTTTTAAGCACTGAAACTCAGCTGTACGGTATATCAAGAACTAAAATCAGACCTCATAGTTGTTTCAGTTTTCTAAAAAGGATAAAGGAGAATATATCTGGAAATCTACGTGACAAAGAGCAGCAGTCTTTTCTCTGGTTTATGACTGAGACACCCTGAGGGTTAGAGACAACGTCTTTCTTTTCACTGATGGGAAATAGGAAGATATATTGTTCACATAAATGGCATTTTGATCAGATTGTAGTCCATCATATAACTGCATGTTATTATCACTTGCCAGCATCAACTGCTATCCTAAAAGCTTGCTATCAAGACTGGAGACCTCACTTCCTCTTTCTTTGAAGTATCATAGAGAGGAGAGAAAGGAAGATTAAATGACTTGGCATATAGCAGTGATACTTCCACTGAATTCAGTGTCGTATTTACACTTGGCATGTTTCTAGTCCCCATCAACACCCAATTTTATTTTTTTAGCTTATTGTAAAAAATATTTATGAACCACACTTTGGGCAAAAATGGGCCCCCAAGGCAACAATTAATTAATTAAACAATATAATTTATATACCGCTCTATGCACAAGGCACAAGTTGGTTTACAATGAGCAAATGTATATTTTATAAATCCATAAAACAACACAATAACAAATCACTAAAACAGTTACTAATAGCAGCAACAGCAAACAGGTCTGTCCTCCTCCTAATACCTGGCTATAACGCTTTGTCTTCAATAACCACCTAAAACTATAAAGAAATGGGGCCAGACATACCACAGTAGGGAGGGAGTTCCATATATGAGGAGTCACCACTGAAAAGGCCCTTTTCGGGGGGGCACATCATGTACCTCATCCTGAGGAGGAACCATCAGGAGGGCCTCATCTACTGATTTTAAAGCAGGAGCGGTTTAATATGGAAGATAGTGACTTAGATTTATAAACTTTTACCTCAAAACTTTAAAGCCGTATTGTAAAAAACATTTAAAAAACAACAGAAAAGTTTATTATATTTATAATAATCTGAAAGCCATGTGGTACAAAGAAGTTTTAATGGCTTTCTGAAAACTAAATGAAGATGAAGCTAGTCTTGTCTCGCCTTCCGAGTGAGGGAATTCCATAATAGGATGCTGCCCAAAGGACCTGTCCAATTTCCCCATAAACCTAGCTTCTCTTGGAGATTGGGCATATAACAGGGCCTATGAATCTGATCTTACATTACAGGCAGGTTCATAAGGAGGAGACAGTCTTTCAGATACCCTGGCCACAAAAAACTAAGGGATTTTGAGGTAACAAACAGCACCTTGCATTGTACCTAGAAACAAACTGAAAGCCAGTGTTGTTGGTGCAAGACCCGATACATGTTGGAAATCCAGCCTGGCAATTCCTCATATTTAATTAAATGAAAAATTAGTCTGGACCGTTTAAAATACGGCTTCAAATAATTTGTTTTTCCAATAGCTTCTATTTTCCATCTATTTGCTTTGGCAGCTCTGGTTAAAATGCCAGTGTGTTTTCCACTGCAGTTGCTGAGGTTACTTGCTGTCAACCAACCACAAATCCCATAGAGAAAATTAGTCATTCACATAGCCTGACATGCCACCTTCATGTGTTTCTGCTAGTGCAGTACTAGCAAATTTTAAAAGAGACCTTTATTCTTAAAATTTCAGAAGTGAAGTTCCTGGGCAATATCTTATATCACTCAAGTTGATTCAACCTTCCTCTCTTCCCCTGCAGCCCATTTGCCCCCCATTTTGTTCCAGAGGGTCCCCCAACACTAATGTGGATAAAGTCAGGAAGGAGAAGCACCATTTGTGTGAATGGACATCTGCTACACAAACGGAATATAGGGACGCAAGTGGCGCTGTGGTCTAAACCACCGAGTCTCTTGGGCTTGTCGATCGGAAGGTCGGCAATTCGAATCCCCACAACAGAGTGAGCTCCCGTTGCTCTGTCCTAGCTCCTGCCAACCTAGCAGTTCGAAAGCAAACCTGTGCAAGTAGTTAAATAGGTACTGCTGCGCCAGGAAGGTAAACAGCGTTTCCATGCGCTCTGGTTTCCATCACGGTGTTCCGTGTGCCAGTAGCGGTTTAGTCATGCTGACCACATGACCCGGAAAGTTGTCTGCAGAGAAATGCCGGTTCCATTGGCCTGAAAGCGAGATGAGCGCCACAACCCCATAGTCGCCTTTGACTGCACTTAACCGTCCAGGGGTCCTTTACCTTTTTTTTTTACCTTAACACAAACGGGATGTCAGACACCCTAATTTTAGCTATTACTTCCAAAAACAAAAAAAGGTAGAAGAGGAACCTTGTCTAGGCAATATGCAACAGCCAGAATAAAGCTAGGTCACTGAAATTCATAGCATTGTGTAATAGCTGTCTTTGTCCTAGTGTCTCTGTCCTGCTGGCCCTACCATTAGACAGAGTGGGCAGCTTTGGAGGATGCTGCCTAATTGCCCAAATAGAAGTAAGATTGAACCATCACTCTGGTTGTCTTTGGTACATGGAATGGAGGGGCACCATTTGGTCCTTTGCTTAAGGCAAAATATATTGAGCCGGCCTTGTGTAGAAGCCTCCAGAAATCCTCTCACAGCTATGCAGTCATTATATGCTGAGGGTTCACAAAGCCCCACTCTACTGGGTTCTTTTACTTCCTCATCGCTCATGTCTTATGTTTTGCTTACCCAAATTATTCCCCTCTAGCAATAGCTTGTTTAAATTGGGAGTTCCTTCAAACTATAAGTAGCAATGTTGGAGGAACTGCATTAGGAAACACTGATGTTGAAAGAAGTTTCATTTCTTCTTTTGTCTCACAAGGAAAAAGGCTAGTCACTCAATACATGTATTAGGACAGTTTCCTCTCACACTAGCTGAGCTGCCAATCTATTTGCTCTTCCACATCCAGCCGCAAACAACCACCTGTAGCACACATTTCATAGATAGAATTGCAGAGACCACTGCACGTGCTAATTCTACCAATCAGAAAATCTTAATATATATGAAAGAAAGAAACAAAAATCAATCCTAAATGTCTCAAATTAAATTGTCACATTTTTTCCCCCTGGCAAAGTTCCTGCACTTAATCACTTTTTGACAGACATTTAGGGTTGTAATCCAATGAAGCCACCCCATTAGTGCATGGACTTCCACTTGTGCAATGGAACTTCCTCTCACTCTCCCCACCCCCATGCCCTCAAATCTATTTCTGTTGGTTCCTCAAACTCTCTGGAGCAAATAGGGGACAAGAAGGGTGGCAGTGACTTGCCCAAGGACACCCAGGGAATTTTAATGGATGAGTGGGGATTTGAACCCTGGTCTGCCTATCCTAGTCTTATACTCTAACCTGGAGATGTTGCTAGGTGACAGCTCCCCTCATCCTTGGCTTTTGGCCATACTGCTATGCCTGATGGGAAATGGAACCCAACAACACTTGGAGGGCCTCGGGTTCCCCATCCCTGTTCTAACCACCACACCACACTGGTTCTCAATGGGGGAAACTTTTAATTTAGTAGTAAAAGTACTTTCTGCCATGGTATTACAGTTAAGAGAAAAGTTGTGCCATTCAACAGTTGAGTAACAGGCAGTGATTCAAGACACTGAAGGCCTGATAAGAAAACAAAAAATGTCTATATCCCTTACACACACACACACACACACACACACACACACACACACACAGTCAGTCAGTCAGTCACCCAGGTGTTAAATTCCACAGCAGCAGCAACCTTCTCTCTGGAAAACCACATTTGCTTGTTTGTGCTAAGAGCCACAGTCTTGTGTGAAATGGGGCAATATTGTAAGTTACTGCTCTCTCAAATAACAACCACAGCCTGTAAATATTTTACTATGACAAAAAAACTCAAGTTCAACCAATTTTGGGGTCCCAAAGCTGCTTTCGCAGTAACATTCATCCTAAATGTTGTAAATGAAGCAACAGAGAAAGCAAACTCTGCTTAAAACAGGGCTAAAAGTTGGATCCTATGCAACTCAGAAGCAAGTCCCACTGAGTTCAACAGGGCTTATTCCCAGATAAGTGTGAAGGACTGCAGCTGCACAGCACAATCTTATATACATCTACTCATTAGCAGATCCCAAGATTTTATCCCTGGTGTCTCAAGGTTTGGCAGGAAAAGATGCCTACCTAAAACCCTGGAGAGTCACTGCCCGTCAGTGTAGATCATACTGAAAGGGATTGACCAATGGTCTGACTTAGTATAAGGCAGCTTAATATGTGCTTACCTCTTGTGTCGGTTGTCTTGTAGTTCTGTCCTTCTTTTGATTTTATTGTGAATTGCAACCTAGAAAATAAACGAGCAGAATTTTACACACAAAGACAAAAAGAGGTTTCAATGTGGTTCCCTCCTTCTTTTAAGCCTAAAGTGAAGTAGGTTGGTCTGGGGAAAGTTTGATCAAATGATTATTGTGCAAAACTATGGTATTTCAGTCACACTGAGCTGGGAAAAACCATATTTGCAGCGTGATGAAACTGAAAACTGTAATCACTCAGTTTCATAAACTTGACATAACAGCACATGTGTACTTGAAGCTGCAAAAAATTGTTTGTATCTTTCTTCTTTCTTTGGCCTTCACTCGTAGCCGAGCAAGATTGTCTTCCATAAACACGGTTTTAACAATGAGTCCGTAAGTGACTGCGGAGGCCAATTCTGGATCCACATGAGAGACCACATATCTATATAGCACTATACTCCGTCCTCACTGGCAGCGGCCTCCAACTTAATGAAAACTACATTCATCATCATCATCAATTACCACATTTATACCCCACCTTTCCTGTAAGGAGCTCAAGGTGGCATGCATTTGAACCATGAAGACTTGCAAGTGTCTAACTTTGGATGGATCATGTCCATATAAGCACACTGAGAGTAAGAGCAAAATAATGACTAGTAGATATCTACAACTTGGGTGGTATTAATATTGACTGAACTGTGTCTGTATATATATATTTTTTCTTTGCAAAGAAACAGAGCTATGTTTTATCTGCATGTAACTGCATTTTGAAATTAAGGCAAGTTAGAAGCTGCTAACTGTTTGGCAATTCCACAAGCGAGGACTACATATTTCAATAACCTAGTAGTTACTCCTATGCCGAAACAACTCAATGTAATACTGAAATGAATATGTGCACTCACAGTGATGTTTATAAGGAGCTGAGAGGATGGTGACCAAGGTCTTTACTTACGTCAATCACCTACAAATCATCCTAGACCTATGAGCTTTTCCACTGGGTAGTTTTTGAGTTAATGTAACTGGAATTACTGCTCCCAATAAAGAACAGTTTGACCTAGACACTTGTCCTTCTGAAGTTCTCAGAAATCAAGAAGTTTCCCAATGACAATGAACACATTTCTTTCTTGAGAACACTGTGTGCAGAGTCTTTTTTGTGTATGCACCTAGAAAACGCTGGAGACGTCATTTCTATGCTGTTTTCGGCTGGAATTAAATAGTACCTTATTCTTACTGCGCACTTGAATGCAATGAGCACACAGGAAAGAGTGGGCACCAACCATCCACTTCATCTAGTAGAGAGAGACATGGTGAGCTTCTTCCTTTGTTGGCCCCCTTGTCAACAAGAAGATAGGAAAGGAGAATCTCTTGACTGCCCCTGTTTTCATTTACAAAGAAAACAGAGCTGACAAAGAATCAGTAATTGAAGTGGGTGCACTGTCATGGACAAAGTGAAGCAAGTTTGTAGCTGCGTTGGCTTGTATGACAGGAGTGTGGGATGACTTTAGGGTCTATTGGTGTGTTTATAATTCATGGCACTAGAGAGCCGACTCATGGTCTGTTAATATATAAAGTATAATTAAATCATAAAGTAATCCTAAGTATGCACCCATGTTCTTGCATAAGAAGTGCTTTATTGAATCAGAATGATGGTCTTTCTAGTCCTGCATTCTTTGCAAGAATCTCACCAGGCACCATAATCCACCTTCTGCTTACCACTGTTTATTTTATTTTTAATCTTTAGCATTTGCAGCCCATGGACCCTGCAAGTGTGGAGGAGAGGAAAGGAGTCCCACTCTCCCACAAGGTGATCAGGCTAAACAAAAAATAAAACAAAACACCCTACTGTTGTAATCATGGCTAATTGGTGTTCTATAATTTTTTACTTTGCTCTGTTACTAGTTCTTAGATGCTTTTTTTTATTCAAGATGCGGAATTGCACCTGAAAAGCAGGCATCATTCATCACAACCTGACCCCTTTGAGCCCATCCCTCACCCTTCAAGCACACTTCCAGGACCTCTATATACCCCAGACAACATGGCCCTTCTCTGACGTAGCCGTTGTCAATGCTGTGGTAGGAAGCCTGCCAACAGAAATTCAGAGCAGAATGCTAAAAGTGTGACTGATGGACACATATCTGAAGAAAAGAGTATGTTCCACTATGGTATCTGAGAACTGTATTTGTTGTGTGGCTTGGATTTAAATCTGAAAGGGCTTAAGTACATGTTTTTAAAAAATAATTAGGTGAAGGGGGGGAAAGAGGCCATGGTGACATGAAGAACTGAGAGACGGTGAAGAAATTTAAATCCAACACAACCCCAGTATCTCCATTCTATCCCACTGTACAAACATACATCATTTTATTTGTATGCCGCCTTTGCATGCTCAAGGAGGCTTACAACATGGGGGGAAATCACATAATTACAAATATAACAAAAGTAGCCATAAACAATAACTAAAACATCAAAAAGTACACAACCCAATTGAACAATTTCAACATAAATCAAAAGGAGATCTAAAATTAAGATCAGGCCAGGCGGGAGAAGGCCTGTAAGGCAGGCAAAAGATCTTCCAGGACTCACAACCGAGATGGTCTATGCACTGTCATTCTTTCCCCTCCTGTCACCAGAAGCAAGAGTGACACCTGAAGCTTCCTATAACATACTCCAGTCCTGATATTCCTTGGAGATGGGAAAATTGCTACTGACGGCAGACACATCCCCTCTCCACATATCCTAGAATAGAACCAGGCAGAGGGCCTTCATGGTAGTGGTGCCCGCCCTGTGGAATGCTCTCTCATCAGATGTCAAGGAAATAAACAACTATCTGACTTTTAGAAGACACTTGAAGGCAGCCCTGTTTAGGGAAGTTTTTAATGTTTGATGTTTTATCATGTTTTTAATATTCTGTTGGGAGCCGCCCAGAGTAGCTGGGGAAACCCAGCCAGATGGGCAGTGACGGAAGTCCAGCCGTCATTAAATGGTGCACAGCATAGAAAAAAGACACAGAGAGCCAGCAAGTATTTTCAGGATGGGATGAGCAGCTCCTTCGACCACTCTCCTCCGATTTTATTCTCCTTTGTTCCCCTCTCCCGCATGGCCGTTTGCCAATGTCTCACGTTACCTCATCCGGTCATGGCTTTTACTACACCCATCACCATACAGTGGTGCCTCGCAAGACGAAATTAATTCGTTCTGCAAATTTTTTCGTCTAGCGAATTTTTCGTCTTGCGAAGCACGAAATCCCATAGGTATGCATTGAAAATCAATTAATGCGTTCCTATGGTCAAAAAAAGTCCAAACAAAGCCAAATTTGGTACAACAAGAGTTTATTAAGTGCTCTTTAAAGTCACACATACTGTAAAGAGCATTTCAAAATTCAAACCCAGAAATTTTTTTTAAAACAGCAGAGTGGCCCAATGGTCACAGAAAATCATAAAAATGCAGGAAAAAAAACACAAGCTTCCAGATTCTTGCAAACCCCTCCCCAACACCAAGTCCTTGAATTCCAAACACCCCAACCCAAAATCCAAAACCCCCCAAAAAAGTTTTAAAAGCTTAACTTACCAAATGGCTGCAAAAGAAGTTTTGGAAAAGCTTCAAAAATCACCAAAGTCTTTAAAAACCTCAAAAAAGGCTACTATGTACTCTGCGTTCTATGAGTTGCTCCTCGAAGTCAAGTCGCAACTGTATTAACGGTGTTAAGAAAAAGGAAACAAACTTGCAAGACGTTTTCGTCTTGCGAAGCAAGCCCATAGGGAAATTGTCTTGCGAAGCAGCTCAAAAAACGGAAAACCCTTTCGTCCAGCGAGTTTTCCGTCTTGCGAGGCATTCGTCTTGCGGGGCACCACTGTATAAGGTAATCACTGCCCAGAGGAAACACAACTCCATATAAGGTCAATACATTCTATATATTGTCAGGCCCAGAGTGCTGGTCATCGAGGTCAGGGGGCACCCTGCAATATTACAAGCCTCTGCCATGGCTTTATGACTCCCACAGGGCGGGGTATAAATTACTACTACTACTACTACTACTACTACTACTACTACTACTACAATAGTCTGAGTCCTCTCCTGCCAGCCCTGTATCATACTAAAACGCCAAGTGATTTCCTTGTACAAAGACTAACTAACCTTATAACTAGCAATTAATATAACAAAGCAATTATTATTTAATATTTCTTTTATCCTTTTGGCACAGTTCCCACCAACTGTCACTACTCTGTTCATAGACCAATATTTACTCCGAATGACCATGCCTGGAGAACAACTGGTGGGGTTTCAAACCTTGCAATAATGATGATGGTGATGATAATTCCAGCACAAAATAGTCATTTCACCTATTCTTTACTGGTTCAACTTCAAAACAACCCTTTCCAACATAAATAGAATCGAATACTTACCCCCACCCATAACTGGTTCTCGCACACAATCTTGAATGAACCAGAGGTACAAAAGTCCTGAAAAGCAGTCAGTGAAACAGGGATGAGGTGGGAAAATACAATGTTCAAAGCTGAGACTGCTGCCACCCAAGGAGTACTCTTCTTACAGTCAGTTACCAAGGGGCCACATTGCCAAGAATATTAGTCAAGGTCCAGGCCAGACAAACTGTACAGAAGACAGCAGCAGACCAGCCACCAAATCTTTACAATGCAAGGGCACACAGGAAAGTGAGCATTCAACCTTTCCCCTGCTCAGTTTCTCCTCAGAAACTGCTTCTTTCTGGGTTTTTCCTTCCAGTGGGGCTCCAAGACCAGAAGTGAGCATTCAACCTTTCCCCTGCTCAGTTTCTCCTCAGAAACTGCTTCTTTCTGGGTTTTTTCTTCCAGTGGGGCTCCAAGACCAGAAGCCTCGAATACACAAGCTGAAGGTTTTTTTAGGAATGTACGATTTCCCAGACTAGATCAGTCAACTGGTTTAACTTGTTTTGTCTGACCAACAACACTTGCTTCAATTGCAGCTACAATGCTGGACAGCTTGCTGTTTGTCCATAATGATCAATTGCTAGGGCAAAGAATGCCTGCCTTGTTGTCCTTCCCTAGAAGCTATCGGTATAAATCCCAGGAGCATTCACAGGGAGGATGTTGAGTCTTAGGTCCCATCTGCACATCAACACATTTAAAGCAGTATCATACCACTTTAAACAAACATGGCTTCCCTCAAAGAACCCTGGCAGCTGCGGTTTCTGAGGCCCCAGTTCCCCTCACAGAGTTACAATCTCCAGAATTCCTTGGGACTGATTGTTCAGCCACTCTGAGAATTGTAGCTCCATGAGGGGAATAGGGGTCTCCTCACAACTTTCTGCACACTTAACAAACTACAGCTCCCGGGATCCTTTGAGGGGAACCATGACTGTTTAAAGTGGCCCGGTACTGTTTAAAATGTATAATGCAGAGGTGTCCCTTAAATCAGATTTTGCACTGAAGGGCAAATATAAAATCGACATTCCCTGGACTGTACAATTTGAAAACGACTCGCGTTTTCTATTCCACACAATCCCCACATGTACACAACTCAGCATCTGAAGCTGACTACACCACTCAGATAGGAAAATACCTTCTCCTCACACTGGGTCTGTGCCTTTAACAGCTACCGGGCCAGCAGAGGCCACAGCTGTAGCTTATCAATGATTGCATCAATATAATTCCTGCCTTAAAAAGCTGCTTGATCATATATATGTGCCTAAGTTCACTGAAATCAACACACTAACTTTTCACATAAGATTCCAAATTGGCAGAGCTAGTTAGGTGAACCCCACCCAATGAACCTAAGTTAGGCGTGTCCATTAACTTCAGTAGGTCTAGTCTAAGTAGCAGTAGCTTTAAATACCACACATTATGCCTGGGTATCGGTGCCGCAGTACTGGTGACTGATTCTGCATACCAGCTGCTTAAGTTAATAGTGAGCTCTCAGACCTGTGTTCCCCTTATTTCTTCCAGAGACAAAGGAAAAGAAGAGACCGTGGGCTGAATAAGGCTACTGGAGAGCAGTGAAAACACCTGCTTAGATTACTATGTTTTAAATAGATTTTTAAAAAAAAAAAATGATTTTGTTTTTGTTTTATTATTTTTGTTAACCACTCTAAGGGGTCCCCCCCCAGTCAAGCCATGTATAATTTTTATGAAATAAACAAAATATGATATGGGGTAGACCAAAGCTCATTCTGGGGTTCAGGAACATAGAATCCTTATCTTTTAAACTTTTCTGACTTTAGCTGTGTTTGGCAAGTTAATGCAAGGAAGGAATGAGGAACCAACTTCAGTGCCGTGTTGCCTTCTAGCTGTTCAGAGTATTATTTCAAAGGGTCAAGGCGGGAAAGGAAGAGGCAGCTTCAAATAGGGAAGTTTACTTTGCTTCGCAGCCCAACAAGGAAGGCGGAACATTTTTTTGCCTAGGTTAAAACAGAGTAGGCAGGAAATTGAGCTCCCGTTCCAAATTCCAGATCAAGTATCCGAGAGCTTGGGGAGTGTCTTTATGGCCAACAGAACAGAACAATCACTGTCCGACCATTATTGCTGCAGAGCTAGGTCAGCAGCTCTAACAGAAAGCTGCAGAGTTCCCGTGCCCGTTCTCTCATTGCATCATGACAACCTCGCCTGTTATTCTCATCAAGGATGCAGAACATAACTGAAAAGCAGGTTTGCTGAAGATTCAGAATGAAAGCAAAAGAGATCTGGATGAACTTTTGGTCCTTAACACACTCATTCTAACCCTATCATGGTGTGTCTCATGTGCCATCTCTCTCTTTCACTTTTACTTCCTCATTCCCTTAAACACACAGACACACAAGAAATTCCAGGGAACTAACAAAATAACGTAACCAACAAATGGGGTCATTTTATATTATTGCTATTCCATATAGTTCAGTCAAGCTGCACAATTTTAAGGGGTATAGACAAGTCGTTTTAAAGGGTAACGGAAGGTGCTTCAGCACATTCCATCCACCTTACAAGCACGTGACTTGAAATGCAGCAAGTCTTTTCATGCATTTGTTACCACACTTAGGGTGGATCTAGACACGGGGGAATGCTATAAATAAGTCGGAAATTAGATCAGGCATAGGCAAACTCGGCCCTCCAGATGTTTTGGGACAACAACTCCCATAGCTAGCTAATAGGACCAGTGGTCAGGAATGATGGGAGTTGTAGTCACAAAACATTTGGAGGGCTGAGTTTGCCTATGCCGGAATTAGATTGTTACAGCAAAAGAAAAAAAATCTCTATAGAAAATTGTGTTTTAAAACTTCCTGCTCTCTGGAGCCATCTGGTGTTGCATGTTTAGAAAATACAAATCGCTGTTTCTTTACTAGCATAGCTGAGTCTCTAGAATGCATGTCTTCACCCTCAGGTATTTTGATTGTCGAATATCATGGTGAGTCATAAAATAAATAAATGAAGCCTAGATATTGCATGAGAATTAATGGATAAAATGGATTGTTTCAAGAAGTGGCAAAAAGACATATCTAAATTTGTCTGGCAGGGCAAAAAGCCCAGAATTAAATTTAAGATATTAACGGATTCAAAGGAAAGAGGGGGGTTTGCCCTGCCAGACTTTAAATTGTACTATGAAGCGGCAGCTTTCTGCTGGCTGAAAGAATGGCTGCTTCTTGAAAACACAGACATTTTGGATTTGGAAGGTTTTAACAATATTTTTGGGTGGCATGCATATTTGTGGTATGACAAGGTTAAAGCACACAAAAGTTTTAAAAATCATATTGTCAGAAAAGCACTATTAAATGTCTGGGTTAGATATAAAGACTTGCTGGAAAATAAAACTCCAAGGTGGCTGTCGCCAATGGAAGCTAAGGCAGTTAAAAAGTTAAATATGGAGTCCAAGTGGCCAAGATACTGGGAAATTTTGGAAAAGGAAGGGGACAAACTGAGATTGCAGAGCTTTGAGAAATTAAAAGGGAAGGTGAGAGATTGGTTGCACTATCATCAAATAAATAAAGCGTTTAAACTGGACAGTAAAATTGGCTTCCAGGTGGAAAAATCAAAATTGGAGACAGAACTGTTAGAACCCAGTACTAAGAATTTGTCAAAAATGTACAATTTGCTGCTGAAATGGAATACACAAGATGAAACGGTTAAATCAGCCATGATTAAATGGGCTCAGGACATTGGTCATAATATTTTGTTTGCTGATTGGGAAAAGTTGTGGACCACCGGGATGAAATTTACGGCATGTAATGCCTTAAGAGAAAATATTATGAAAATGATATATAGGTGGTACATAACCCCAGTCAAGCTTGCAAAGATTTACCATTTGCCTGACAATAAATGTTGGAAATGTAAAGAAACTGAAGGTACATTTTTTCATCTTTGGTGGACTTGCCCGAAGATTAAGGCATTATGGGAAATGATCTATAATGAACTTAAAAAGGTATTTAAATATACTTTCTCCAAGAAACCAGAGGCCTTTCTCTTGGGTATTGTCGGCCAAGGGGTGTTAAAGACGGATATAACTTTCTTTATGTATGCTACAACAGCAGCTAGAATACTCATTGCGAAGTACTGGAAGACGCAAGAGCTACCCACACTGGAAGAATGGCAGATGAAGGTGATAGACTACATGGGCTTGGCAGAAATGACGAGCAGAATCCGAAACCAGGGAAGAGAAGCAGCGCAAGAAGAATGGAAAAAATTCAAGGACTATTTAAAGAAATATTACAAAGTTAATGAAAGTTAGAATGATGTTGGACTGGAAAGTAAATGGTTACTATTAGCAATGGTTAAGACAAGGAGAATAAGGAAGATTAGTTTAAATCTAAATTAAAATAAGGGAAGATTTGCTGAGTAATCGATAAGAATTTGGAATACAGAAAAGGGAGGCATGAGGAAGTCGGGGAAGAAAGGTATAAGAAATTAGGATATGAAATGGTACATGTTTTTTGTTTTGTTTGTGTCTTTGTATGTTTATGTATGTTATGTTTATATGAAAAAATTCTCGAATAAAAATATTTAAAAAAAAAAGATATTGCATGAGAATTAAATTATGAAATTTTGTTTGTTTACAAATATTATTATTAAGATCACAGGGCGGTTTTCAATATAAAAACACAAAAATACATCTCATAACAACAAACAAAATCAATAACCCCACAGTTTAAAAGGCCAAAGGCCTGAGATAATATACAGTATAGATTAAGGCTACAATCCCATGCATACTTAACCTGGAAGGAAGCTCCACTGAACACACTGAGACTTAACTCTTAACAAACATGCATTGGATTGTCCTGTTAGTATTCACTTAATTCTGATTTGCTATGCAGAACATCCTGCCTCAAAAGCGTTAGTGTCTATAGTTTTAACAGTGTTTTCCTTAAGGCAAGCAAAAGCATGTTATAAACATACATAAGTTTAGGTACTGATAAACTGGAGAGATGTATGCTGTATCAGGAATACATTTTTCATGAGCACCTCTTCCCCCACCTCCAGTCATCTCCTATATATCCTGTGTTCAGAGGCCTCAAGCTATACCTCCAGTGGTATTTGGATGGAGGTTTATCCATTGAGTTAAAAGTAGCCAGATCAATATTCTAAAACACTGGAAGACATACCACAGGGGTGCATGAAAAAGGGCTGTTCCACAATATTCTATGGAGCTGTAGCAGCATCCCATAATTTATTTCAAGGAGACATTGCACATCTGCAAATTCTAACTCAGCTCTACACAAACAGCACATGATGATCACTGAATGAATAATTATCTCTTTTACACCTCTGGACCATTGGACTTCACTCCTAAGTACACTTACTAGGGAATAAACCTCATCCACAGTGAGACTTGCTTCCAAGTAAACGTGCATAAGCGTTCATCGCATAAGCCCACATTCATCGTAACCAAAATGATTAACAGTGGTAAAAGATGGGTGTGTGGGAAGGGGTCCCTCTGAAAGCATTTTCATGATAAAATCACTAGAATTCTTTAATAGTGACACAAGGTGCATATAGTAGTCAAGTTCAGATTAGCTGATGCATTTCATGAGTGTGTGGTCTTATCTGTGTGGCACAGAAATGGATCTATTATCACAAACAATGCAAGACAAAGTCGCTTTCAATATTGAAAACCCCAGAAACTTCCAACCTACTATAAGACGTTCTAAGATGCACCCACAAAAGCAGCTTCTCCCGTCAGACATATATTTAACATCAACGCTTACCTAGTCTGTTTTCATTTTTGCTCTTTACACAGCAGTGCTCCACCCGGCTACTGCCTGTCTGATATGCCAAACTGAGCTTTGCCGCCAGCTGTTCTATTCCTTGAAGGATTCTGTTCCCTCAATAGTAATAGCACCCTGCAGATCATACAATCCTATTCCGCCTCAGGGCGGAAACGTAAATCAGTTTCTTATTGCATTATCCATTGATTATAGTCAAGCAGACAGTAACCCCGTCATTGTTGACAGGAAGTATGCACTTAGGACCTTTAACAACAGGCAGCTGGTAAGGCCAGAGTAAGGTCTTGCTCTGGTCTAATTGGCTGCACTGGCCCCAAAAAATGAATTAATACAAATCGCTCTATTTGTTTTTGGTCTTCCATGGAGTCCTAATAAGCAGAATAGTAAAAAAAGCCTGTGCTGTGAGCTCAGCGTGACTGTTGTTCAAACCATTCGGGTCTGGCTGGCTTCCGGCATATATTCAATCTCTTTGGGGGAGACAGAGAATTTTGCAAGTCACCCTTCCAAGTTAAAAACAAGACCCTGTGAAAGGAGAAACCTTTTGGCTGCAGTCTCATGATCAAAACCAAGCAGGTGCTTGTTTAGTTAGCACCAAGAATATACAGGAGTGGTCCTTGATTTCACTGTGTGAATACCCTTTAGTTTTTTACACACAGAGAGAGGAACATACTTATTTCCCATCAGGTGGCTCATTTGTACTGAAGTCACATCAGGTCTGTGTTCTGCTTCTGAAAGATGATGCCTCTTCTTGTGGAGTACAGAAAGTGATAGCATGAACTGCCAACAAAGAAAACTGTGTTCTACCTGGTAAATAATATCGGAGTCTGAATAGCAAGTAAAACCCAGATTGTTTCTGGGCATTGTAGTTTGTTATGGGTTGCTGGGAACTGTAACTGTGAAAGGTAAATCACAGTGCCCAGGATTACCGTATTTACCCAAATCTAATGCTCACCTTTTTTGGCCAAATTACATTGCGAAAATTAAAGTGTGCATTACATTTGATGGCACATTTATATTCGCCAGCAAATACTTTTTTTTTTGTTTCAAGGTTCTGAACGCTGAGGTGTGCATTAGGTTCAATGGTGCATAAGACTCGAGTAAATACTGTATTTCAGGCATGTCCAACAGGTAGATCATGATCTACCGGTAGATCACTGGACCTCTGTGGTAGATCACTGGTAAATCATTGGTTCCCCCCAAAGAAGCTGAATAACTGTGGCTCCCCTTAAAAAAGCTCACCATTTTACCTCCTCCCTGAAAAAACTCAACAACTTTGACCTGAACCCCACAAAAGGGGGTAGATCACTGCCAGTTTTTAACTCTGTGAGTAGATCACAGTCTCTTGGGAGTTGGCCACCCCTGCTGTATTTGAAGGAAACAATGATCTCCTGGTTGACGCGGATGCCACTGAATGTGCATGCATACTCCGTGCACTTCCCTCTCTCCGACGCCCCCCAGGGCACTGGCAACCCATGCTACATCACTGTTTGCATGTACAATCTTGGGCATCTCCAGTTAAAAAGGATCTGGTAACTGGTGATAGGAAGGACTCTCATTTTCAAAACCATGCAGAGCTACTGCCTGTCACAAGCAGAGTAACTAATAATGAGTTAGATGGATAAACAGCTTGATCTTTAGACATTTAACACAGATGATAATGTTCCTCTCCATGCCATGAAAAGCCTCACCTGCTGATTTCTGCACATCTAGTGTATATTGGCACAAGAGCAGATCAGGCGAAGAACATAAGAAAAGCCTGCTGGATCAGGCTGGCATCCTGTTCTCAAGTGGCCACTCAAATACCTGCTGGAAACCCGCAACCAGAACCAGAGCACATGACCACTCTCCCCACCTGCAGTTTCCAGCAACAGGTACTCAGAAGTATTACTGTCACTGACCATGAAGATAGAGAATAGTCATAATGCCTAGTAGCTTTATCCCCCAGGAATTTGTCAAATCCTCTTTTAAAGTCATTCAAGTAATGGTAGCCATCAATGCTTCCTGTGGAGCAGCCTTTATCAACCTGTGGGTCCCCAGATGTTGTTGAACTACAACTCCCATCACCCCTAGCTAGCAAGGCCAGAGCTCAGGGATGATGGGAGTTGTAGTCCAACAACATCTGGGGACCCACAAGTTGAGAACCACTGCGGGTGGAACTATGCACAGGCTAGTTTTCTGGACAACTGGCAAACATATATGAGGGCTGTGGTTTTTATTCATGATTTGAAGAGCTGATGATGTGACCTTTAGACTACTTCTCAAACAGCAGCCTGACACACACATTTTCAAAAAGGTTTCTTTGTCTTTGCGGCTAGCTGACAGAAAAGTATTTGAGAGTTTCATTTCTACCTGTAAGGAAGCTGTTAGAGGCACACAGCCTCTGTCAGGAAATATAAAGATGACAACTGTAATGACAGTGGCCCTTGGGTATAACCCGGTTTTGTAGAAAAACACTAGCCAAGAAGAAATGTCATATTGAAGAGAAAAAAATAATACAGCCTGTAAATACATGGTCTCTGTGTGTAACAATCAGACATTCCTAACTCAACACTTCAAAATGAAGAATCAATAGTCACACCAGAAACTGAACTATTTACTAGGCCATGTCTAACAAATAGTAGCATAGAGAAGGCTGGTTTGTACAAAAGTGGGTGTATTATATCTTTTCAAGGTTTGGACTGGTGAAATCCACTAGAAATATCATTTAGTTGAGCAAATAATCGTACTCAGGGTATTCCATAACCACCAACTCCACCTAAAATTAAAACAGAATCATTGAATTATAGAGTTGGAAGAGACCCCAAGGGTCATCTAGTCCAACCCCCTGCAATGCAGGAATCTCAACTAAAGCACCAATGCAGAGGGCAAGCCAACCTCTGCTTAGAAACCTTCAAGGAACAAGAATCCACCACCTCCCAAGGGAGACGGTTCAACTGTTGAACAGCTCTTATTGTCAGAAAGTTCTTCCATGATGTTTAGTTGGAATCTCCTTTCTTGTAACTTGAATCCATTGTTTTAGGATAGGTCCTACCTTCCAGAGCAGAAAAAAACAAGATTGTTCCATCTTCCATGTGACAGCCCTTGAGATACCTGAAGATGGCTATCATATCTCATCTGAGTCTCCTCTTTTCCAGGCTAAACATACCCAACTCCCTCAACCATAAGGCTTAATATTCAGACCCTTTAACATCATTGTCACCCTCCTCTGCAACTTTGGGCTAGGTGCCTGGGACAAAGATTTGACCAGTGAGAACTCAGTAACAGTCCATTAAGGTACTCATCCACAAAACAAATTCTGTTATGAGCCTGTTTTACAGCATTCTAGCCTGAATTGCGCAGCTAATTTTTGTCGACCAGATCTCTATAAAATGGCATCTTGTTGAAAGCTAAATTGCTAGCAAAATAAGATAGCAAACAGCAAAACTTGGAGTTCCATGAAAGGCCGGTAGGTTGTAATTAAATTATCATAACATTATTAGTAAAATGGGAGGAGGGCACCATCCAGATGTTTCTCCCTCAGGCAGTTATTTGGGGTGCCATTGCTAGTGAAACTCTTACAGCACTATCTGAAATACAACCCTCAAGCCGAAGCTTGCCCCACCCTGCTCTGCCTTGAATTCTTTCCTGCAAGTAGCATTTTTCCGCGAAACATCTCTCAGACTTATCAACGCATTCCTTTTTTGGGAGAGAGCTTACCGGCAAATGCTAAACCAGATAAAGACCAGGTGGGTGGGCTTGCAACAGTGCTAGGGGGAGGCCATAACTCACCTCGGTCAGCACACAGATTCTTCTGCCAGGTGTGCCTTTGCTTCTCATGTAGGAAACTGCTTTAACAGCTGACGCGCTGGACTGACTCACTGCATTGTAAACCCATGGGCAAGACAGCACTGGGCAGGAACGCAGACAGCACTACAGCGCTGATAAATCCCCTGAGGTTGTGGATGCAACAGCAGCAGCAGCAGCAGCTGGCACCCACTAGACCAGGTGGGGCTGCTAGGAGGTCATTGGGGGGGCGTGGCCAGTGAGTGGTCACAGGTGTGTGTGACCAAGTTGTTCTGGTTTTCTCCCCATCCTCTTCCGTTGCAAAGCTGCTGTGGATGCTTGTGCATTGCAATTTTACAAACAGCACCTAACCAAACTGAAAAGTGTATTACTTTGGTTCTGAAGTGTTCCCTGCTGTCACAATTTTGAGTGTGCGATCATGCCAACAAAGCTGTATACAGTGGTACCTCGGGTTACAGACACTTCAGGTTACAGACTCCACTAACCCAGAGATAGTACCTCGGGTTAAGAAATTTGCTTCAGGATGAGAACAGAAATTGCATGGAGGCAGCGGGAGGCCCCATTAGCTAAAGTGGCACCTCAGATTAAGAACAGTTTCAGGTTAGGAACAGACCTCCAGAACGAATTACGGTAAGTTCTTAACCTGAGGTATCACTGTATTAATCATGAGTAAACCCCACTGAATTCCATAGGGATTGCTCCCTGATAAGTAGGAACAGGATTGCAGCCTTAATTGGTTAGCCTTAAAGGTGCCACACAGGACTGTAAACAAAGAACCCCATAATTTTTCTCTGACCTATGAGAAACCATTATTCCCCTGCCATGGTTGTAGCCAGGATTTATGTTGGGGATGGGCAGAAATTTTGTTGGGGGTGTGTGTGGCAGAATCGAGCTACTTGTGATGCAGTTGGTCAGTTAATTATTTTTATTTATTTACTTGATGGAGAGTAGCTACCCCCCACGCACCCCCCCCCCGGCTATGCCTATATCCCCTGCTTATCTACTTCTGTACAGTATCTTTTTTCCAGAATGTGGAATAAGGTGGAGGGAATTTAAGTGGATTAGGACCTGGCAGACCAGGGTTAAAATTGGCCATGAAACTCAGTGTGTGACCTTGGCCCAGTTGCTGTCTCTCACAGGGTTGCTATGATGATAACATGGGGAAAGAGGAGACCCATGAATGTCACCTTCAACCTCTTGGAGGAAAGGTGGAATGGATTTAAATGTAATACTGATAAACGAAAATAAACGTCTCCCTCTAGTTTGCCTGCCCCTTCTTTTGAAATGGTGGAGAGGGGGCTAGTTTGGAAACACAGAATCATAGAATTTTAGGGTTTGAAGGGACCCAAGGGTCATCTAGTCCAACCCCCTGCAATGCAGGAATCTCAGCTAGAGCATCCATGACAGGTGGCCATCCAACCTCTGCTTAAAAACCTCCAAGGAAGGAGAGTCCACCACAGACTTGTGTGAGTCTGTTCTACTGTCGAACAGCTCTTAGTCTAAAAGGAAAAAAAGAATCCAGGACACACATTAAGGATACTCAGGCCTACAAACACTGGACTTTACATGTAAATCTGTGGCAAGTCCAGTGTGTGGCTGTCTGCTAAGACAAGCTAGTCTCTGTGGGGTGTATGGGCAGGATGCAATTGATAATTCTGTACTACATAAAGATGCTGCACACCAAGTTCTCATCTGAACCATCCTCTGCACCGCCATACTTTTCTGAATTGCATTTTAAGTTTGCCAGTTTCAGCAAAAACAACAAAAACAGTACTAGCCCCTTAAAGACTAACAAATTCATTATGGCATAAGCTATTGGAGGCTAAAACCCACTTTGTCGTCTGCATCATTCTCAGAAGACCACCACACATCCTGTTTGAATGCAAAACTCTATACTTCTCTCAAATCTAGAGACACACCCAGAAACCCTATTGTCCCAACAACACGCAGTGTTGAAGGTTGCAACACACATAGAAACCACCCACCATTTCTCCTCCCATTCACATAAATGAATGCAAATTATTTGAGAATGGATATTAATGAAATATACTTACACACACTGTTCACCTTAACAATTATTCTTCATTTAGAAAGCTGCTCAAGCCAGCAAGCATACCCTTCTGGTGAACTACGAAGAATGTGCTTTGCTTTCTTTCAAGAAAACAGCTCTGAGCATGCTCAGACTGCTCTTCAAGGCAGCCCTAACAGGTCAATACTGTTATGAATGCTGGTTAAGTTGCATAACAGATGGAGTGGAAGGCTTCATTTGAGGCCTGCCTCAAAAGGCTGTCTGATCAATTGTAGAGTTTTCCTGCTTAGATACATGGGAAGGCCTTCTTTGCTACAGCTGGGTTTTGGGATTAGGCTGAGGGCTGCACAGACCTGACTGACAGAAATGTTTGCAGAACTTATGTGAGAAGTAAAAAGTGTATGTAGACAGGAAATTGTGGCTTTCAGATTTTGGAGGGCTTTTTAATTGCTTGGCATTCTCCTGGGAGGATTATGCCTTAGTGGACCAGCCTCCACTGGCAACATGTGCATGGTGTGTGTGTGTAAATAACAGTTCCAGAATTGTGCAAATTATCAAATTTGATAATTTTTCATTATCACTGAGACGACTATGTCATCTTCCAGTCACTTATTATTGAACAATAGACCCCCAGAAACAGACATTGCCACCAATGCCATCATTGCATTAACTCTTTATATCCCTCCCTGATCACAGAGGTCTTTGGGCCAGTCACTGTTAGTAGCCTTACCCACCAGGCACTGTGTGTTTAGTGTTGCAAGCCCAATTTTATAGAATTCCTTTCTAGCTGAAATCAGACAGGACCCTGCCCTACTGAATTTCTAGCTCCTGCTGAACATTTCTTTATTGCATCAGGCATTTTAAGTGAAGCTTGATTTTATACTTCCGATTTTTACTTTTTGTATTGTACCCTTGTAATTTGCTTAGAGACAATTGTGGTTAATGGCATAAAAACTGTTTCAACAAATGAATGCAGTATCAAGCGGGTGTCCATCTCTTCAGGTGTGGCACTGCTTACTCCATCTACCTGAGGGCGAAGGTGATGAGAGGTGAGAGCAGACTTCATGGATTCCTTGAACTTGCTTCAGGGAGAAACAGTCTGAAGTCACCAGCACTAATATGGTAGGTTGCAAGTCGCCTTCATTTCTGGATATTGGAGTCCCACAAGGTGCCTCCTACCAGGAGGAGCAAAAGGTGTGCTAGAGATTCTACTCTAGATTTTTTTCATGCAAGAGCTTCATGGGCCAAAATATGCCTTTTTTCATGAGTGATTAACAGGAACTCTTGCCTTCCTCTGAAGGGAACTTGAAGGTCATTTCATAACCGCCACCACAGAGTTGCCACGTGAAAGTGTTACCGACAACTCCCATGGGGTGGCTGTTGTATAATTTGAAGCAGTCAGGAGTGTTTCCCCTCTGTAGCATGTACTAAAACCTGCCCATGCCCCACCATCCTTTTTTTGTGAATTTCCCTACCCATACCAGCCAGCGACACAGAGCACTGGTGGGGGAAAGCACATAGTACAATGACACTGGACACATTATGTGTGTCTATTTGGGGGACTTGCCACTGAAAACAGCAGCACCATACTTCTTGTAAGGTGTAGTCTCTCCACATCTTGTATGAACGGCAGGTTACAAATGTAATAAAACATTTCACAGAAAAGTTTGGAGAGTGAGGAAGGTGGCAACTTCAGGGTCCATTTTGATCCACCACTCCCTCTTCTGCCATTCCTCTCCACCTCACCTCATCTGTTCCTTTGAACCTCTGTTGTGGCTTGCATCAATCTTCTGGTGGAGGAGTGAAGTAAACACACATAAGGGCACAAGAACCATCTGATTCAGAACTGGAGTGTTCAGGGAGAAGAGCACTCTGTGTGCTGAGAGACTTTGACAGGGGAATGAACTTGGGAGTGCTCGGTATCTCTATGGTAGAAGGTTTGTTGACAGTCCAAGTTAAAAAACACCCAGTGAAACAGTTAAGCAAATCCAGAAAAAATGATACACTTTATTGTGTTCCACTTGAGTTGTGAATACATTTATGCAAATTCTTTTTTAGCTGGCTTCTGCAAGAATATCTAAAACCATGCAATTTATTTAAACAAGGTCTGATGGAATTAACTAACTCCGTTTCAGTTGTGACAGAAATCAGTGGAAGACACAGAAAGAGAATCACCCTGCACAAGCAACCCAGGCTTTATTTGTAAAATGACTCTTCCATCTGAAAGCCTGTGAAGGCGATTTCACCACAGCAAAACAGCTGCCCACCCAAATATGCAGTCACAATGAGCCACAGAGAGTTGTTGTAAGTTATCTTTACTTCACAGTCTTGAGCAAATCAAAAGTCAGCCTTGCATTCAGAAGACCCACTTCACATCCATAAGGTATCGATAGAACTTCCCCAAAATACAATTCTTTAAATAATCATTTCTTTACATCACTGCAGTTTAAATACCAATTCTAGAAAAAAGTCAGTGCATTAGATGGGAAGGGGGGCGTGCACACGCATTAACATCACTTGTCAGCTAGAAAGCATTTGAAAATTCAAACTAAGGACTCCAGAAATGGGCTTTGCCTATCTGGGGCATCACACACCTAGTATCTCAGCAAGCTTCATTAGTACAGGGTGTTTTTTGAGCTCCTGCAGGAAACACCTTTCCCACTATTCAAAAAAGCACACAAACTAAATTTGATTCCTGCAGAAACTCAAGATTCTCATCCACTTGGCTGTCACTCAATTTTGCAGCACAGTGCGGTAACTGCAATAAATGCAAATAGGGAGATTTTAAAGACCAAACAAGTTTGCACTTCCACCCCCTGGCATAAACCACAAGGTCAGGAATGTTATTCAAAACGAAACAGACAGCTAAGTCAGGGGAGCACAAATCAAGCACTGCAGAGGCATGCAGTTAAGCCATCCTACTTTGCCATAATTTTGGCCACAGATACTACCTGTGTTTTTCCTTGGGACATCTCTGCAGCAACGACAACAGGAAGCAGTTGGCATCCCTTGCTAAGTGGAACAGTGTCGCAATGTGCACAAAGCTGGAGTTAACTAGGGTGGTCTCAAACACTGCCGGATACCCAGGATCAAAGCAATTGTGAACAGATGCCCCAGGTTTTCTGCATGGGCTCAGTTAGTTAGCATTTGAGAGAGCCATGGTTTGAAGCACTTCCTCTGCGTCACAGATTACAGGGAAAGAGGGAAGATTTTTGTACAAATCAGATTCTGGTCTTATTCTGGTGTAAGTCACAAGTGATGCTAATGAAACAGATTTCTGGTAACACATGCATGCTGGGTCAGTATATACCAAATTCCAAATATTCCAGTAAATGGGTTTCTGAGATCTTTGGGAGTCTGCTATGCTCCGTGCATCAAAGGGCTACTGCTATTCAAAACCAATTGCTAATATTCTGCCTCAGAGAGGAAACAGAAGATGCAGAAAACTCCAAGAGGCTTTTCTTATTTCCCCTTCTGTTAGTTTAGACATCATCTAAGTTATCCCCAGTCCAGAAGGTGATCTTTCTCTACCTCTTTGAGTTGAATTAATGGATTTTGAGCATAAGCAACCAAAGGGGAATTGCTTTGCCTCAGATTATAGCATGCTCAGAATGCTAGGGATAAAAAACAAATAAATAAAATCAAACAAAACTAATTAAATAAATAGATCAAAATACGAGCCATCTTCTTCCCTAGAAATGCTTTCAGCTGCTAAGATGGTATTAGTGTTTAGGTAACTGATCAAACCGCATGGTCAAATAAATTACCAAGTTTACCATAGAGGTATGATGTTTTACTGCCAGAACTTTGCAGCCAATGTTTTGTTGTTGTATAAAAGAAAAGGACCAAGATGTATAAGTGACTCAACAGGAATGTTCAAAATTAAAAGACGATGCATACATTCCACCATACATGCATCTTGCGGAAGAAATGGCAGAAGAGTCCAGTGTCCAAATAGAACCAGATGATCTTGTCAAGAGATCAGTGCACTTCCTTGGTCGCAACATAGCGGGGGTTCATGCAACTAAGGATTGTCTAGTAGATCACAAAGTTGATTTTCTTCCGAAGCATCACCACGAAAGAGCTGGTCAACACAGTCAGAGTGTCAACACCTATCTAATTCAATAGCTGTTGGTTAAGTTTTCGGTTTAAGTGGTCTTTGTTCAGGAAGGAACATTCTCCAGGACAGTTGAAAGATGGGATGGGAGAGGAAGAACAAAACTCTTTCTCCATTATATCATCAGCATGGAGAAAGAACCATACAAAAGAAAACAATATATTTTTAGTTCTATATGTAACAATCCAGGAAAATGTTAGATTTCTTTTCTAATGCCGCACGTATCTACCACTGCTGTTTGTGGGAGTTACGTGTACGAGAGGGAGGTTAAATGGTCCTTACCATTGTCATATCCCTAATCAACATTTAGCCAAGTGGCAAAAATGAAGCAGTGTATGGTGGCTGTTTACTGGGTTTTCTTGTCCTCTGGAGGAAAGTAAGGAGGAGGAGGAGGCTGGTCCTAAAATGAGAGAAAGGGAGAGAGATTGTGTGAATTAACTTCAGTTCATTACCTCGTAAACAATGCCAACCGTGAAGGAGCAATTCAATTTACTACTTCAGAGCACTCAAATATGTAAATCAAGGTTGGTGAACCTGTGGCCTGAGGGCTGTATGTGGCCAAATTTTATTAGGATGCAGGGGGTGGAGCTGAAACAGACTGCACAAAAGAAGGAAGAGTGGGGAGCCCCCTGTAAGCAATCAGGTCAGACTTCTGGCAACATCAATCTGTCTCTCCCCTGGTACTCGCTTTTGGCTGTAGCTCCATTCACCACTGGCACGTGGCCCCCCCAAGTTTCCCAGTCCTGAGGTAAATACATATTGTTAAGCTTGCAAACTCCAAAACAACCTCTGCTCTACAATAAATTCACTAAGGAGTGCTATGAAGACTGCAAAGTGCTTTTTGCATCAAGAGTACTATTCAAGTGATTAATGAGCTATGAGAATATATGAAATGTCTTCTTGAATTTACACGGACATTTCTTGTATTGAACTAAAGAACCTTTGCCAACCTAGCACCTTCCAGGTGATGCTGGAGTACTGTATCAGCCCCAGCCAGGATTAATAGTTATTGGTCAAGGGTGATGCGAGTTGTCGTCCAAAACTGCTGGAGGGAACCACATCAGAGAAGGCTGCCCTACGGTGGGAAACAAGTCCTGCTCTTTTTTTGCCACCAGGATCTATTTCACAAAATCCTCAATGCATCCCTCACCCTCTCCTGCTCTTTGACTGCTGCACCCACATTAATTTGTCTTATTTACTAACAGTACAATATGGCTGGAAGAGATGCCAAGAGCAAGATGGAATACTTTGTGCCCAATCTTCCCTTCCTTTCTAAGACTGCAATGACATGCAGGGCAAGGTGCAAAGCATACCATTGGCATGTAGACGTTGTGTGGGTTGCCTGGGTTGTAATAAGCACTTGCAGCAGCTTCTGCAGCCTTCGCTTCAGCTGGAAGAAAAACATCATGGGTTAGGTAGGATCAGCATTTGCAATTGCAGCATCTCAGGTGAGGCTCCCTGCCTACTGACGTCAGGCACCTTCACTTCCTCTTTTCAGTGCCTGATAAATACATTTTTTGTTTAGATAAGCCTAGCCATCTATATAGAATGCTGGTGCTTGTTTAATCTGTTTTTAGTTTGCCATTCATTGATTTTTATTTGTTGATGTTTTAAATATTTGTTTTTAACTGCTCTAACTTATCATCTTATTGTTTGGTTCTTTTTGTAAACTGCTTTTTTTTTTTTGGTAAATTACCGATCGCCAAGCATCAAACTCAGACCCACTGTAAGAATCTGCTGCAAGATCTGTGATTGTATAACAGGAGTTCTGTCCTAAGAGCCAAACGAGAAATCTGCGACAGATTCCAGTTTGGAAAGTTGAATCATTGCCAAACAGCTGCAAAGTGGCAGAAGAAGGGTGGAATTTGAAGTAGAGGAGTGGCAGGCCAGAAGTGCAATGCTAAATTCTTCCCCCAACAACCTTGTTTCCCAGCCTGGATTCTGAAGCATTTGACAGGAGATGGAAGTGTTGGTGGAGGAGGAGGGAGAAAGGGGGATTACAGGGATGAACACAGTGGGAAATAAAAGGTTTAAGTAACTGCCTCCCACCTGTCACTGTAAACTAAGCGCTCTCTGCCATTTTGCAACTCTTCAGTGGTGACACAGATCTGCATCTTTTTTAGCCCTCAAAAATTCCTACAAAACCTTCTCTCTCTGTGTATAGTTCTTGTTTAATCTGTATTACACAGTGACACCAAATAAGCAAAGCTAGTGCTGTTATTATATCCATGTTATTCTATGTCGTTGCTATGGTAAACAAAGTTCAATCCTTGCCTGGCTTGTCTGATGGAGCAGCTGCTGTGTTTTTATCCCTTTCCTGATGACCCAAAATGTAGAAGTAAACCTCTATTTTCCCTTATTGCATTAATTGCATTTGCTAAGTTGGCAGCGAGGAAACAATCATTTCTTTGTAAACAGACTGTGCTAGCTCTGGAGTTAGAACATGATGTTTAACATGAAACCTCAACTGTACCATTTTTAGAAAGATGCCCTTTAAAGTTTTGCTCTCCAAAACACAACCCCCCCCTTTTAGGAAGTTTGCAAGGAGAAGCTAAATAAACATTATTCCGGCTGCTTTAAAGTCTAGTGAATCCTGCTGAATCCAGGCTTGAAGGCCCTTTACAGATATGTCACTGTTCAGAGGATATGTGATGCAGCCATCCTGGCACCTCTCTTACCTGCTGGAGTCGAAGGAAGGTCTGGACCACTGACTGGCGGTTCCATGGGCCCTGGATAGGGAGGGGGAGGAAGCTGCATGTATCCCATGGCTTCATCCATTGGGGGACCAGGATACAATTCTGCTCCAAGGAAGAATAAAGTGTTTGCAGAGAGAGTTTTGTAATGCATCACTAAACCATATACCTTCTGGCTGATACAATATATTTTAAAACAATGTCTATATTATTAAAAACAGGGAATCTTAGAGGAAGAGCATGTCAGATTCAACCCTGTCACCAGCAAACCATTTTTCTGTATTGTGCCTGGCAAGTTATGGCAGATAAAATGCCAAGTTCAAAGTTACTTCACAGCATGATGACTACCTTATGCCATGATAACTACCTCATGGCATCTGAAGACACTCATCATTATGGAAAGTACTAGGAATAGGCTGAGTTTTCTGTGGGAACTCTGTAGTTATTAAAAGTAAGTGCTTTCAAGCAAAACAAAAGTGGCCCACATTTAACAAGGGAGCAGCCAGAAATCACGACAAAGCAAATGAGCTCTATTATTTTCTCTCATTTTCAATTTTTTAAAAATCATAATTTAACTAGATTTTCCCTCTCCCACTTTCAATACTCACCCGGAGGTGGTGGAGGATATGGATACCCAGAGGGAGTAGGGTATATCCCATTGGCAGCAAGTGGTGGGAAGGTATAGCCCCCATTCGGCATGTATGAGTAACCATAGGCTCCATTGGGGACCTCACCCCTTGAGGCTGCAAAACAAAGGAAAGGAAATTATGATCAGTGTCCGTTTCAAAAACACATCAGCCAAAAACACCATAGGGCACCAACTTCAACAAATTTGAAACTCACTACTATAATGTTAAGAAATCTGCAGTGGGTGAGAGGAATAAAATATACGGCTTGTCGTATCTTACACCACCACCAGGAAATCTTAATGAGTTCAGAGCACGCGCTGTACAGTTGGCATGAGGAGTCTGGTGCAGTAGGAAAAGAGGAAATATTCAGCAATGTAAATTGTCTGGCCTGATGCCTAGTGTTCATGCACCCCTCAGGTGGGGATGGAGGGAAAGATGACAAGAAGAAATGCTTTACTGAGCAAATAAGCCAAGGAAGGAGACATGGAAGGAGACCCAGCTCCCATAACTATCAGCCATTTGGAAGAATTGGGAAGCAGCAGGAGCGGCTGACTGAAAAAGATGTTGAGGAAAAAGGCAGCAATGCATATTAGGGAGTTGGAAGGACTTTGGACTGTCCTTTGATAATCAGCGGGTATAAGGAACAACAGGTCATTAATGGCAATGAGCTAGGGTAGAGGAGAGAAATCCTGTTTGAAGGGCTAGGTCAGGTGTGAAAGCATCTATTGTACCTGCCTAGTGCCACACATAATGGAGTGTCTTTGAGATGCTGAATACCAAGAGTGGTTTTGTTTTTTGCAAATAGGGTCAATGAAAAGCTGCAACTTTGTTGTTGTTTAGTCGTGTCCGACTCTTCGTGACCCCATGGACCAGAGCACGCCAGGCACTCCTGTCTTCCACTGCCTCCCACAATTAGGTCAAACTCATGTTGGTAGCTTCGAGAACACTGTCCAACCATCTCGTCCTCTATTTCACTATGGCTTTTACTTTACTGATTCTGTAGCTACAACAGCTGTTATTTTCTCTCCTAGTAGGAGGAGCTTTCATAGCAAGCCACTCAATCAAAGTACTGTCAAAGTTCAATTTTACCCCAAACCCTTAGAATTTCTCAAATAACTTAAATCACTCAGCTATATTTTAATTTCTCTCTTCTCTCTCTCTCTGCCTTTCTCTCCAACACACACACACACTCCTTCTTTTCAGCAAAATATATTCAGATTATATTTAGCGGAACTGGCTTCTTTTACCAAAAAACAGTGAGTACCTTGAGATGCTACTTGCAGCATACGCTGTCCAAATTCAATGGCACCTCCTGCGGAGAACGTCATTTTGAAAGTTGTGGATCCTTCCCAACCTCCTAGGGAAAAGGTAAAATAAACTGTAAGAATGGAATGGGAGTACAGTCATACCTCATGTTACGTTTGCTTCAGGTTGAGCATTTTCAGGTTGCGTCCCGCGGCGACCTGGAAGTACCGGAACAGGTTACTTCCGGGTTTTGCCACTCGCGTATGTGCAAAATGATATCACGCGCATGCACAGAAGCGGCAAATCGTGACCCGCGCGTGCGCAGACGCGAGTTGCGTTCTTTTCAGATTGTGAACAGGCCTCCGGAGCGGATCCCGTTCGCAACTAGAGGTACCACTTTATCTGTTATCAGGCTGTTCTATAAAGCAAGTGTTATTCAGTATCCAAACATGAAGATTTGTTTCTCTTTAATTTGCCTTGAGACAAAGTAATGCACTTCTCTGATGTGAAGAGTTGATATTCTTTTGTATATGAAAGAATGACTTGTAATATTTGTTTTTATCAAGCTGGAAATTTGCTGGTAATAAAAATGGTTTAAAAGCAAAAACCACCCATCTCTGATTTATGTAATTTATCATAAAAGTAGAGTTGCAATTTTCTGGATGCAAAACGTAACTTGGCTTTTATCTTGTCTTAGGTCCTTAAGAAGGTTGCAAGCTGAGTGGAGTCAAAAGACTGAAAGGTACATGAATTTGAAACACATCCCTTAGAATGTGGTTAAAGGACAACAAAGGACAACAAAATTCTGTCTGCCAACCTTAAATATCAACAAGATTAGATTTATTCTGAGTCAGCAAGGGCAAATTCAATTTGCTAAAAAGACTCTACAACTCCCCTCACTAGCTAGCCACAGATCAGTCTGGAATTATAATCATTTGACAAGAAATTAAATGGGAAGTATATCATAAGGCTCACAAAAGATCCCTTGGTTTAAAGAAATAAAATTAATGATAACAGAACTTCCCATTTTAGAAACAAACAGCGTATATCATCCAGGCCACTGCTGACAATACACTACATGTGACTAAGTGTCTATTAAACTTGAGGCACAAGTATGTGTGGGGGCAATATATTCATGAAAGGGAACTATTCTGGGGAAGTGTCTTTAGAATTGCCGCCTTTTAATACATTATAAGAATGACAGAAGTCAGAGTAGGATGGAAGATTGCTAATCTAACTTTTGTCAAAAGCCTCTCTCATGCTGTACAGAAGCAAATGCTGCTCAATTGCTTTTTAGTGAATTAAGTTTGAGGTTTGAAATGAAGAAATAGAGTTACATAGGCAAAAGAGATAAGGCTACAGCCAAGATAAAGTTATAGCTCAATTGTCTTTCTTAAATCCTCTGGGACCTGGACTGCTGTTCATTGTGAGCCATTTAAGGATGCTAAATAGATAAAATAATTTGGCTGATTTAGTTTTATTATCTGCAAAGTGGAGCATGAGCTCATTTTTTCCTGTGACATCCTGCTTCATTAGAAGTACAAAGGTAGAGAAGGAATGGGACAAAATTTTCCTTACAGTTTTGGTACCAAAAAAGAGTTTTGACACACTGAATTTTGAATTTTTCCGACATACCTAGTTGAGCTCAACTGCTTGCAAGTAAAGTTAGAAACCATTTCTGCAAAGGTAAGCCCAACTCTCTCTAAAGACCTAACTGGACAGATTAAAATAATCAATACTGCAGTTCTGGCATGTACTTCTGTTGTTGTTGTTGTTGTTTAGTGGTTTAGTCGTGTACGACTCTTCGTGACCCCATGGACCAGAGCACGCCAGGCATTTCTGCCTTCCACTGCCTCCCGCAGTTTGGTCAAAAGGCATGTACTTCTAGAAATGCAATATTTGGTTTTTCATAGAACTAATATTTTTGGCAAGGACTAGGATAAAGAATGGCGAGAACAGGACAGGAAGAAATGTGTGGGTTCAGTGAATTCTTTACAGGAAGTTCTGAAGGCCGAAGGGAGGGGGTGCTCCTATACAATTATCCACTCTCTTAACACTGCAACTTGGGGTCCTCCAATAAAACGCACTGGGCTAACAGAAGGTTCAGGATGCATGCATATTCAGTATCTTTTGACACAAAGCATGACTACTCTTAAGGATTTTACTAGCAGAAGATACTGTAGTGGCTCCCCAAGCACACAAAGTTTTTAAAACAGATTTAGAAAAATCCATAGCTAAAAATATAAACCACCATGTTTAAACTGGTGCAGAATCATCAGATTCTGGAGCATCTGACAGGCCAGTGGTGGAGATGAATGCTGGAATAAATGCTGTTTCATAAGATCCAGCACTGCAATTCTTACACTCTTCAGAGAAGTTTGTTGCTGGTAATAAAGCTGTCATGTGGTCCATAAGAATCCAAATTCTTTGCTAGTTCTTCACTTTCTAATTCAAGTCAGAAACTGAATGCATCACCAAACACAATGGCTTTGGTATGATACCCACCTCCTGCCTCTGCTTTCACTTCCCCCTTGATGTAATTTGCTCCAAAAACTGGTTGTTTAATCTCACATTCTTTCATCAAATAAAAGGGCATCATGAAAGACTGCATTGCATCTTTTCCTTTAGACACAAAGATAACCTGCAGGCAAAAAGAATACATCTCCTTTAAAAGGTACATTTAGCATCAGAATAAAAAGTCATCTTACTGTTAGAAGCTAAAATCTGAAAAACTAAAGTGGGCTTTCAAAATGAAGACTTTCACAGGTCATGTATTCATGAGAACAATAGCCTAGCCATTCATTCAACAGATACTACAATGCAGCAATGCATTTCAGAAACACACATAACCTGCCATTGTTGCTCACCTCTTTCCAGAAACTTTCATAGCACCCCCCAGAAGGTTAATGGATTTATTACGTGAACATGCGTAGCCCTGGAAAAATCCACCTCTCACGGTACTTCTAAGTAACAGGAGCCACTCACCCTCCCCACCCTGGGACCATGTGGAAAAGGGCAAATAAGAAATTGAATTTATCACCATCATCATAACCATCATATCTCCTCCTCTCCATACAACCCTCCTACTTCTTTGCATCAATATGCTTGGCTTTACAAGTAAAGATATTTCAGATAGCTAGCTGGGATTCAAAACATCAATTCATCATGGAGCTTCAGAGGAAAACAAGCACTGAAGAATCAAGTGGTCTGTTTCTATATTCTTCACTCTTCATATTAGAATTTTACATACCAAATACATGTTTGCCAACTTACTCGATATGGGGTCATGAAGACACTGCCTTTCTTGGTCCCTTTGAATGCATCCGGCATGTGTTCCATATCATGGAATGTCATTTCAATGTGATCGTAGGTCATCAAGATGCTATACACACACAAAAAGAGGTGTTTGGTACACGGATTCACTCTTTAGTAATGATTTCTCTATAGGTTAGATAACGTGGGGTTTGACAAATTTCAGATCATCACCCAGCCTCATTCACCAAGTGAAACCCATATGCAATGTGTCCATGTTACTAAACACATGTACAAACATGCTGATTGTCTGTTGGGTTGAACAAAAAGAAATAGGGGAGTGAACACAATACTGACACAAAATTTAATTAGCACAAGAGGCATAGCAACAGCAAAGCCGGTATCCTTGACTCATATTCAGCTGTTCAGATTGAACACAGGAGGGCTAAGTGTGCACAGGAGCCCTCGTTGGTTGGTACATGTACTGGCCCCACAGCCAATGTACTCAGCACATCGGATGTACCCCCCTTCCACCCCAAAAATAACCATATGAAGGGGACATCTAACCATGTTCAGCTGAATGTGGTTAAGAGCTTCCACACAATCAGGAACCCTGTACAATCAGGATTCCTGATCTAACAGAGGCTTCTAACTGCATTCAGCTGAACTGCATTCAAACCTTTACACTAAAAAGTCGGGGCGGGGGGTGCACCTGGCATGCAGAGAATGTGGGAGGCAGAGCCAGCACACATCCATTATTCTATACATATTTAGCTCTCCAGTGATCAGGCTGAACTCCTGAACAGGGCCATGACGCTGCCAGAACTATTCAACTTGCAATGGCAACATTTTGTTCATGCCTTATTTTACATGTCCCAACAAGCAATATCTTATCAAGAAGGGCCTACATACAGTGTGGGAATTCCACATGGCTTTTTGTGGTGGTGGTGATTTTATGAGCCATTTCAGTGTACAGTGGTACCTCAGGTTACAGACGCTTCAGGTTACAGACTCCGCTAACCCAGAAATAGTACCTCGGGTTAAGAACTTTGCTTCAGGATGAGAACAGAAATTGTGCTCCGGCGGCATGGCAGCAGCAGGAGGTCCCATTAGCTAAAGTGATGCTTCAGGTTAAGAACAGTTTCAGGTTAAGAACAGACCTCTGGAACGAATTAAGTACTTAACCTGAGGTACCACTGTATCCAGTTTATGCAATATGAACACAAAGATCACTTCAGGTTCCACCGGACCCCTACTCATCTACATGACTGTTAGGAAACACTGTGACTATATAGTTTGAAAGAGGGGAGGTACTCTCATTAGCATTTTCTAACATTGTAGGAACCTGTGAAACTGATGATGGTGTATAAACTGCTCTGCAATGTTCACTTAATAAATCGTATAATAGGGCTCTATGCAGGTGAGTTTTCACCATCTCACCAGCTCCTGCAAATATGCTCCTGTTCCATCCCCCCATTGTCTTTGGCCACCACCATCTGCAGCACATTTATATACCCTGCAACAAACTCTGCCAACTGTTTCAGGAAGAAAAACATACACAGAGGAAATTGTTGATATACCCATGTGTGTGTGCTGCCATCTCCAGGGTGCAGTGCTGCTCTTCATCCATATTTGTGCTGTGCCAGGCAGTTGCTGCCCCACAGCATTTTGCTACAAATACAGGGAGCAGCAGGAGGTGGAAGGAAAATAATAGTGAGGAGAGGATAGGGGAAAACACCTCCTTGAAAATGTATCTGCAATACTGTATAGTACAAAGATGGCATCTGTAAGCCTTCCAGTTGCTAGTTTCACTTGTAGCTGTAATCCCTTTATACTATGCCTTAATAATTTAAACCTCGGGGTTTCTAAAGAATAGATTCACTCCTACAGCAGAAGTGTATGAAGCACCAAATGTGATTGCTCCTTCTGCAGTATTCCCATTACATAAACTGGTACTAGCAAGAGGCAACAGCAACCTTGGAATTTAATTTCCTACTGTGGAAGATTAGAGCTCAGCATTAATTACTTCCACGCCTGGAGAAGATGAGCAAAGGCTGTGAAATCTTATCTACAGACATGACAAAGTTGTGAAATCCGATATGAGGAGTAACCAAGACACTTAATTACAAAAGGGCAGAACAAAAACGTGAGAGTGGTAGAGGGTAGCTCCTTCTGCCAGATGCCCATGAACTCACAGGTAATGTCAACTTTCTAAACAACCAAATATTATGAAACTGCATATTCTCGCGTTCCTGCCCTCCAGCATCCGGGATCTACTACCTGGCTGTGGATACCAAGTACTCATTGGTCCCATTTGCACTATGCATTTAAAGCACTGCATCACTTTAAAAAGTCCTGACTTCCTCCAAAAAATCCTGGGAACTGTAATTTGTTAAGCTGCTGAAAGTTGTTAGGAGACCTTTATTCCTCTCACACAGCTACAATTCTCAGAGTGGTTTAGCAATCAATCCCAATTAGAAGGGAACCTGAATCTTAGAGAGAAACAACTGCAAACCCTCAACTGCGAAACCTCGGAAGGAACATTAATGAACTTGTGAAAATAGAGGGGGGAAAGTGTTGTCTCTCCTTCCTTCAAAATGCTAAAGGCTCAGGACAGCGAGATTAAGTTGTGGCGTGTTCAAAATAGACAAGAGGAAATATTATTTCACACAACGCATGGTTAATTGACAGCAAGGATGAGGATGCTACGGCCCTCCCAACGTTGACAAGACTCCCAACTCCCAGCAGTCCCAGTCAGGGACAATGGAAGTTGAAGTCCAACAGAATTTCTAGAGGTTCCCCTAAACCAATTTACAGAAATAGTCACCACAAATCACTGGGAGCAAAAATGCTTTCAAAACACCATCCTAGACTCCATTGATTTATAGATTTGTGTCAAGGGTGGAAGCTCAGTACTCAGGCACTGTAGCAGACCTCCAACTAGCAGGTATGCTTTGGTGCATAGACAAAACACATCGGGTTTGCGAGCTTCCCAAGGACCCCTCGCTGCCCTAGTTTATGTATTAGTCCTCCCCCCACCCCACTCGTCCAAAGGGTTGGGGAAACAGTTGCAAACTTTTTCCGTTAATCCAGAGAGCAGCAGTAAAGGTGCCGTTGGCCGAATCCCCCAACAGGATTCAGGGCTTTAATATTTCCAGAGAAAGGAAGAAAAGACGGAAAGGCCGAGCGAAATGGGAAGGTAAACATTTGCTGCCCCGCCCCTGGGCGGGGCGACCCCCATCAGACGCAGCGCTATACACGGCATACATATATATATACAGCGGTACCTCAGGTTAAGTACTTAATTTGTTCCGGAGGTCCGTTCTTAACCTGAAACTGTTCTTAACCTGAAGCACCACTTTAGCTAATGGGGCCTCCTTCTGCTGCCGCGCCGCCGGAGCACGATTTCTGTTCTCATCTTGAAGCAAAGTTCTTAACCCGAGGTACTATTTCTGGGTTAGCGGAGTCTGTAACCTGAAGCGTATGTAACCTGAAGAGTATGTAACCCGAGGTACCACTGTACACACACATATATATACACACACAACGCAGTAAGGGAACAGAAGCGGCCAAGTGCCCTCCACACAGCCGCCGCACCCGCTCACCTTTCGCTGTTATTGACAATGACGCCGCCCCCCTCGGAATGGTTCCTGTTCAGCGCCATGGCCGCCAAGCAGCTGAGGGACCCCTTGATGCACACGCTCCCGCCGGCCTCCGCAGAACGATGTTGTGAAGAAAGCGCTGCGCAGGCTCTGCTCACGGCTTCCGGCGTAGCCGCGCTCCCGGCAACGCAGAGACCGGAAGAGGGCGGGAGGAAATGGAGCATGATGGGAAATGTAGTTCGGCGCTGGACCGTCTGAGAACGGCGGCGGTGGCTGCTGCTGCTGCTGCTGCTGCTGCTGCTGCTGCTGCTGCCGCCGCCGCCCATAGCTGTCAACCTTCCCTTTTTTTTTTTTGCGGGAATCCCCTTATTTCAGCGCCGTTTCCCGCTGCTATCCCAGATTGTTAGATATCCCGTAGACTGTCTCCGGGACAGGTGAGGCTGCTGATCCCTTATTTTCAACTCCGAAAGTTGACAGCTATGCTGCTGATCCCTTATTTTCAAATCCGAAAGTTGACAACTATGCTGCCGCCGCCGTTTGAGAATAAGAATAAAAAAAAACTTTCTTACGCAAAAAAAGAGAGAGAGAAGGCATGTACTTTTGTAAACCAAGAAAATCTTTAATAATTTTATTTTATTTTTTAAAAAAGAATAAAAAAAGACTTGATGCTGGTCTCGTGGTTGTGGAAAAAAGGGAAATCTTGTTGCAGATATGGTTGGAGTTACAAACTGTGCAGCGCAAATGGCTCGTTTGATGCTAGATTGTTGTAAAACCTGAAACCCTGGGAGAGGGAGACATTTGTGTCCCTCGTGGGACTCATGACTTGCATCAGTTAAATCTAATAGGAGTGGAGTTCAATGCCATCGAGAGCATTGCTAGTCAAGGTGGTGGTCCACCAACTGGTGCTGGTCCACAAGCCGTTAGCTGCTGGTCTGCAGTGACTCACAGCTCAGGTTGGGTGGGATGCTTCAAGGACCA
The DNA here is from genome assembly GCF_964270895.1 of Podarcis filfolensis. Classification (NCBI taxonomy): domain Eukaryota; kingdom Metazoa; phylum Chordata; class Lepidosauria; order Squamata; family Lacertidae; genus Podarcis; species Podarcis filfolensis. Next base: position 89,553,575 of record NC_139605.1, on the reverse strand, counting down.
AATATGGTACTGACCCTGGCACATTTTGTGGGGTGGGGGAATGTCTTTTGCCCGCATCAGATAGTTTGAGAAGCACTGATCTAGAGGTTAGCCTGGAACATAGCTGTCAACTTTCAGATTTGAAAATAAGGGATCAGCAGCCTCGAAAATAAGGGATCAGCAGCCTCGAAAATAAGGGACCAGCAGCCTCACCTGTCCTGGGGACAGCCTATGGGATATCTAACTATCCGGGATAGCAGCGGGAAGCAGTGGGAAACAGCACTGGAATAAGGGAATTTCTCGCAAAAAAAGGGAAGGTTGACAGCTATGGCCTGGAAGCTCTTGTCCTTTGTACTTCACTTGAGCCCTGCCATGTGGGGGGGGGCTCAAATTACAGAAATGTTCTCCTGAGTTGTTTTGCCTAACCAGTTGTTTTACCCAACCTGTGGCACTGAAGATGTTGCTGGACTTCAGTTCTCGTCATCCTGTGTCATTTTACTGTAAAGCTTAAATTATACTGGATAGGGACAGTGGGTTCTGGGCTACAAAAACTTAATAAAATGTAAGTCTTTAAAGTGCCACATGGCTTGCAAATGAACTCTGTTGAAACTCTGTTGAAATTTGTCTTGTCTCCAAATTTGTTTGTTTCTCACTGTGTATAATAAACTGTATTAATTCTATGAAGACCACATAAATAGGAAGCAGCAGTGGTCATATGAATCAAGTAACTTGATTTCTGGTGTTTCTGCCAAACCAAACAGCTGCAATTCACAGCAGGTATTTAACCTTAAAAAAAAAAAAGATATTGGCACTTTAGTGGTTTTATAAGCTATTTTTACTACTATTTTAGTTTGTTGTGGTTTCATGCCATTTTTTTTTAACAGAGAAGTTTCCTGGCTGGCTCAGTCACATGGCTAAATCACTCATTTTTCCAGGGCTTTAGTCCAAATTAAGAGGCTGTAAGCGAGAACTGGATGTACATCCACAACTGATCCCTCACTAGCAATTGTGGTAGAGTTGGCAAGCCCTATTCGAGAGAAGACTGGAGTTGCAACAGAATGGAAACTGGAATATTTTTAATTTTTAGCCAGTTTGGCAGAAATAAAATTTGTGATTGGTCATTATGAGAGATCAACAGCTGTAGCTTTTTAGCCCGTCTTAATCCCTTGGTTTCAGAATGATTACAATGTTGTGTTTACACATGGCTTCATGCGCTGGGCTCATGCACTTAACATTAGCTAAAGAACCAGGAAATGCTGAAACAAATAAACGAAGTAGACATCTGCTCCTACTCTCTTAGTCCAGTGCTCTTCCAAGTGGCAGCCTAATAGGGAGAGGTGAGACATCAAGGCTTTCACCATCTGCCAGGCCCAGAATCACAATCTATGGGTCCTCCTCCACTTACAAAACTGCACCCATTGGCCATTTCACCTGACTAGAGCAGGGAGGTGAAACAGTGAGGGCCCACCCCTTCATTAGCCTGGGTAGACTCAACTATGCTCTGGGTCTTCCCAGAACTGAAGCAGTATTGTCTTTTGCAGGGATCATCCCATCCAGTTCATTAACTTCATCATATAACAAGGGAACACTTTTCATCTCAAGGGGCTGCACTCAAATCATTGGCATCCTTCAGGGGCCGCATGCTAGGGGTGGGCAGGGCCCAAGGCAAAAGTAGGTGGAGACAGGGGCAAAAGTGGGCAGAGCAATGGATGTGACTTGTACAATAGGTTACATTCCACCCATACAAAAGCCAGGGGTTTCTGTGCGCATGATTCACATAACAAATCCTTGCACAATGGAGCTTCCTTCCTCTCCTCCATTGGCACCCTGCAAAATTGGTTCTGGGGATGGTTGGGAAAACCCCCAGAACAGCACACATGGAGGGAAGATTGTGCCATCTGGCAAGCTGATGTGCTTGTGCAGGTAGTACATTCAACATTGGTCAATGTTGAGTTCCACCCTGTATCTCCACCACACATGCACACCTCTCCACTCAGGCAAACAAGCAGCATTATAATAATTCAATGACATGTTTTAGCCAGGCAATAGCAGTTGAGGGTATGGAGAAGGACCATTGAGCAACATGGTCTGGAGAAAGTCCTGAGGGCCACACAAAGAGATGTGAAGGGCCACGCCCAGTCCCAGTCCCAGTCCCTGAGCCTGAGATCCCCGATCCTTGTTACACAACAATATATACATGTTCTTGGCCAAGTGCTGATGATTTCCCTATTCTCACCATTTTTCTTTCGTACTGTATGTTGGACAAATTTGCCCCAGGGATCTTCCCCAGAGGGAGTCAATTGCTCTGTCTTTGATACTAAGCTATCATTTTCAACTGTTTGCCACCTTCAGCACTTAGGCAGAAAGTGGGTGGGCAAAATGAAGTAAATAAAGTTAAATCCATACTCCCCAAATTACTTTGCCTTCCCCACAACCACAAATACAACCGCTTAATCTGGGCCAGACGTGCATCTCCTTTACAGCAAGATCCTTTATGTGTCTGCTTAAAAGTTCAATGAGACTTACTTGCTGGGATTGTGCATATTGGACTGTAGCCGTAGCACCCTATAACCTAATAAAGACTTAACTATTACAAAATCATAAATTTAAAATAGGACACTCAAACCAGATATGGTATATTTTGCTTTTTAAATTGTGTTTACGCCTTCTCTACTGCATTTTTATTTGCTTGTTTTTTTTCTTATCACTTTAATTGACCTTGTTATTGTTTTTTAATACTTATCTGTAAAAAAACCAGGATATAACCCGCCCAGAGTCCTAGGAAGGTCACGGGAGGTCATTACTTTCAGCGACAGTTTGTGTTAAGCTCACTGCCTTACAACTTGATCCTAAAACTTGCTTTGTGGCATTATCAACAGCTACACCATCAGCACTGTAGCTATGGGAAGTTGCTTGGCTATTGCAGTGAGATTATTCCAGTATCACAGGCAGCAGTCAAAACAAATGAGAAATTGGAGCGTGAAGATTTCTACTGCAAAACAATCATATTGCAGAGGCTGTATCCATTCCCATTTTTAATGGAAGGTGGAATCTATATAATGTGGATAATGAGGATTACTCTGGTTGGGTTACGTACCAGCTAAGCTTGACTTTAGTGGAAATTTTGTAGTGCCACATGTTACAGTAATCACGAGTCTCTTACTATGATATTTTGTGGTAGAACTTAAAAACTGCAAGGCATTTTTACTAAATTAATCCAGATTATTTTCTTCAAAGAGGCTGTACATGCTGCATGAGTCAAATAAATAAAGCCCTCATTTTATTAAAAATAAATGCAGACACATGGGTGTGCAAACTTTATGGTGTATAGTTGGCTGCTGCTATCCACAAAAATGTTATTATTTGCCCATAGTAAACTGGTATTGATTGAAAACATTGCAGAAAGTAAGCTCATTCATTTCAGGTTAGCAAAGAAAGACAAACCAGGATTATGTTTGCATATTCTTTAATGGCAACTAGATTCTTTTAAACTTTTTTCCTTATTATTTCCTCACACATGTTAGATTATACAACTGTGTATTAATAATAATAATAATAATAAAAAAAACAAAGCAGAAAGGTTACCACCACCCAAAAACTGGGGTGAAAAACAAACAGCAGCACAGTATTACCTAAGGAAGCAAATATACTGGCTTTATTATTTTGCTCATGGAGGAACAATTAATACAGCCAATTTTGGTTCAGTGTGAAATTTCCTATTGTTCCAGTTTATCCCCAAAGTGTTTTTAAGAATACAGTAAGAATACAGAAATCACAACACGATCATTGTGGTATTCTTTCAATAACTAATTCCAATGGCAACAGGTGAAATTGTAAGGGCTGCATTTATAGGCATATCTACCAGGAAGTAGAGTCTTGCTCAACTCAAGTCAGACTAAAATATTTAGTATCTGGCTGAAAGATGAAAATGCCAAAACATATTTTTAATAATGCTGACCAATGATGGTTTGTGTGTGTGTGTGTGTGTGTGTGTGTGTGTGTGTGTGTGTGTTGCTATTGTGAGCAATTGCGCTGTAGTTATTTCCATTAGGGGAAGTAGAAAATAACTTTGGTGACCTCACCGTTTCTTACTGGTAGGCAGGAAGAACTGCATGAGCCCAGACAGCAGGGATAAGTGAACTCATACAATTAATCATCATGTTTCACCAAATTCATAATATTTTTTACTCTGTATCCAGTATGTTGCCATTTATTTTGTAAAAGATCCACCCATGGCATATAGGCAACAAACTGAATAACTGGAAGAAAACTCTTGCAGAAAATAACAGTAATGCTGTGACCACAGGGCTAATAAAACACACAAGCATTTCAGCAATTCAGTTATTGTCAGGGAATCCATGAGGTAAATAATAATAATCTTCAAATGGTAAAAATCAGTTCTGTCTCTGAACTAGCTAAGTTTTATTTTTCCATCCTTCCCAATTTATATGAAGAACTGTAATTATCTACTAAAATCAAGATATCCTAGAAACAGAAGAAAAGTAGGTCGCCTGTTTCAACTCAACCACCAGCTCCCATCTTAAAGAACAGCAGTTTAAATCAGAAGTTAAGATTTGGCTCAGTGCCCACAGAAAAAATTGTAACTCCTCACAAGCTGGGCCAGAGGTGGGGAGCCTATGGCTCTCCAGCTGTTAGGGGACTCCAAATCCCAGCAACCCCTGTCAGTCTGGCCAATAGTTAGGGGTAATGGGACTTGTAGTCCAGCAACATTCCAGGCTCTTGAGTCCTGTCTTAAAGTAACACTGATATTTTCCCTGCCGCCACCACCCCCCCCCCCGGCTAAGAGAGCAGGAAGAAGCCCTAGAACTGATGAGTACAGAATCAGGAAACTGTGTGTGTGTGGTAAATATATTGGATTAATACAGAAAATGAAAGTTCAGACTAGAATCAATCTTCTCCAAATTCCCAAACAGCAGGTGAAAGGTAACAAGCTTGGTCTTCGAGTTTAAGCCCAGTGTGAATAAACTATAACTATGACTAAAAATCCAAGAGGTGGCAAGAGAGAGAAAAGACCAACATGGAAATGGCCCATTATCTTTAAAGGCACCAGTCAAATGACTCAAAAGGTAGCAGGGACAGACATATGGGCGAAGAGCCTAGTAACCCTGAATCATGGAAGTGACATGCTGTTCTAGGAAAGATCCCGTTTTAAATCTCTTTACCAGTTCCTTTCTTGCTCTACCGCACATGGAACGAGTTACCGTCGCTTCAGCACCGAAACACAATCTTTCTTGAGAGGCCCAAGCTGCATGTGGGCATCAACACTTTCAAGGAAGAAGGCCGGCTTGAGGTTGTGCGTAAACAGCGCCGGAAACTGGTGGTTGATCTTATTCTGGAAGGGGTCAAAATGGCCCTTCTTGAAGCGCGCTACTTTGAACTGCTGCAGGCACGTCATCTTGGAATCCTTGACTCCATAGAAGGTCAGCACCTTCTCTGAGTACTCCAAGTACACCCCAATCGTATGGAAGAAAGGCTGCTGTATCACGCAGTCAAAGCCACCGAACCAGGCCACGTAGTACTGCCCGTTCCACTGCAGGCAGCAGGAGTTCTCGTTCCTGCCCAGGCGGCCCCTGTCATAGGACTCCTGCGGGTTGTAATCTTCCGTGATGACGCCAATGCTCACCCAGCCGTCAATGATCTCCACTTCCCAGTAGTAGTTGCCTCGGTTCATTAAGTTCTCGCCCAGCACTTGCTCGCAGTTGACAAACCTGGTCGAGCTCTCGGGGTAGGCAATAGGGTTCAGTACCCGCTTGGCTCCCTTGGTCCCAAACAGCTGGAGGAATTTGTCGGCAGTGTCGCTGTCCAAGTCGATGATGAAGGCAACTGTGCGGGGTGGGGGCGGGAGAAGGCAGAGCAAGGAAGTCACACAGTATTAGTTATCTTGTCGTCTTGGACAACAAAACTGAAACATACCATCACTGAGGTTGGTGCCCCTCAGGAATCATTCAGTCTCCTGAACTTATGCAACCTTGGCTTAGGAGTCTTGGGTAGGATCTAACTTCCCCCTTCCTCTCTCTGCATCCCACCCCCCAAAATATGCTCCAAAGGGCCCCCAATCATGGTAGGGGGCTGCAGAGGAAAGGAGAAAAGGAGGGTGGCAAAACAAGAACGGGCCTTCTCTGCAGTGGCTCCCCATCTGTAGAATGCTCTCCCCAGGGAAGTTTGCCTGGCGCCCTCATTATACACCTTTAGGTGCCAGGCAAAAACGTTCCTTTTTAACCAGGCCTTTGATTGATCTGATTGACATCCTATGCTCTTTTAAAATGTGGCTCTTTTGGGGGGGTGCTTGATTTCTTGTTGTTATTTTGATTATATATATTGTGGTTTTTATGTTGATCTTTTCTGTGAACTACCCTGAGACCTCCGGGTATAGGTTGGTATATAAACAACAACAACAACAACATAATTGCATTGCACAAGCAGAAAGCTGTTGCATAAGTGGAACAGCAGTGTTGGATACAACCAAGTGTTCTAAAAACTCAATTGCTGCAACCAACATATATTCTGCAAAAATTGTTGGATTTTTCCTAACTATATTTAAATTTGTGCATACCACTTGTGTGTCTGCAGTTTAGCCCTATGGCAAACTTTAGCTGGATTGGTTGTTGTTGTTGTTGTTTTTAAAAAATAAAAATATTTACCCGCACCTTATGTGTGTGTGTTTTGGGAAGGTGAAATAGGGAAAGCAGGTGGTAAGATGGGGGTATGTAGAGTAATAGTCATTAAGAAGCAGAGAGTGGCAGAGCTATGGAATCAAGGAGCAAAGATGTACCACACTCTGATTTCAGAGACCCCTTCTGTTTTCTATATTTTCAAGGTTTCTGGTTTCTTCCTCCATATAAATGCATTTTAAATACTGATAGTTCAGTTCCCCAGATTTACTTAAAAAAATAAAAATAAAATCCAGTTTCTGGTCCTTATGATATATATTTAACTTAAATCTCTTTTTTATGCCACAGCCTTATTTTTTTTCTTTCATGCAGTGATAGAACTGAATATGTGTTTTCCATCTCCTCCAATATGTGCCTCTTTATGACACGAAAAGGGGGTGGTGTAGCTTTACAGGCATCATAGAATCATGCAGCTGAAAGGGACCACAAGGGTCATCTAGTCCAACCCCCTGAAATCCAATCTTTTGCCCATGTGCTTAAGTCCCCATATTTTCAGCTAAACCTAGCTAGGCCAGTAAAGACCAGTAACTGAGACACTGAACGTTTTCTAAAAACAACACTCAAGCATTTTGTTTTCACTGGACTGCGCTCATAATTAACTTTGAGTGGGCTGACATTTCTGCTGTCTGCAACACGTCTGCCGTCTGCCAAAAGTTACGCCATCAGCAAAGAAACAAAAGCCAAGGGAGACAAAACATACAATAAAATGGTCTTACATTTGAGAAAATAATCTCGGGACTCCAAACAGGCGGGGTTGCTGCTTTTTTCTGGAATCGGGGGCTCAATGGTCACTGTGAAGAGAGGAAATTGTCTAAAATTTACCTCAACGACAAAGACAGCAAAAAAGGAAAAGAAAAAAACCAACCCATCACACAAGGAAAAGAGGCTTGTTCATTAGAAAGTATCTTGGCTGATCAGATGCAGGTGTACTATTCCATACAACCACCTTGAACCTTAAATTCATTTGTCATTGACAGGCCTGCTGTGCTTAGATTCTTAAACCTATTAATCAGAAGAGGGAAATCCCACAGGATGTTATCCCAGGATCCAAGATCCTAACATGTCCTTGTGCTACTACAAAGCCAGCCAGCAGAGGGATCTGCTCATAACTGTGTTGTAGTTCTGTGCTCATCCAAAAAACACACATTTTACAGAGTTGCTGGACCCCAACATTTTCTTCTGGGTCTGCAAACCCTGATTCCCTCTCTACGCCAGTGTGGTGTAGTGGTTAAGAGCAATAGTCTTGTAATCTGGGGAACCGGGTTCGAGTCTCTGCTCCTCCACATGCAGCTGCTGGGTGACCTTGGGCCAGTCACACTTCTTTGAAGTCTCTCAGCCCCACTCACCTCACAGAGTGTTTGTTGTGGGGGAGGAAGGGAAAGGAGAATGTTAGCCGCTTTGAGACTCCTGAAGGGGAGTGAAAGGCGGGATATCAAATCCAAACTCTTCTTCTCTTCTTCTTCTACTCTCCTTCCTTCAGCCTCCCCATCACCACATAGGGCTCTGTGTGGTGGTGCCCAGTTATCATAGAGTTGGAAAGGACCCAAGGGTCATCTAGTCCAACCCCCTGCAATGCAGGAATCTCAGCTAGAGCATCCATGGCAGATGGCCACCCAACCTCTGCTTAAAAACCTCCAAGGAAGGAGAGTCCACAACTTCCAGAGGGAGACTGTTCCGCTGTTCTCATGGATGTCTTGTTTGTGCCTCTGGCTGGGTCTTGTGGGGATAGTGGCAGCACACTGTGACCTGGAAGCAGTTAGTGAAAACTCCCTGGTAAGTATCCAGGAAGTATTCCTCCCTGAAACATGGGGCATGTATGGGAGAGGGTGGGGAAGCCCTGAACAGAACAGAGCCAATGCCAGGCTAGTAGTCACACATTGCAATAGTTTCTTTAGGGAGCAGTTGAACTTGAGGACTAAGCTAGCAAGATCCACTCCAATTCTGGCAGGACAGTGAGCTTCAAATGTATATCTCCCCTGTGTTCTGAAAGACAAGGCTATGTTTCAAGGAAAAGCCACCTTGGACATCTTCCCCAAACCACTGCTGGCCACACCCGGTGATGTCTGTTTGTTGCCTTCTGATTCATTTGAGTCCTTATGGAAACCTCATAAAAAAAACACAACCCCAAGCGGGAGGCACAGGGCGCAGAAACCCGACACCAATTTAAGAGAGTCTTGTAATTATGCAACTTCAAAACAGCTGCACCACTTGCAGTGCTTTGAAATGGAGGCTGTAGTTTAAAACATCTTCTCCCTTTGAGGCTGGCATTTGACATTCATTTAGGCAGGTACAAATGCCAACATCAAGAGGAGACTTGCAGATGTCAAACAGAGATGAGGAACCTGGCCCTCCAAACGATGCTGCACTCCAGCCCCCATCGGTTCCAACCACCATGGCCAGAGACGATGGCGATAAAGTCCAACAACATCTGGAGAGCGGCAGGTTCCCACTTCCATGATGTAAATGGTGCCTAGTGGGTTCTAATGCCCCAAAGTGTTTACTGCATGTTAAAAGTAGCAAAAGTCTACAAGCAAAATTCAACATGTGAATGGAAGCAAGTGTCCTGAATTTGCATAAGGCTGGGTACCCCAGCTGCATTTCAAGCTTTGAGAACAGACTGGGAAAAGGAGCGTCTCCACCCCCATTGTTCTACCCAGACACTGAGGTCCAGCCCCGAGGGCCTTCTGGTGGTTCCCTCACTGCGAGAAGTGAGCTTACAGGGAACCAGGCAGAGGGCCTTCTCGGTAGCGGCACCCACTCTGTGGAACACCCTCCCACCAGATGTCAAAGAGAACAACAACTACCAGACTTTTAGAAGACATCTGAAGGCAGCCCTGTTTAGGGAAGCTTTTAATGTTTGATGCAAAGGAAGCAATGTGCATTCTTGTTGCTGATACTTCCAAGCCCAGTCCCTGTTCACAGAGACTTCCAGAGCTCCTAGATACTTAAGAGCTACAGGGAAGCAGTGGATTCTTAGCACTTGCTGGGCACCAATAATCTCTGCAGAAACCGCATGGTAGCTATCAGAGTCAGCAAAGAATTCCGTAATCAAAACACTGCAGAATGCATAGCGCTCTACATAGAATGCAAGGACAGGATATTCCATCTGCTACAGACCTTCTGGCATGCCATAAAGAATGGGCCCTTCGTCTCCATTCCCTGAGAGCTGGTCCCACTGGTTCTTGCAAATGTTCACTAGCATTTCCTTCACAGCGAGCACGGCCTGGCTGGATTTGATGAAGCTCAGCTCTTTGGGGAAGCTTGCCCATGAGAAGTTTTTCTCTTCGGTGGCTATTTTCAGTGCTTGGAACTCCTGTGCCAAAAAAAGAAAGAAAGAAAAGGGGGTGATATACAGCAATTGACTGATGGGAGGACTCATTCCACAGAGCCACCTCTATGGCTGCTGTTCGTGACATGGAAACAAACATACCAGAGGGAGGGAGGGGGACAGAAAGAAAGAGCAGCTACACTGGCAGGAGATGTTGGCATGCTGCTCTGTTCCAAATGTGGATCCAGGAACATAGAGCTCAGCAGAGCCTCCTCCCTATAAGGTCCGTTTACCCAGGGCCCCTACACAGCGGATGAGGGCATATTTCCCAGCAGAGATCCAGATAGGACTGAGCACTGCGATTGCATACTAGCCTTCTTCAACCTGGTGCCCACCAGAGGTTGCTGGACTACAGCTCCCATCAGCCCCAGCAAGGATGGCCAATGGTCATGGATGATGTGAGTCCAACAACATCTGAAAGGCATCAGATTGGGGAAGGCTGTTGTAAATGAATGAATGCCCTACAAATTGTGGGGCCTGGTAAAAGAGACAAATGTCCATTGCGTCCTACCTGCTTAGGGAAGCTTTTAATGTTTGATGCATTACTGTATTTTAATATTTGGTTGGAAGCCGGCCAGAGTGGCTGGGGAGGCCCAGCCAGATGGGCAGGGTATAAATATATTATTATTATTATTATTATTATTATTATTATTATTATTATTATTATTATTCCTTCCTGTCCCTGTAGCGTACAAGCAAGCCCACCTTCCAATACAAAAATCACCAGTCTGGAGCCAGAAAAAGCAGCAGCATCTGCCCATAAAAAAATTATGGACAAGCTGAATCAGACTCTCCACTTGCGGCTCGCTAGAGAGGACAGCATGTCTCCACAAATCCTCCCCTTTTCTACTGTTTCCAGAGAGGGGAAATCCATGCCATACATTGAAAGCACATTACTTTCTGTAAAATAATCCTGGTCCGACTGCACTCGCTACCAATTCAAAGTGCTGGTTCTGACCTATAAAGCATTAAATGGCTCAGGACCACAATACCTCAAGGACTGCCTCTTTCCATATGAACCTACCCGCACCCTGAGATCATCTTCTGAGGCCCTCCTTTGTGGGCCTCCTCCTCGAGAGGTCCGGAGGATGGCAAGATGAGAACGGGCCTTCTGCAGTGGCTCCCCGTCTGTCCAATGCTCTCCCCAGGGAAGTTCGCCTGGCGCCTTCACTATACACCTTTAGGCACCAGGCAAAAATGTTCCTTTTTAACCAGGCCTTTGGTTGATCCGATTTATATCATATGCCCTTTTAAAAGGTGGGTTTTTGGAGGGCAGGTTATTGGGTTGTTGTTTTTATTTTGATTACAGTGGTACCGCGGGTTAAGAACTTAATTCATTCTGGAGGTCCGTTCTTAACCAGAAACTGTTCTTAACCTGAGGTACCACTTTAGCTAATGGGGCCTCCCACTGCCACCACGCCACCTCCACACAATTTCTGTTCTCACCCTGAAGCAAAGTTCTTAACCTGAGGTGCTATTTCTGAGTTAGCAGAGTCTGTAACCTGAGGCGTCTGTAACCTGAAGCATATGTAACCTGAGCTTTTGTAACCCGTGGTACCACTGTATATATTTTGTGGTTTTGTGTTCTGGTTTTGTTCTGTGAGATGTCCGGGTATAGGGTGGTATATAAATTTCAATAAATAAGAAGAAATAAAATTGTAGTTTGTTCAGGGCATTGGGAACTGTAGTTCTGTGAGAGGAAACTACAGTTCCCAGGATTCATTTGTGGAAAGTCATGTGCTTCCGATGTATGTTAGATGTGCTTTCGATGTATGGTGTGGATCTGCCCAGAGGCAAGGAATGAAGCGCTTTTAGGGGTGACTCTCTACTAGAATAACACTCAGGGGCACAGACCTGCAGGAAAGAGATGGTGTCTGTGCTGGGAACCTTCTCCAGATTCCGCTTGTGTTCAGTCAGTGTGTCACGCCTCTCTTCCTTCTGCCGCAGCTCCTCCGCTGCCCCAGTCAGCATTGCTCTTTCCCCATCTTCGATGAAGCCAAGGACTTCCTTCTGAAAGGCTGCAAGGACCCTGGCCGTCTCGGCAAAGAGTTTGCTGACCTTTTCCTTCTCTTTCTGAGCAGTGCCCTAAACACAACAGAGATAGCTTTATACCAATTATCATTCATGTAGATTACATATATTTTCACACACCCCGCAAAAAAAACATGCACACATCCAGATCCTCCTTTTAAAGTTGGCCAGGTGGGGGAGGGCAGAAGCAATCAAATCTTCTTCAAGATCTGATTGTTTAAAAAGACCCACTTTAAGCCAGACTAGGCATGATGCTTGAATTTGACATTAGGAAACATGTCTGGATTATTCCATTTTAAAGCCCTCCAATTTTTATCAGGACCACGACATGTAAAGAGGCAAACTTTAGGGAAAAGGTTCCCACTGCTGCCAAATTAACTAAGCCACTATATGCTTTTCTGTCTTTTATCTGAGTGCCAGAAATGAGGGTATCTCTGCAAGTGGAAATGTAGCATGTCATGGAAATGGCTACCTTGGACATGCCACTTTCTTATAGGAATGGAGTTTCCCCCAGTCTGATGGAACGTTGAAAAATGTGATCCTCCACCTGCAGTCTGAAGTGGAACAGTCTAGGAAAAGCACCATGTGATCCAGTTCTCAGGAAGCTTGTATATTTGTGCAACACAAGTGCATACATGCAAGAGGATTTTTGTTCTTTGCTTACATGTTATCTTTAATTAAACCTCCCAACACTGCAGCAGAATTGGATCAGAATCAGTGGATGAACCACCTCTTGATACCCAGGCCGAGAGACAGCCCAAACCCTTGATCCCCTTGGCACCAGGAGACAATGACATAGAAATATATTAAAAGAACAGGGCACAGTGTGTGTGAGATCAACATCCAGTTTTTCTTCTGGGATGAAATAGACTGAAGCCATCTTACTTTGATGAGGTCCACAGTCCTCCTTGTCTGCGCAATAGTGACTCCAAGTTCATCCAACTGATTCTCAACGCTGTTCAGGATTTTGGGTCTTTGGGCCTTTTGAAGAAAGGGAATATCAGAATGTCACCTCGCATTGACAGAAAATAGTACATTTCTCTTCCAGTCCTCATGGCTGTAGAGAAATATTCACCGTTAAATCTATTTCTGAAAAGCAAGAATGGGGAACTGTGGCCCTCCAGATTTTGTTGGACTCCCAATTTCCATAAGTCCTGGCCAAGCTAGCTGTGCCTGATGAAAGTTGGGAGTCCAGCAACATTTGGAGAGCCAAGAATTCCCCACCACCACTCTAAAGATTAAAAAGGACAAGTTCTTTGAAGGTGGTAGTGATGAGACTTCACTTTGCACTGTGCCTGATTGCCCTTGCTCCCCAAAACCCTTATATTCCTTCCTGTCCATTCATTCTGCATAATGTATTGCCCTTATTGTCTCTCCTGCCTATTATGTATTTGTTCTTGACAAAGGCTCCGCTAGCCCATAAATCTAAGCCACAGTTTGTTCAACAAACCATGAGTTAACCAGGATGATTAAACACACCACATCTTATTTCTCCATCATTTCTCCTTTAAAGCCCTAAATGGCCTCGGCCTTGTATACCTGAAGGAGCATCTCCACCCGCATCATTCAGCCCACACACTGAGGTCCAGCACCGAGGGCCTTCTGGTGATTCCCTCACTGTGAGAAGTGAGGTTACAGGGAACCAGGCAGAGGGCGTTCTCGGTAGTGGCACCCGCCCTGTGGAACGCCCTCCCATCAGATGTCAAGGAGAGGATGATGATGATTAGTTTTGTTTTCCAGCTCTTCTTTTCTCATGCCTTTGTAACCTGGTAAACATCTAGGGTGGACTAACCAAACAAGCCATGATTGAAGAAGGGTGCTGGGTTCACATACTACACACCAAGCCACAGCTAAACCAGTGCTTTTGTGTGTGTGTGATAGTACTCACAGGTACTGAATACTGTTACATATTTTTTGTGGCTCATGGCAGCCATTTTGTGCTGGCACCAATGGCACTTTTATCAAGATATGAGTACCAGCACCTTGTTTTTTATTTTAAAAAAAAAACACTGACTAAAACAAAGGTTCATAAGTCAACAATAAAACACAGTTTGTTGTCAGTGAACAAATAACAGTTAAATGGCTAGGCAGGTCTCTCACACAATGCTAATAATGTTTTTGATTAATCCATGGCTTAGTGTTATGTGTGAATGAGGCCAAAGTAATCTAAACTGAAACAAACCATTCCCCTGATGATCTATCAAATGTTGACCCCGAACATGAGTTGGTTTGTGTTTGGAAACATTATTGTAATATATTATGTGCGTGTGTCTGGTTTTTGTTTTTATTTGCAAAAGCAACAGTCTTTTGTCTACTTTTAAAGACCTGTAAAGGAAGCGGTCTTCCCAACTGTCTGACATTTGAATTTTGACTGGAAACGTGCCCAATTCTGAAAAGCTAAAAAGAGCAAAGTGCTACTGTCATGTGGCTCCAAACTCCATTTAAACAATGTGCTGGAGTGAGATAAAGACCAGACTGAGACGGTTGCAATGAAAGGAACAATCGTAGCTCTATCAGAGAAAGCAAGAGCCACAGCCCAAATTGCATCAACACCCTCACCCAGACCAGAAAGCAAGGAAATTAAAGTGCCACGGAGAGGGCTTATCTGGTGAAGCCATAATAACCCATTGATCTCTTTAAGCAGACCCAGGGAGAGGGAAGGAAAGGGATTTAACTGAGATGTAGCCAAGATGATTTAACAAAAAAATGGCATTATTTTTTCCGGTCATAAAAGCTGCTTCTTTTCCAAAAGCAGGGAATACTTGTTCCTTAGTCATATGTGCTATTTTATATAAACATACAGAACATAAAATTGCTAGCATTAAACGGAACTAGCATCAATAGCCACAATCAATTTGATTTGACACTGGCCAATAAGGTAAAAATTGTATTTCGTTTGGGGCATACACAGCACCAATCTGTCTATGCTGTGTGCTAGTTAGGGTACTGTTAAAGGACCAGGGTTCGAATCCCCTCTTAGCCCCTAAACTAACTGCCCAACCTACTTTTCTCACCAAGATAAAATAGAGGCGGGGGCGGGAAGAACAAGATACCCTTCCTCGAGGTGGAATATAAATGCAGCAATGAGAATGATTAAGTGTGTTCTGACTAACATACATGTGCATGTGCTGACACATGCAAGGAATTATTTTTTTTCAGGTGTTCCGCCATGAAAATAAATAAAACTTGCTTAAGCCATCCCAGGCATGGCAATCCTTGACAGCAAGCCAAACCCTATCTATTTTTGCCACACAGGAAAGTCTCTGCCTCTTCCCTTCCACCAGGAATGTTAACATTTTATTCCAGGCAAAGGGGGAGGTAATTAACAGACGGGTTCCCTTCTGTTCATCAGCTACAGACTTGCTCTGGCTCCATAACAGAACTGGGGTCAATTTATGGTTGTCTGGCAGCAGGAAAGAACTTCACTGCCTGGAATTCTGACTTCATACCAGCTCCAAACAATTGGTCCTTCAAGCCTAGTAGTGGCTACCCTGATTGGCAGCCGTTCTCTGGGATCTTGTGCCAAAGTTTTTCCTGGCCCTGTTACCCAGGAATGCCTTTCAGCTGGAAATGCTGCCAAAGACTGAACCAGAGGCCTTTTGTACGCAAAGAGGGTGCTCCCCCCACTGAACCATGGGACTGTCCAGTGGAGTCAGGTCCATTAAGGGAAAGGAGAACTGCTCACCACCCTCGGCCTGCTCTCTGCCAGGCCCACCTGCCTGCATCCTTCTTACAGCCAGTTCAGGGGGCACCACAACTTGCCAGCTTCCTTCTCCTTAGTCTCACAGTGTTGCCCTTGTCCACCTCAGCAGGGAGGAGGATGGGGACAAATCTAGACTTAGTTGGCTCTGCCAATCATTGGCTCTATCTACTGCTGCGCTCCCAACAGGTCCCAGCTGCCACTGGGACCCTTTCTAAAATGTTTTGCTCAAAGTTTATAGGCAATATATCAGATGGCCTTTTCAACCCCTTCAATAAACTCTGTCCTGATTAACTTTATTCCTCCATTGTTACCATGCTATGAGGCTCCTTCCCATGACGTGATATACGCTTTAGAGACTGTCCCTACACAGTGGTACCTCGGGTTACAGATGCTTCAGGTTACAGACTCCGCTAACCCAGAAATAGTACCTCGGGTTAAGAACTTTGCTTCAGGATGAGAACAGAAATCGTGCGGTGGCAATAGCAGGAGGCCCCATTAGCTAAAGTGGTACCTCAGGTTAAGAACAGTTTCAGGTTAAGAATGGACCTCCAGAATGAATTAAGTTCTTAACCTGAGGTACCACTGTACACCCCACTTCTGTGCCTCTACGACAGCAATGTGGAAGTGGTGCTCCTCCAGCTGCTGTGAGATTCCAACTCCCACCAACCCCTAGCCAGCATGCCCAGTGGTCAGGGATGATGGGAGCTGTAGTACAATGAACAGCTACTGCTTCCCCATCCATGTTCTAAAAGTGACCACCTGGCGCCCATTTAGGGAGTTTGCACCTATACTTTGAAAGCCACAGCTGTCCTGCCTGTGGCTGCTGTAGCTTCAATCCCTTTTTCAGGCCTCATGCTGCATACCAGAGGTACTGGAACAGACTGCAGTATCAGAGTCCTTCCCACACTAATGAACAGAAAGCAACATTCTCCAAGTAGGCCTTTTCGGGTGTGATCATAGCATCAGTTATGGTACATTACATGGCATTACACCCAGAGGGCTACATCTCCCCTCTGGGTGACCTTTCAGGGGTCACATGCTGATGGTAAGCCTTGTCAGATGCCAAAGTAGGAAGAGCAATAAACATGAATTTTAGCTTTGTGCGCCTCTTTCTCTTCTGCTCCTCAATCCAGGCAAGAGTTCAAGGACCCATTCCAGCCAGGCTGAGCAGGGAGGGGGTGTGGCTTGAAGAGAGTCCTGAGGGCCAGACAAAGAGGTTTGAGGGACCCCATTCAACCTCCAGGCCTGAGGCTCCCAATAGCTGGTTTAAAGCATGTTAACAACAGCCAGTGCTTTGTCTAACTTTTCATGTACTCCCTTCAGAGATCAGGAAGACATAGAGCTCCAAATGCTACTGGACTCCAACTCTCATCATTTCTGGATGCGGCTGGTGGGAGTTGGGAGTCCAAGAACATGGGGGGGGGGGTAAAAGGTTCCCCACGTCCGGCTTAAAGTAATGGGTCGCAAGAGTAGTGTGAACACTGAGGAAAATATTTTCCTGGGCATCCTGGGGTACGAGTAGTGATGTTAAATTCTCAAGAATAATCTTTTGGAGAATACAGTGGTACCTCGGGTTACATACGCTTCAGGTTACAGACTCCACTAACCCAGAAATAGTACCTCAGGTTAAGAACTTTGCTTCAGGATGAGAACAGAAATCGTGCGGTGGCAGTGCGGCAGCAGCAGGAGGCCCCATTAGCTAAAGTGGTGCTTCAGGGTAAGAACAGTTTCAGGTTAAGAACGACCTCCAGAACAAATTAAGTTAAGTACTTAACCCGAGGTACCACTGTATTCTCGAGAATATTCTCTGGAGAATATTCCCCCCTCACATCAGTAGGTTTGGGGCATCTCAATCGGCCTTGTGACTAGAGAAACAATGGCATCGCGATGCAATGGGAACTTGCCTGCTCTGTGTGGTCCCTTGAGGACTCCCATTTGCGGAAGCATCCTCCGCCCTTAAATGCTCCACTTAAGAATAACAACCTTGAAACGAAGTTGTTTTAGGGAGTTGTAAAGTACTGCTTGCAGCAAACCTTTCCAAGTTTAGCCATCTCTCCCAAAGAGAACACAGAGATGGGGTTTCCCAACTAACCTGGTGCTTTAGGATGAGCTAAACCGAAACTGACAGCTCAATTAAAAACTAGCAAGTGAAAATCTAGGAGATGAGTCAGCGTCAACTGGGAAGGGGAGCGATGGAAAAAATGCCCCGTCTCAACGCAACACAAAGGGCTAACGGAGCAAGGAGCGGAACCTGGGAGACGAGCCAAGTGAAATAAAGAAGCCAGTCTGAGCCACTGTGGGAAAGAGAGGCAAGGGGAAGAAATGAGTCCCTGGTGCAACTGCACAGCAGCCAAAGGCTGTCAGAACAGAAACTGGTTGGGCCCAGTTAACAGGCACACAGAATTAATCACACCCTCCTCCCACGCAACTTTTGTTTTAGCCTCCTCCCCAAACCCAAAAGCAACAAATTGTTTGCATGTGTGTAATCTGGCAGGCCAGGCTGAAGTTCAGCTAAATGTTTGTCTTTGCATTAGGAACATCTCATTGAGGGTTTGGGAAACACAGGCCCCCTACCCCACCCGCTTTCACTGGAAAGCTCTCTAGGCGTTGGCTGAGCACAGAACAGCCCCAGAAGCAGAGATGTGGGTGTGGGTGTGTGACTGTACCCCACCCATAAAATCAGAAATCCAGACACCTTCTTCCAGACCTCTAGACAACTCTAAGGCTGCACTCCTAACTACGTTGACTCTGAAGTAAGCCCTACTGAACTCA
This sequence comes from Podarcis filfolensis, assembly GCF_964270895.1. NCBI lineage: Eukaryota > Metazoa > Chordata > Lepidosauria > Squamata > Lacertidae > Podarcis > Podarcis filfolensis. The sequence continues at coordinate 89,535,070 of NC_139605.1, read as the reverse complement.
GTGTGGCTTACTCCCAAATAACTGGGATTAGGAAAGCCCAATTAAATAAAAACCTCTATGGTCTAGGAATTTCAGAACATTGCAATTTTAATAGGAAATGTTCTTCCCTGATCAATTATCTACAATCCCTACCTCACAACCCCTTCCAGATTCTCGGGCTCTAAGCACTTAACCATGACAACAGCCAGCTCCCCAAATGCTTACCAAATGCTCTCCTTTCTGGGTCCTGGCTGCACGCAGCTTTCGCCTGTCTGTCTTGGTAGCTCTTGGCAAAGCCCATCCCCACAAGCCCCAAAAGACTAGTTGCAGAATATTGCATAGCTTCAGAGGAGCTGAGTTCACACAGGCATGTACCTCACATGACGTATCAGCATTCAGGGACTCGCAGCTCCATGGAAAATTACAGAACTCCCAGCTGCACAATCAGAAGTGCAGCAATGGATGCGACTGTCCTAGATGCTGTCGGATGGTTGCTATGTTGGTTAGTCCCTTTTCCATTATGAATCGGTTTTGAAGCAGGTTAAAAAGCAGGTGCAGCACATCTACATATGCACTCTTACAATGCAATTCAATTGATGCCCGAAGCAAAGTAAGTGCAATTGAATTCAGTGGGACTCCTTCCAGGTAACAATGATGGAGAACCTCAGGCTGGGGGTTGGGGGCTCATATGTGGTCCTTTCTATCTGGCCCTATCTCCCCCTCCTGAGACACACACCCCATTGACAGCTTTGAACTCTCCTGGAGTGTTTTTGCCTGGATGGAAGGCAATTCCTTTAACTCAAATTCTGATTCGTGCTTGCCTAGGCAAAGAACAGAGGGGGAATGTGGGAGCATGCAAATTTCCCATTTACTGCTATGCTTATTTTGCCTCTGGCCCCACATACTTTGTGCCCCCCCAAGGATGCCCAAAAGGCATTGCGTCACCTTTGACTGAAAAAGGTTTCCCTTCCTCAATGTGAAGGATTGCAGTCGCAAACGCCTTTCCAAACTTTTAAAGTGCAAAGTTTCTGTTGGAAAAATTGACTAGATCAAAAACTGGTTTAGTCAATCAAACCAGTTCATTTATCAGCATGGCCGCAGTTAAGAAGAACATCTGTGGTCTGCCAGATGTTGTTTGACTCCAACTCCCATCGACCACAGTGAGCATGGCCAGTGCTCAGGAATGATGGGGGTTTGAATGACTTCTGGAATGTCACAGGTTCCCCATCCCTACCCTAAAGCATAGCTCCCCTATCAATCATTATACTGGCAGAGGGGTCCAGCTACCAATTTGGATCAGGGCTAACGCCGCAGTATGCTGCACTCCACCCTGTTCATTTGCAGTGTTCTCTGTCTGCACAGCCAACATCTGATCAAATCATCAGCCTTCCAACTCTGTCTTGACAAGACTGCTACAACCTAAAAGCTTCCTGTCCAAGTTGCCATCACTTTGGGATTCGCTGTGCAAAAATTTGTTCCAATGCTTCTTGCACTTACAGCCATGGCAGGGGAGACATAATTAAGTAAAAAACCTGAACTTAAAACATGTCATGTACAGTGGTACCTCAGGTTACATACGCTTCAGGTTACAGACTCCGCTAACCCAGAAATAGTGCTTCAGGTTAAGAACTTTGCTTCAGGATGAGAACAGAAATTGTGCTCTGGCGGCACGGCAGCAGCAGGAGGCCCCATTAGCTAAAGTGGTGCTTCAGGTTGAGAACAGTTTCAGGTTAAGTACAGACCTCCGGAACGAATTAAGTACTTAACCCAAGGTACCACTGTATACCTGAAACCATCCTAAAACACCCTAAGTAGTAGCAGTGTCCATAGAACACATACTCCAGGTACCCACACCCTCCTCCAGATCAACAACCTAGCCTTACAGATTCCTCAGCAATGCCATTCCAAGGATTCCCCAGATAGGGCTGTGCCACTTCAACCCAGGTCTCTTCCTCCTCCACAAGGATTGCTCCATTCTCCTGCCAAGCTAGCTCTACAGATAACTTTTCCAGCGCATCTTACCCTGCTCTTTCCCTTTCTGAACCAATTTCCCAATAAGCCTTAATCTTGTTCCACAGCTTCCGCCGTTCCACTCGTATGAACATAGGATTATATGGCTGCCCAGAGATGTTCTGCTGCCCATGGCAGAACAGCAACCCTCTCTCTCCCAGAGTCGCAAGATAAGATAAGTAGTAACCAAGAGCTGGCCACATCATTTTGGTACCTGAGGCACAAACTCCCACAAGTAGAAATACAATAGCAGTAATAATAACCTCAAATGTAACAATCTGTTGACAAAAATCAGCCACCCAAGGCAGCTGCCCCACTCGGCCTAATGGTAGGGCCAGCTTAGCTGCCTTCTACTGAGTCAGTCTTCTGGTCCATCTGGCCCAGTGCTGTCTACTGGCACCAGCTGCTCAGCATCTCAGGGCAGGAGTTGTTCCTCAGCTGAGCTACTTGTTATTCTTTTCCCTGGAGATGCCAAGGGTTAAGCCTCTGCCTACAATATTTGCACACTTCCACAAAGCAACGGCACCCTGAGAGGCAGTCACTGGTCCAAGCAGGTCACCGAGTGTGCGTCCTGGCTGAGTATCTGAAACCTGGTCTCCCAAATCAAACACTCTAACATGTTCTCCCACTCTACTGTTAATGTATCCCCTTTGCAGACGGTTGTGTGTCTTATTTAATTTACTTCAAATTGTAGTAAGCCAGCCCTTCTGTGTTTGGTGGTGGTGGGGATCTCCTACTTACTCTGTTGAGTTGGACCCTAAACCATTGCCCCCAAGTCCTGCACTGACAGCACTGCTCTGCCTTCCTAACCCCAGAGAGTAACTACACACTGCTTCAAATTCTGAAAGCTTACAGGGAAGGGTCTTTCAACAAGCTCACACTCCTTCAAAGAAAGTAAGTTCCAGGAATGTGTTTCTGAGCAGACACAGACCCTTGTGCCAACTCTTAGGAAATAGGGTACCTGCTTTTCAGATAACTTGGGGCACCTGACAAACTGCTGTCTCATCCTTCTAGATTCAGGTAGGTAGCCGTGTTGGTCAGACGAAGTCGAAATAAATAAAAAATTGTCCAGTAGCACCTTAGAGACAAACTAAGTTTATTCTGGGTATAAGCTTTCGTGTGCATGCACACTTCTTCAGATACACACGTCTCTAAGGTGCTACTGGACAATTTTTTATTTATGCCGTCCCATCCAACAGGGACCTGCCAGCCAGTCACTTTGCAGCGGCCTCAGGCAGCTTCTCCCAACCCGTCCCTAGCGAGGCTCCTAAATTTAACACGTCGAGGAACAGCAGCAGTGGCCGACAGCCACCCACCCTCCCCTCTTCCAGTTGGAACTGGTGAGCGAAGCTTGCAGGAATCCCCGCGCACTGCAGCCTAGGGTAGGGGAGCGTCCCCGCCTTCCCCGTCCCTGGAGCGAGGCTGCACAAAGGACCCCCTTTGTGCCTGGACGGCCGGACGAGCGTGCTACCCACCTCCACGTGCTCCCGCTCCACCTCCACCGCCACCACTTCATGGCCCCGGTGCTCTTGGGCCCTGCACAGCTGGCAGATGCAGCTCCGGTCCGTCCGGCAGAAGCTCTCCAGGGGCTTGAGGTGCAGCTTGCAGAGGCTTTCCTCGATGTGCCGCAAGGGCGGCACCAGCCGGTGGCCTTGGAAAGCGGGGCTTTTGAGATGAGGCTGCAGGTGCGGCGAGCAGAAGGACGCCAGGCACACCAGGCACGACTGCGCCGCTCGGGCGCGCTCGCCGTCGGTGCAGAAGTCGCACAGCACCTCTTCGGGCGGCGCGTCCCCCGACGGCGCGCAAGAGTCGCCGGGCACGCACGGCTCCGGCGGCTTGTCGGGGGCCATGGCCAGCCCCGGGCTGCTCGGGGCGGGTTGCCGGAGCTGCAGCAGCTCGGCCAGGGTGTGGTTCTTCCGGAGCTGGAGGTCGGCCGGGAAAGGCTCCTGGCAGAGCGGGCAGCGGGAGCTGCTTGGCGCGCCGCTTCCCGCCGCGACGGCCCCCGGGTGGTGCCTGTGCGCCCCGAGGCAGCTCAGGCAGAAGTTGTGGCCGCAAGGGGTGGTGACGGGGTCCTTGAGGGCGTCGAGGCAGATGGGGCAGCTGAAAGGGCCTTCCTGGAGATGGGAGACTGGGCTGATGGGGCCGGAGCCCGCATCCATGCTGCTCGACTCCACCGAGAGGGAGGCGAGGAGAGCGCGCCTGGGCTGCTCCCTTTCCCACATCCAGGGCGCGGGAGAGCCAACTCCGCCCACCGGCAACGCGTGTCATCGACGGGCAGCTCCGGCCAGCCCTACAGCGGAGATTGCCGAGTCCAGCCTCCCGTTTAAGGGGGCAGCGTGCGCATTCCTCCTGGAGGCGCGGCCCCTTCACCGCTCCCACAAAGGTGCGAAGCGGAGGAGGAGGAGGAGGTGAACCCGCCCCTTCATCCAAGCACGCCGAAATCCCACCAAGAAAGGACAGGGGCTTGGCCCCAGTTCTTCCTTCGGCGCACCGACAGGGAAACGCATTAATAAAGGCTTTTCTTTTTCCTTTTTGTCCTGGTGTGAATGCCAGTAGCAGACGATCGTGTGAATGCTCCTTGTTGCGTGTTTGGGGAAGAGCGAGGAACGAAGTTGGGTAAGACAAATCTTTCATTGAATCCCTGTCGGTGGAACTCTGCTGCAATTTTTTTAGTTCGTTTTAATTTCCTCTGGTAATCAGGAATGAATTTCTTGGGGGGGGGGAGGCGCTCGGAATTATGAATCTCCCCTACAAGGTGAGCCTAAACATGTTTACTCAGAAGTAAGCACTGCAGCTGTCATAGGGAATACCATCCTTTCATAGGTGCTTGCTATAACCCTCCCCTCCCCCGATATTAGAAATTGAGGGCAACTAATGAAAGGGAAGTACTGTGTTCGGCATCTGCTGTCAGAGGCAGCATACTTCCAAATACCAGTTTCTGGGAATCACAGGTGGGCATTGTTGCACTCAAGTCCTGCTTGTTTTCTTACCTCAGGCTTCTGATTGGCCACTGTGAGAACAGGTTGCTGGACCAGATGAGCCTGACCCAGCAGGCTGTTCTTCCGTCCTTATTTCAAAGAACAAACGGTGATGGCCAGTAACAGTTTGGAAAACACAAATTCAGGGATGATAGGTCTATCAATGGCTATCGGTCACTGTGGAACTTTGAAGCCCAGTAGTCATACGCCTCTGATTTTATCCACCAAATCAAATTTTATCAGATGCACAGGAAATCCGAAAATATTTTGTTTAACCAACCTTCAATTCAGCGAGTAAGATCATACTTTTTTCCAAGCTGTGGAACAATGAGAAAAGCTCTTGGACGTGAGGGAATTAATCGGTACACAAAACAAAATAAAAAATAGGGGTCACTGACAGTGTAAGGTAAAGGATCCCTGGACGGTTAAGTCCAGTCAAAGGCGATTATGGCGTTGCGGCACTCATCTCAATTCAGGGCAAGGGAGCCGGCGTTTGTCCACAGACAGTTTTCCGGGTCATGTGGCCAGCATGACTAAACCGCTTCTGGTGCAATGGGACACCATGACGGAACCAGAGTGCATGGAAACGCCGTTTACCTTCCCGTCGTAGTGTTACCTATTTATCTACTCGCACTGGCATGCTTTTGAACTGCTAGGTTGGTAGGAGCTGGGACAGAGGAATGGGAGCTCACCCCATCGCAGGGATTCGAACCACCAACCTTTTGATCAGCAAGACCAAGAGGTTCAGTAGTGTAGGATACCCAGTCCCTGGCAATTGTGAGCTTAAGGTCACCTTACTAAGAACCAGATCAGTTTTGTTTCTTGGATACTCTCCCCTGGGGCTATGACAATTTTCTAGCTCACAGCTAGAACAGGGAATTCTAATAAAAGAAGAAATTTATTTAGTAAGCTTATTTTTCCTTTTTGCTTAGAAAGCTTTATTTCTCAATAAAACTTTTTTTAAAAGCTGAACAATAAAACAGGAACCAACTTGGCAAGTTTTCATTCCCACCATAATCTGCTGATGAGAAAGTGGCAACAAACACATGAGCAGTTACGACATGCTGAGCCTGAACAGAGAAGTAAAATAGAACTCCTTCCATCATAATTTAAACTCACACCATAAAATAGTGCAACCTCTCTGAACCAAAGAGTTCAGTTTCCTTGTATGAAAAGCTACACATACGCAGTACATACATAGTGGAGAATTTAATGTTTCAAGGTAAGCCGACTCTGAAAATTAATATGTCCCAAGGAGAAGTTATCAGTCCCTACTGTGCCATTTAAATTTTAAAAATTACTTAAAAAAAAAAACCCAATTCAGTTCTGTCCACCTCCAGTCCTCCCCCCGCACCCTAATAATTGCTTAAGTAGGCTGAAATATTACACACTTCGTTTAATCTGTTTTCCTGCTCCTCTTCATTTCCTGCTTAGCTTTTAATGAGATGAGATTGTCAGAAAGCCGTATTCTTCATCAGGATGCACAGCACACTAAGCATTGAGTGGCCAGGACAGTTGGAGTTCAGTGCCCTAATCATCTTCCCCAAATTTTAATCCCTCTTTCACACTTGTCCCACCTTGAGATGAGAAATGGGGACTTGCATCTCCCTGGGGAAGATGGGTACAAAGTACCTTGAGATCTCAAGAGAGTTGCTCTCCTTGTTTCAGAGCCATTTCCTCAGCTGGCAGTTCGTCCACTGTGGTGGCAGCAGCAGCAGGTGCTTGCAAGACAGGAGGCACCCCATCAGTTCGAACTTTGCCCTGTGGCTTTTGGCAGAGGGTCACAGCTATGCCTTCGCAAAGCCAGAAGATTGGGAAAAGGGGCTCTGTGAAGATCGTGTTGAAAGTGTGGAGGAGTGTCATGTTGTCATCCACGCCATAAAAGGATAGCACTCCTTGGTTGCAATCCAACCACACTCCAATGAATTTGCACACGTGCTTTTTTATCTTAATGCACTCGGCATTGTGCCAAGCCATATAGCAGTCTTCCTGGACGTGCAGGCCCCAGGAGAGTTTATCCAGCCCAATGGTGAATGTGCGGCCAGCCCGCTTCTTCCTGGGGAACCTTCCATAAGCCACGCCAATGATGACAGAGTGGCCAGATAACTTGACTTCCCAGTAGCAGCTGCCCTGGCTGAAGTTCTGGGCACACATGACTTGCCACGGCTCAAACCTCTGTGGGTCTTTTGGCCTCGACCCCGGAATACGTTGAGAGTGATGGCATTTCCGGTTCTCATCGGACAACTGCATGTATTGGTTAGCTGTAGTTGGATCAAAGGTCAAATTCTGCTGATCTGCAGGAGAGACAAAGGTATCAAAGTCAGGTGGGAGAAAAAACACCCAAGTGTCTTTAACCTATTTTTAACTGGCTAATTCCTCTTCAGTTAGAGAAAAAGGTCCCCCATCCCTAATATCAGGCATGCCACGGCTTTACTGAAGTGGCATTTTGGCAATTTCTTCTGTTGTTCTCTCCTATCAGAGCTAATCTATTGTCAACTCTGTTCTAAGAACAAAACACCAACTTTTTAGTATTGCAGGGCATTTAACCAAAGCAGCAAGGAGAAAGTAGCAGTGTGCACTTGAGAGTGGAAGTTGGCTTTAGAGGCGTCAAATAAAAGCCAAGGGTGCCTTCCATTTTCTTTGGAGCAAGATCTCTAGGATGGCAGGCTCTGCTTTATTTAAACATCACTTTTTGCTCACAATGGCCTATGGGAAATCCCTGCTCATTGCCAGGGTGCCTATGAGGGGTGTCAGTTGTTGTCAGCAATGCAACATTCCCTTTGATCAGCCTTCTGCCTAAATAAGGTTAATGGAATAATTATTTCCCTCAGGGATGCAAACCAGAAGCCTGGGCAGAGAAAGTACACAGGCATTATGTGCAAGGATATACAAAACCTTGTACCTTGTCCATTGGCTCTGGTCCACAGATTTCTGAAAGGAGTTACTAACTGTTTGCGGTAGTTACTAGTCCTAAGTGCTTTCTCTTTGATCCATGTTCCACCCGTGTCAGAAAACAGGAGCTGTTCCATTTACAGTCATACCTCGGGTTAAAGTCGCTTCAGGTTAAGCCTTTTTGGGTTGCGCTCCGCGGCGACCCAGAAGTAACAGAGCGTGTTACTTCCAGGTTTCGCCACTCGCGCATGTGCAGACGCTCAAAATGATGTCACGAGCATGCGCAGAAGTGGCGAATCGTGACCCGTGCACACACAGATGCATAGTCGCGGGTTGCGTTTGCTTCAGGATGCGAAAGGGGCTCCGGAACGGATCCCATTCGCATCCTGAGGTACCACTGTATTAGTTTAACAGATAAATTGTGTTCTTTGTGATTTAAGTGAACATCTGCTCCATAGCTTTCTGGTTTCCTGCTAATCTAAGCGCAAGAAGCTTCTCTTGAACAAGGAGGATCCTAGAGATCTTAACAGGGAACCCACCCAGCTGCCCCCAAAAGCAGAGTTGGGAAACTTGGTCACCGCCTCCTCCACAGGTATGTGGGAGACAGTGAGAATAAAATGCAGAACTTATAGGTCTCCATTGGCTGCCTCCAATATGGCTCCACAGTTTTGCAAAGCTTTTTGAACTCCTGGATCTGAAGGCACACCGGGGCCAACTTATGCTTCTTTTTTTAAAGGACTACTGATGTGGGCAATTGCTTACTTGCATGAGCAGTGTAATATGGGAGTAGCAAACTTTTGCAATGTTGACTCCTTTGCATGAAAAACAAAAATCATGGACTGCCTTAAACAGTATAGGTGCTGTAATGGGAGCCAGCACAAAGAGCCCCACTAGCGCAGTCTGCCCTCCTCAATCAGCTCGGGGTAAGGGTGGGAGAACCCCCACAACAGTGCACAGGAGAGGAGAGATCATTCCAACAGGCAAGCAAAAATGCTTGCACTGACAAGTGATCTCCTCAGCGCTAGTTTGAATTCCACCCCATAAGTGGAAGGGAAGAGGAGCTACATTCTTGTGTGACTTTGCAACTTCCATGCTATGCTGTTCATATGCATAGACTTGTTTATGCGAAAATTCCCCACGTGCCTCAGGTCAACCACCACCAGGAATATTATTATAACCAACAGAACACGCACACACAAAGAAATAAATTTATGATCCTGACAGAGGACCCAAAGGAAGCAGCTCTGAATATATTTATGCACTTGTGACCCTACTTCCCTTTTTAAAGTAACTGCGTGCAGCCCAGAAAGTCGCTTACCTTTTAAAAAAGACATTCTTAACTCATTGTCTGGAAGGCACGGTCCGGCCCTCCTCACAATTACCTTTGGCTCTGGTGAGACTGCAGAGTGAGAGATAAGCAAGGAAAACTTTAAAGCAGGAAGGAAACTCATTTGCCTTAAAAACAACGATTTCAAAATGGTAGACAAGTCAAGACTCGGCAGTGGGCTGGGGGAGCCTTTTCGGGAGGGGTGAGGACAAGATACACAGGCAGCAAGGTTCAAAGCTGGCCTTTGGATATATTTTAAAATATCTCTCTTTAAAAAGAAGCAGCAGCAGCAGCAGTGTACTTAAAGGCATCCCACAGTGTTATATTTTTCTTCATAATAACCAGACACTTAGGTGCTCCCAAAGAATAATCTCTCATGGTCTGAAAGAAGACAAAGCACAAATACTCTCTCATGTATGATCGAATTATGAAAGTTTCTAAAATCACTTTTCTGTGTGCAACAAGCTTTACAATTCTCATCCTAATGCATCACAAAAGACCACACTTGTGGACTGTTGTGTATGAGTTGTTTGGTGTCATGTAGGTGCAAAAGGAAGGGTTTTCTCCTTTGAGGACAAGATTCCTTTGGGGGCAATCTGTTGGGGGGCTGCATGCCACTGGTGGGCAGGGCTGGAGCCAATGGTGGGCCCAAACCAATGATGAATGGGGTGCTCTCACTGCCACCCTCTTCCGCTCCCCGCCCTCCTTGGTATTGTGTTGCTCACCTTGCCCAGCCCCAAAATAAAGGGTTGCCTCAAAGTCAGGAGCTGAAATGAGTAGGTGAAATCCAGATAAAGGCCACATGTTCTGGCCCAGTTCAGAATTTCAGTTTGCAACAAGCTTCAGTTTGCCTTTTCATCCAAATGTGGGAAACTGTGGTTTGTGCAACTGCAGCTTGTTCTCAAACCAGGATCTGAAGACAGAATCAAAGAATGGCTTTGAATCCTGATTTGAGAACAAAACCACAATTTCCTGCGCTTTTTACAACTAGAAGCAGACACTTCTAATCTCCTCCTCTTATGGTCAGAGAAGGCTGGGAAATAGAGGAGGAAGCGAAATGAGCCCAGGCTTGCTGTAGCTTGTCCTTGTAATGACAAACTGTGGTTTGTCATGATTACATCTGAACTGGATCCTACTTTCCTAGGAAAACATTTGGGAACAAAGGACTTTATAAGATTTTAAAAGTCTCTCTGAGGAGGTCAAAGTTTTGTGGACGACTACAGAGAAAATTGGGGTAATTCTGGCAGTACAAATCTAATCTTTCTTTCAGAAAACTAAGCACTGTCATTGCCCTACTATTCCTCTTCAATATGGAAATCTATCAAAATAAATACTCCCCCCCCACTTTACTGTAGCACTTAAACCTCCAGCCGCCTTTATTAGAAAGAAAACTGACCAACCGACTTTCCACAGGTGATCTTTAATTTTTCACCACTCCCTAAAACAGCTGAATGATTACCTTTTGTTTTAGTCATTGGTGGACTCAAGGAATTTGAATGAGCCTCTTGCAAAAGCCTGGAAACCTCATTGAAGAGTTCAGTGACAGCATCCACATTGCTGGCCAAATCAAACTCAACAGGTGGAATAACTTCTAAGTTGCCAAGAGGAGGAAGATGATGCAGTTCCTACAAGGAACAGGAAATGTAGGAATCACAAAGTTTGACTGTTGACGTACATGAATGAAGCTTAACTTCAGCTTATTTAAGTGAACTGGGTCGATCCTGGAATTCTTTAGTTTGGTACTCTACAATGGCCACTTACATATTGCCAAGCAGGAGGAAATGCATCGCCAAAGAAGGGAACAAACTAACACAAATTTGCATAAAATATGTTAATATATGCACATTTGGACAAAATTGCAATTCATTGAAATAAAAATAAATTGGGAAGACCTTAATAGCGTGACCTGTGTCCCTGCTCAGTTTTCTGTCCAGATGCAACTTCCAAGCCCCTGCCTCTCCCTTCATTGTGGTTCATTATCTCTAAACTGGACTTGGACCAGCCAGCCTTTCAAGCAGAGGTAGCTATAAAGCAGGACACATGCTCCCCTCCCCGCTTCTTCCCCTCCTCTGCCTGCCTTGGTGGTCCCCATAGCACTTGCTCAGAAATCCAAATGCACCAAGAACACGTTGCTGGGTCCCTTTTGTGAAGCCACCTTAAGCACTATGTTGAAAAACGAGTTTAAAATAAAAGCGAATAAAAGCAAGTGTGTTCATTATATATTTGAAGGCAGTGGTGTGCCAGGGCATTCTTGCCAATCTGAGACTGTTCAGTTCGTAAAAAAAAAATTCAAAACAGAAAGGAGGACAGTGGCACAGCAGCGCTCTGATGAGAAAACCACACAATTCCCTGCTGCTGCTGCTGCTGCTGCATGCACGAGTGTTTATCGGCTACAAAATGTTGCTGTGAGTAACCATTTGGGCAAAGCCATTTTGCTACAATAACCCCCTCTCACTGCATGACTTGCCTGTCTCTCTGAAGACAGAGGGCCCCATCAATGGAATTCCCCCCTAGACAGTTCAACTTCAGACATCCCCCCTCTGGCATGGTGGGTGATTCACATTCTAAACTCTGCTCTGGAGTTGGCAGCCAAATTGTTTTTCAATTGTCTCAACTTGCTGACCATTAGGCCTAGCTAATCCTATTTCTCCTCTCTCTGTCTCCTAGCTGAGAAGGCTAGAGAAGCGCTTATAATTATGAAGAGTCCCACAGAAAGGTCAAAGAGCCTACACTCTTTTCTAATCTCAGTTGCATGCTGTACACATGGCGTGAAACATACCACTGCTCTCTTAGCTTACGATGCAGTGCAATGCTGGGGGAAAAAATCCCCACTTCACAGAAAACTTTTAAGGATAAGCATTTGTAGCCACACTGTTGTATGACATGACTTCCACACTTCAAGAACTTCTGAGGGTCTGGGACTATCTTTGCACAGCATTCAAAGCGTATCACTGTTAATAATTAAATAAACACAGAACTCCTGCATGCCTATGGTTGCCAAGGTTCAGAGGCTTAGTTATGATATTCAAGATACTTTCCAGTTAAGAGCTTGTCAGCTGCCAGGAATGGGGAGCAGAACAGGCAGCAACTCCCACTCTGTAATACTAAGCTATCATTTATTTTAGGGGTGGGGAGCCTTTGGCTTGATGGCCAAATTTGGCCCACCGGTTCTCCCCATTTTGCCTTCCACGACATTTTCCCAAACCATAGGTGTGGGGCACATAGAGACTGAAGGGCGGGGAGTTCAATCCTGCTTGGTTTGGCTATGTAAGAACTCACTGGCACAGCCGATCCCTTCAGAAAGCAGGATTGAACTACTTGGAGTTCAGTCCTTCATGGTCACTATCTCTCATCCATGAACCAACTTTAACAAGTTGACAGGACCACCCACTTATTAAAGCTGTCCCCTGGGAGTGGGGATATAAAGATCTGGCCCAAATGCCATCAGTATACACATTACATACCTCCAGAAACGTCATATCATCAGTACAAGCGAGCAGCTCTTCTGCCTTCTCGTTGCGCTGGGTAAGCCCATCCAGTTGGCGCTTCAGCTGGTCCAAGTTCTCTTGCATTTTGCCAAGCGCAGCATCTTGCTCTCTTTCAATCTTCTCCACTGTCTTCCTCTGGCATTCCTTCAAGGCTTCCACAAGAGAAGCGAACTTCTGCACAACTCCAGATTTTAACTTCTCCGAGGAACCCTGGATGAAAAAGGAAGGGCAACAAAATACAGTTGTTTCCACTGTAGCTGCCTCTATTTCCCTTGCTGCTCTGCATTCTGTTGGGCACTAGGTGTCCCTCTTAATGGAAATAAGAAAATAAAATGTTGGGAGGCAGACAAAAAGAGACTGTGATCCTTGACTGACTTGTTGTAATCCAAAACATCTGGAGGGCACCAGGTTGGCAAAGGATTCACTGCAGGCCTGAGCTGTTAGGAAAGGGACACAAATGCAGAAGGCCCACTTGCTCATTCAGCAACTGGAGTTTTAGCCATGATGGGTACCAAATGGGGTCAATGGAGAGCAAGCACTTCCCATGGGAGGCACTTTCATCATTATGACGCTCTCTGGATTCCTTACCTTGATGTTGTCTATCTGCTGCTCCAGTTTCTGGATTGCTTCTCTGATAGGCTCTGCCTCCTTTCGAGTTTTCTCCAGGGTTGCTCTTACGGACTCCTGCCAAAGAGTTCAAAATAATTTAACAGGCAAGCACTTCAATCTCACCTAGCCACACCCGGCCCCTGCATCTCACCTTCCCAAGAGGGGTGGCAGATTTCCCCAGATGAATCTTCCAAGATTCATTCATCCCTTTGGAAAGACTCCAGAGTTCTGTTAATATAACACCCTATTAGATTGAAGGTAGTCAGTGTAGGCATCAAGGTAGCCAAGTTCTAGGAAGTGCTAACTCACTGAGGATATAAGAAAGGGCCATGATGTCCAGACTAACCCAAACCGTTAAGTTTGTATTGAGCAGTGCTGAACTGCCTCACCACACGAAAGCCCATAGGCTATGATTTGGGTCTAAGTAATGTCTTCCAATGTATATTCAAGCCAAGGATTCTTGCTTGGTATCGTTACAGCAAAGTTGTTATGCCCTAGCTAGCCTTAAAATGTTCCATATCTATACAGTGGTACCTCGGGTTACATACGCTTCAGGTTACAGACTCCGCTAACCCAGAAATAGTACCTCAGGTTAAGAACTTTGCTTCAGGATGAGAACAGAAATCGCGCGGCGGCAGCAGGAGGCCCCATTAGCTAAAGTGGTACCTCAGGTTAAGAACAGTTTCAGATTAAGAACAGACCTCCGGAACAAATTAAGTTCTTAACCCAAGGTACCACTGTATGGCAAGCAATGCCTGCTTTATAACTTTCATGGCTTCTCCTACAGAAGTTGAGGAAATGTAGCTTTGTGGCGGCACCAAGAGTTAATGCCCGGCCATCCCTCATAATTAAATCTCAGGTTACAGTGGACATAAAGGCCTTACTGCATCAAACCCATTATTATAAAGAATTTGGTATCTGAGAAGAGTCATGAGTCAATCAGGCAGACATTCAGCAAGTGAAAATTTCTCCAGTGCAGCAAAGCTGAGATTGGAGCAATATACACAACCTAGGCTGTCTCTGCGTCACCAGTGGGCATAGCCGGGGGTGGGAGGCAGTTAAATTGAGTAAATAAATAAAAAGACTTAACTAAAAGTAGAAATAGTAGAAAGATTTTGACCGATTTTTCAAAGGAAAGTAATTTATGAAGGCAGCCCTGTTTAGGGAAGTTTTTAATGTTTGATGCTTTATCATGTTTTTAATATTCTGTTGGGAGCCGCCCAGAGAGGCTGAGTAGACTCGGCCATACAGTGGTACCTCGGGATGCGAACGGGATCCATTCCGGAGCCCTGTTCGCATCCTGAAGCGAACGTAACCTGCATCTGTGCGTGTGTGGGTCACGTTTCGGCGCTTCTGTGCATGCGTGTGATGTCATTTTGGCGGTCTGCGCATGCGTGTGCGGCGAAACCTGGGATTAATGCACTCCACTACACTCCGTTACTTCCAGGTCGCCGTGGAGCGCAACCCGAAAATGCTTAACCCGAAGCGTATTCATCCTGAGGTATGACTGTATAAGAAATAAAATATTATTAATTAATCATCATCATCATTATTTGAAACAACTGTTGTTGAGACATTTCATTTGAAATCTGAGACAGAGGATGATGACAGGTGAGTGTTCTGCCCCCCACAACATAAATCCTGCCCCGCCCAACAAAAATCCCTTAAGAGTAAGGTGCGCACCACGACAATTACAGTGTGCAGGGACATGACCCACAATCCGAAGTAACCAATGCACCGGGGGAATGCTTAATTTTAAAATGGGATGCCCGAAGGCTCCTTTGGCCAGCATGACACCCATCCAGCAACAGCCTGGTCCCGTGCAGAGTGAGAGATGCCTAAGATCGCAGGGGTTTGGACTGTGTATATATATGTTGTGTTGCCATGGCCCCAAGTGGCCGGCTCCGGAACTGCTTCTGCCCCGCTCCCTGCCAGGCCGCTTACTTCTTTGGCTTTCCGCTCGTCCTCGACGAGGGCCCTGCCGTGCTGCTGGCACTCCTTGAGCGTGCACACGCAGCAGATGCCCCGCTTCTCCGTCTGGCAGTACAGCTCCAAGGGCCGGCCGTGCCTGGGGCACTTCCTTTCCCGAGCAGCGGCCGCCTGCTCCGCCCGGGAAGCCGGCCGGCCATCTTCCTGCTTGTGGAGCAGCTCCACCAGACTGTCAAGCAGGACGGTCTTGCTGAGCTCCGGCCTCTCCGGGAAGCTCTTGCGGCACGAGGGGCAAGTGTAGCCCGCGGCGGCGCGCCCTTTGCCCTCCTCTCCGTCCCAGTGGTCGCAGATGCACTTCTCGCAGAAGCTGTGCCCGCAGGGCACCGTCACCGGGGTGCTAAACGTGTCCAGGCAAATGCAGCACGTCAACTTCTCCTCCAGCCTCTGCGGGTCTGGGGAAGCCATGGCGCGCGGCAGAAGCGCCACTTACAAAGCCGAGAGGAAAAGAAAGTGAAACCCAGGGCCGCAAAAAAAAGGCTGATGCTGCTGGAGATGGCTCAGGAGAAGGAAGGGCTGGGCCAAATCAAGGCGCATCAGCACCCAGGCTCTTAAAGAGGCAGGGAGAGCAAAGATGATTGGCATCTCCTTTCCATGCAAGAAAAAAGTTTTGAGTTTCTGGCTCCCTTGTCCCCGTGTAAAAGGCAACCTTTTCAAATACCACCCGCTCGTTCTGACAGGACAGTGCTGGATATACATATAAACTAAACAAGCTATAGCTTAGGGCCCCACTCTCTTGGGGCCCCAATTTTTTTTTTAAAGAAAAAAAGTGGATGCACTTTGATAAAATACATACAGTGGTACCTCGGGTTACAGATGCTTCAGGTTACAGGCTCCGCTAACCCAGAAATAGTACCTTGGGTTAAGATCTTTGCTTCAGGATGAGAACAGAAATCGCTTGGCCGCAGCAGGAGACCCCATCAGCTAAAGTGGTACCTCAGGTTAAGAACAGTTTCAGGTTAAGAAAGGACCTCCAGAACGATTTAAGTTCTTAACCCGAGGTACCACTGTATTTTGTTATGTGCAAAGGGCTTTAGATACCTATTAGGTCCATAAATTACCATATAGCATATATTCAACACAAAAACAGTGACAATTTGTTGCTGACAAAGGACAGCTGGACATATAAAGGGCCCTATTGCCTTCAGTAGCTTAGGGCCTCATCAAACCCAAATCCAGCCCTGAGACAGGAGATCTGATGACGGGCTTCCAGTTTCTTTGCAGGCTCAGTTGAAGGTGCAGCAAGATCTGTGCTCCATTTAGGCAAGTTTTTAATGTTTGATCGTGTTTTTAGTATTCTGTTAGGAGCCGGCCCGAGTGGCTGGGGAAACCCAGCCAGATGGGTGGGTTTGGTGGTCGTTTCACAGACTATTGATCTGTACACCACTACTTTATTCTTCTGCTGTCACCAATTTTGTGGGGAAAATCCCAGGGCTCCCCAGTGAAGTACTGAGTCTTAGGTAGTTAACAACGAAGATTAAAGTTTATTTCAAACACAAAAAAGTTTTAAAATATATTTGAAACGCTGTCACTCTATTCCCTCTCTGAGCCCCACACCCCACAGATTCACCCCACTGCCAACAGAGAGAGAGGTTTTTGTCTGGACTTATCCTTGCCTGTGTCTGGTTTTTTTTCCTTGTAGGCATTTTTAAGGAAAAGCTCTAGATACATGTTTTTAATTGATGTGCTTTTTGTGATGGGTTTTAAAAACTTTTTTGCACTGTTAGTCCATGTTATCTTAGCAAATAAATTGATTAGCCTCTATTAGATAGTGCACTCCAGGAAACCAGAATGGCATTTGCTATGGATTTTTTGTTGCTGTTGTTGTTATGTCCTGGTTTTCCCCTTTCCTGATTTATTATGTTTTATTGTTGTCCCTCTTTATTGTGAAGTCTCTATGAAACTTGTGTTTCTCCTCTCATAACAAACTGACAATATTTCTTTTTAATAAAAATTGCTATGAAATACTCCAGCATACACTCTTCCAACACAGAATAGTTGTCTTGAAAGACAAGAACTATTCAAGAGTGGCCAGGCAGTTAGATGCTGCTGAAAAGCTCACAGGGTATGATGGCAACAGTTATCCTCTGATATATAGCCTCTGGTATATGGACATTTGATTTTTAATTGTAGCACTACTGGTAGATCTATCCTCCATGAATAAGTCCATGAAGACTTATAAAAGCTATATAGACCAGTATCCATCACAAAACCTTGGAGCAATGAGTTCTACAGCAATACACTGCATAAACATGCTACTGCCAATACATTGTTGGATGATCCTCTTGTATTCTAGTAATGAGCTTTATTCCTCTTTACTTAACAGTGGTCATGATTTTAAAAACCTCTAGCAAGTTCCCCTCATAGTGATTTTCTAAATTACAAAAGCACAGTCTTAAATCTTCCACCTGTGAATTTCCCTCTGCAGTTAGTTTTAGTTGCCCTTTTCTACTGGATGCCCAGCTCTGTAGTAGGGATGGTGAACCTTTGGCCCTCTAGGTATTGGGACTCCATCAGTCCCAGCAAGAATGAATGTGATACAGTGGTAGTTCCGCATCCCTGCTCTACAGGTTGCCCAGGAGGATAAAGCTATCAGTGGCTACTAAGCTCAATGGCTATGTTCTTATATTCTTGATATTACTTTTTAGGTAGAAGGAAAACAGCCAGACTTTATGCCAAAATGCAGGACTGTATATATGATACAGTACTTGTTTTATCCCAACCCCACCCCGATTCCTGCAACTGAATTTCCTGGCAGAGGCTCTTGAGAGCTGACACTTTCAGTAAGTTTTCCATTATGATCTAAAGCTTGCTTTTTTCCATACATACTTACACTGAATTTCTTAGAGAGGCTGTTGCCAAAAGCCATATGGAGAGAGTAATTTATTTCCCATTCTTCACAAAACACTTCGGGATTTTTTTCACCCTAAATACTTTTATTTTGCCTATAGACCTGTCTACCACATTGTCCACCCCATCTCAATATAAGTTTATGAGGGTTAAATATCACTAAATAAAATAGGGGAGTCGACTGTTTTCGATCTCTCTAAACTCTGCTTTCCCAGATTTCCAAATTCTCTTCTTTAAAAACAAGCATGCAGCCCCGTATTTCTCTTCTTCAGTGTTGCTATTTATAATCTGCAGACGAATAACTTGTGTAGTAAATGTTTTTTAAAAGATAGGGTACTCTTCAACTGTGGGCTTACTATCGAAATGCTATGGAACTGTTCTGCAGGACAATATTTTGGAATGAGGAACATAAGCACACACTGGTTAATCCAAACCTTCTTATCAGACTTGCAAATATACACAAAGGTAGGCAGTCATCCATGCAGGAATAAAAGGGTTCATGTTGTATATGGAAAGAAAAATGAGGAATTGAGATGATCCTGTGTTTCCCAGAAGCTAAAGAAATCACCTATGCAAAATAGGCTCTTCAAACTGATTTACCAGTATGTCTCAAGGTATCCAAATGAAGGGGGGGGGGAAGAAATAATTTTAATGGCAAAGCAAGGAACACACACATCTTGGTATTCATTTCATTTGGTTTAATTCCAACAAATCATTTAAACCATATAAACATATATCAACTAGCTCCACAGCTTGTTTCATGCATTGCACAAAGCAGGTATTGCTTATGAAAGGTTCACGCCACCAACCAAAGGTTTCATCCCTTAAGGTGTCACAACACTGATCCCCTTCAGAAACATAAAAGGTATGATGCCTGCTTGACCTTAGAAATAACCTCCTCCAACTGATGGCCTCCTGATGTTTTGGACTGTAACTTCCAGCAACTCCAGCCCCAGCATGACTGTGCTGGATGGAGCTGATGGAAGTTGTATTCAAAACATCCAGAGGGCACTAGGTTGGGAGAGGCGGCTTGAAGTTATTGAAGCAGTTGATATATTAGATAGTTCCGAGAGACTGACTGCTCCCATCTGCTTCTCCCCAAATACAAGCATTTTCCAGCATGAATTTAAAAGAATGTTTATTCATACTTTAAAGACAGAACAAGGTCCAGCGTTTCAGTAACAACTCAGTGCTTTGCAATATTTCATGCATTATCTGATCCCATTCAGGTGAGGCTATTTGCTGAAATGGCCCAGCAGTTGATGAGAGAGTAAGAAAACTGTTTTGCTCAGAACACTTGATGGATGGCATCTGGCTCCTGAGAAAGTGAGGCAGAAACTCAGCTTCTGAATAGCCCTGGACCTCTGGACACAGCTTGCCTGCTTCTTCATCGCAAGGACAGAGTCTCCAAGATATAGAGAAGATAGATGCAAGCTGCACCGCTCTCTTCCAAGTGAATAAAAGTGATGATTCAAATCAAATCCAGCTGCCTCTTATATTTCCATTTTCCGATCAGAGATATGAACTGCTTGGGAGGGTTCTTTGTTGCACCATGGCTACTCAGTCCAGGGTCCCGTTGGCAAGCGGAGTATCAAGACATTTCAATAAATGCCATAGGTAGGCTCATCACTGTCCCTGTATCTGTCCAGGTACCTCAGAGGCTGGAGGTGTGGAAACAACTTCTGCGGTGGATGATATTTAGGGGGACGCACAAAATCAAACACAGGCTCCTTCATGTCTGCAAGGGGCAGATTGGAAGTTAGCACATCCTAACATCTACAAATTCCACAAGCACCAACCTGAAGCATCCTCTGGCTCAAAGACACCGATGATCTGCAATGGAAAACGGTGACTTTTGGCCCACTAACAGCACATGATTTCCTTGTGCTCTGGCCCTAATGATTTCTAGTTTTTCTGCTGCGGAAACCTGTACAAGAATGCAGTTGCCCTTCCTGCTAAATTGAAATCCAGCCCACCACATAGCTCCAATCCAGCTGTCCAAATACTGATGCTTTGCTGGCTTCAAACTGTTATGGGTCTGCAAGCTCCCCTGTCCCAGGCAGCTTTAAATGAAGTACTCTAGGTACTTTCCAACATGCTATTTCAATACTTGCTGTATGAACTGGGCTTTGTGGTAAGCAGCTTCCAAAACCTCATTGCTCCACAAGGATCCTGAAGTCCCTATCCAAATAATCACCTCTCCAAGCAGTTCAGAACAAGTCCCTCCCTTCTCTAGCTGGGAACTTGGGACACAGTGGGTGGGAGAAAAAGGTTCCCAATTCTGTATACTTTTATCAAGTTTTATTGCATTCTTCCCCAATTTTTTCAAGTTTTAAATTTAGTACGCATTCAGAAATATTTTGGTCTTGCATAATTACTGGACATGTACTCCAGTCACAATTTTTTTATTACTAAAAAAAGTATTATTACTAATTTTTTTTTTAGTACTACCGTAAATTATATGTACGGTCCATTACTTACCGAGAAGGTGGTGAAAGACCCGTGTAACTGAATCATCCCACTGGCATTGGAAAAATGCCAGTCCTGCAGGTGTCATGTCACTCTGATGCTTCTTGTAGAAGTCGAACGTCTTGAACGTTCTCATCTGGAGACTGTGGCTGAAAAGATGAGAGGACAGAGATGCAATGGAACCCTTCTGCTGTTATTTCTAGCTACCTTCACTACCCTGTTCAAGCCACCACCAGTTTCCTTCAGTAGAGTAAAACATAGAAGGGTAAATAATATTCCCTATCCATCAGGTAGCAATTGCTCCACCAAAGAAACCACTGAAATGGTAAGTCTGAATGGCTTAGGGGGTTTTCATTCCCCACACCGCCAGCCTCGAAAAAGGCCTATTTTTTTAGATTCCTTGGGTGAGAAAGCAGTTCAGAACTAGTTTAAACTTCTAATATAAATGTAGGAGATATTCCCTGGAAGGAGGGAGTTGCATCAAATTCACCCATGGCTACACCGTTTCTTGTTAGAGGGAAGGGGATGTTGGCTAGCTGTGTTTCTTGTTCCTTCCATTATCTCTAGCAATTAGTTTTCCATGCTCCTTTTCTTTCCAGAAAAATAAGGGGAAATTAGCTGCAGTCACAAAATTAAAAGACGCCTGCTTCTTGGGAGAAAAGCAAGAAAAATTATTTGTGTGATGTTTATTTGGATGGCAAGCAATGGTTTGGAAGGCAGACTATCACACAGAAGTAACAAACTCATGCAAGAGCAATTGCTACTCTTGACTTCAAGCCCAATTGTTTACAATAGGTGAGGTTTCAGTGGGTTTCCAACTCTTAAAATCTATTCCTGGACACATCTTTTTTACTTAAGTGTCCCCATCCCCACCCTTTTCAACTTGAGCTGTGCCTTACATTCTGGCTGTACTGTTATTTGACCTAATTTTTACGTTTCAGAGAATACTAGATAGTTCACAATTCTACCTTCAGAAATAAGCCTGTGGCTCCTTTTGCAAAAGAAGCTGGAAGCACCCAATGATTCCACCATAGTTGTGCAAAATGGGAAGAGTTACCATGGCACAGGCCGCTCATCTTCAGTGAAATCAATGGGATGGAGCTGCTTGAAGAGAAGGAAGACGAAGCGATGGTATCCAGTTCCTCTGGCGGGGAATGCGGGGAAGTAATGGCAAATCTCCTTGCCCATCTCCATTTTGTTTCCTGGAATGTTTGTCCTGTTGAGTTAAAATACGATTGTCAAGAGTGATTTTGTCTGTATGATATTTGGAGTTCAAATGGCCATTACACATCTGAAGAGGTAAAGACTTGCCCTCATTCTAAATCGCATTCTCTAAGGCTACCACAGTACAAGCAAAAGGGACGGAAAGTGGCTTAATATATAAAAGCAAGGCTCCAGCTCAGTGGTCCTCAAACCATGCTCCATGGAAGCCTGGGGCATCTTGATGAGAAAAAAACAGTAATGTTGAATGTTGGCTGGCCTCCTGCTATCAACCTACTCATACAGTGTACTGCCATAGTGAGAGGAGTATTCCCACATGTGCTTTCAGTTTGCAGAAGGGATGCACAGTCTCATTAGGGCTCTACAAGAAGAGTTTCTGCATCCTAGGACATGTCACAGAAACCTCCGCAACCCATGGTAGGTGTGCAGGAACTTCACAGTAGAAAAGTCATTGTGAGAAGAAGGATCTTTGAAGGTAGAGAATCTGGTATGCCATGGACCTCTGCAGTCATGCAACTGTCAGTTGCTGCATGGACTAGGAAAGTCTGCATGAAAGCGGTAGTGGAATATTGAGATTCAGCTCCAAATGTAACCCAAGTTGGTAACTGATGCCAGTGCAAAGATGGATTAGTAGCCAATACTCACACCAGCCAGTGGAGATACTCTGAATCGGCATCACGCAGGTGCCCATCTGTGTGTATAACATAAACATAATCTCAATTAAATGATCATTATTCATGTACAGTTATGTAATGCTTCTTTGTGGTGCTCTTTCTGGCTGCACAAATGATTCTTTTCCTTTGCCCTAGCTTGGCCAAGCTTTAAAAGCTCCAGATCACTCAGCACCTTTAATTTTTTACTATACCACTGGCAACTCCTTCATAATCTTTTGCAACCAGGATTTCTGCTGTTACTGCAGAACCTGCACATTAACTAGCAGCCTCTCAGAAAAATAAAATCTGGGCCATTCCTAGGGCGAGGAAATCTTTACTCACCTAGGTTGGTGAGCAGCAGAGTCCATAAGGATCCTTCATCCGCTTCAAATGAGACTCTGGGAGGGTTAAAAGCCTAAGCAGAAAAATACAGCAATGATTACAAAGTAGCTACGACTTTTGCCTATGCTCCCAAATATGATTAGTTTAAATTTCACCCCATCTTTTGTTTGCCAGCTTCTATCAGTCCAGCCAGAACTAGACAATTCACACTAGTCACAATTATTATCTTTGCAGCAAGATCATAAAAATGGGCATGTTTTAATATCAAACTAATAACCCACAAAAGCAGAGAACAAGAGACTTTTGACTTTTTAAAAAATATTTAAAAATAGACTGAAGATTTGCTACTGGCATACAGGATTTGCTACTTATAGCTACACAGATACTACACACTGAAGCGACTTCAGGGGTCTCACCAAAAAGGGATATAGGAAAACATCCTCATTTCCAGAAGGAAGAGGAGAAAATGGCATATAATATGTAGCTTTTTAAATAATCAAGAATGAATAAGGTAAAATTACATTCAATAGAGCCAGACAGAAGAGGACCAAAATCACAAAGAACGCTAATTATCACTATGAGACATGAAAATTCTGAAGTTAAAAAAACGACTTGGTGTAAACCGACTCCCAGATTAGCTGCCTACATTAAGCGGGAAATTAAGTCTGATGAACACTGTACTTATTGATAAACATCACAACAATTAGACTAATGAAGCTGTTGGTATATGCCATTGAGTGGATGGGGGAGAACAAAGCAGTTGGCAAAGTACTCAAGAGAATCTGTTTTCTCAAAATGTTTACTAGATGAGTTGTAGTTAAAAAAAAAAAAAGAACAGGATATTCTTCCCCTCAAAGCTTATACACTTGGTACAATACCTCTGTGGGTGTCACCATATTCCCATGATAAACTGGCATAACGTATTCATCATCCTGATTGTATTCCACCCTTAAAGGAACTTGGGGAACAAAGAAGGCATCGTCAAACAAGTCCCGGTACAGTCCATAGTGTTCTGCCACTCGCTGCCTGTGAGATGGGCCAAAGGTTCTCTCCCATTCAGCTCTGACATCATCAAGTGGAATCAACACTGCAAACAGAAACACAGCACTGTGAAATACTGAGTGGATAAGCTTTAGTGAAGAGAAAGGGAATAAATGAGGCGGAAGCTGTGACCGACATACATTTCCGGAGGCGGGATGCTCTTTCCAATTCCACTCGATTCTGTTTCATTATAGCTTTTCTCTCCTTAAGTGTTTTTTTCCATGGTGGCGGAGAATAAGGTAGCCCAATGTCGATCTTTGCCTCTTCATCTATAGTTTTTAGAAAAATAGAGAAAACTTTCTGCCTCTAGTTTCGCTAAGGGACAATCTATAAATGCCTGGGAAATTGGGTGGCTGATGCCTTGCCTTATGGTGTTGCTTAATACTCGCAAAGCTTAAAAGTTACCTGATATCCCAAGGTAAGTAGAAAGTGTCCCCATTAGGACTTGGCACTTATTGAGCACCTCCAATCTGCAGCAGGACCCCAGTACACCCACATATGTGCATATATAACTCTTTAAAATGAATGAAAAAAACCATTGCTCAGGCTCACTACAAGGCTGTGAGTTTCCAGTTCAGTTGCTTTCCTTAGTGAACAGTATGGGCAGTTCTGTTTCTCTTTAAAGTTTAACAACAAAAGGTGAACAGTCAGTTTTTATTTCCTTTTGTTAAATTTCTCCTGTGCTCCTGCTCATTTGAATACAGTGGTACCTCGGGTTACAGACGCTTCAGGTTACAGACTCCGCTAACCCAGAAATAGTACCTTGGGTTAAAAACTTTGCTTCAGGATGAGAACAGAAATCGTGCGGCAGCGGCACGGTGGCAGCCGGAGGCCCCATTGGCTAAAGTGGTGGTTCAGGTTAAGAACAGTTTCAAGTTAAGAACGGACCTCCAGAACGAGTTAAGTTCTTAACCGAGGTACCACTGTATAGGCATGTAATTTGCTCTTAATTCTATGCTCGTTTACTCAGGCACGAGGTCATAATATTTTTACTCCCACTCTTCAGTCAAAAAAGCTCCCAGAGCAGTTCACAAGATCAGTAGTAAGACAGTCTCTGCTCTCACACTCATCTAAAATGAGGGAGAGGAAGGAGGCAAACAACAGGGTCAGGCACTGGTTTTTAAAAGTCACCATTCTTACAGTGACCACATGGGCCTGAAACTGTTCAGATAGTCAAATGGAATGGCTGCTGCAAGGTGACAGTCTATCAGCAGAGACAAAATAAAGCCCTGCTTTACTTTTCTTCCTGTACTTGGCATTCAGGCACTTGCCCCCCAAAAGCACACATAGGATTGAACTTTCCACGTGTAGATAAACTATTCATACGAAAAGGAGAGGAGCAGAAGAAACTGGACTGAACTTTTCTGTCCCCCCTAATGGTGTACCTTGCTTTGGAGTGACATATTTCCTGTAGGTTTTCCACCACTGAGGTTTCTTTTGTGCTTTCTCTGCTTCCTTGAAGTAGCGAGTGAAGACACGGTACTTTTCTAGCACCTCCAATTTACTAACATCGATATCTTCATTAGGCATTGGCCCAAGAGGTACTCCCACTTTCCAGAGAACAGCTAAAATAAATTAGCAAAAAAGGGTATAGAAGGTTTGGTCTACATTTTATTTGAGCCTGTCCCACTCAAACAAAAGCAGAAGTAATGGGTGTGGGGAGAAAAGAGACACTAGTAAACACTGCAGACACAAAAGTGATGGCAATACGCAGACGTGTTTTATACTTAAAACATTTACAAAAACTTGTGTCCAATTGCATTTCCACCTTTCTGTTCCAACAGCAGATGGGGCGGAAATGAATGAATATATTCCACAGCTATCCATCCTCAGAGCTCATATAGGTTTGCATGGGAGTTGACTATTATATTGGCCATTCAGGGCACGACACAACCATCAGATACAAAACTCAGACGTCCAATAACATTTCCCCTCCGATTCCTAAATTATCAGGGCTAGAGAGAACTTAAGCGTCTCGAGTCCATCAGGAGCGGAGGACAAGCTACCCAAAAAAGAGCTGGCTAACGGCTTCCTGCCCCCACTCCGCCGCCCCTCCCTCCATCATCATCCTCCAGTGTGGAAAGGAGACAGCTGCCACTCACCAGAAGTACTAAAAGGCCTAGCATTCCGTAGTCCATGCAGCGCAGCGCTCAGGATGGGCGCCGCCATTTTGCGAGCCACGGCGTCGCTCGACTGGAAAGCCCTCGGGGCGACGCGCAATCTGGATGACGTCACGCAGGAGCGGTTGTCTTCGAGAATGCCTGCCTATTAGCTCTCAAAGAAGCAAAGCCCTATTCATGCTCCTTGTGATGCAGTCCAGGGGTTTTTTATTTTTATTTTATTTACTTTACTTTGCTGCCATCACTTGTGCTTATGATTATTTTGTGGAAAGCGAGGTATTTCAAGGTTTGCCATGTACGTGTAGGGGGCGTGCTTTCTCTCGGTTCCTGCTTTAAAGGAGCGGCAGCAGAGAGTGCTAACGTCTACGGCCATACTACCCTGAACACGCCCGATCTCGTCTGATCTCGGAAGCTAAGCAGGGTCAGGCCTGGTTAGTACTTGGATGGGAGACCGCCTGGGAATACCGGGTGCTGTAGGCTTTTATTATTTTATTTTTTCCTCTTTTGTTTTCAGGTAACCTTCTTCTGTTTTTGTCTCAGATTTCATTGCAGGTTTCTTCTTCTTCTTTTGTTTTTTATTTTTAAAATTGCTTCTGCTCTAGGCACCCCATTTCAGCCTGGCTCCTACCCAGCTGCTTCCTTCCTTTTCCTATGAATTCCATACTTGGGCCACACTGTAGGCAGATATGATCTGGGTTCTCCTGCCAGGATTAATATTTTGAGCACTGTTTTGCAGTTGCCTTTGGGCAGACAGTTGAGCTCCATGCTGGATACTATACTACACCAATCAGCGTAGCAAAGCACTGCAAAAGGAAGCAATCCTACAGAACTGGCTGCAGTTTCCCCCATTTTTAATTTTTTTTTTTTTTGCACAACTTTGCAGAGGAGTTTATGAAATAATTCCCCTGGCAATCCTGAAGTGCTTCTGTTTGTGAGCAGAATTATCAAGAATATTGGGGCCAGTTTGGAGATGATTTTTGTAGTTGGGGGGACCAGGGTCTCAGGTAGAAAGTCCATGCATACAGTATTGGTTACTTCACAGTGGATGGCCCATAACAGTGAAAGAAGGCAGTGGTCCAGCACTTGGTATTGCCACATGTACTCTCATCCAAGTACTAATCAGGCCTGATCCTGCACTACTTGCAAGATCAGATGAGATCAGGATAGTATAGTCATAAGCAATTATTATTTCTTCCCAACTTTGCTGCAGTCCAGTTATCTTTGAAATTAGGTTATAATAGAGCCATGATGGATTTAGTGATGTGAACTTGGATAGCTTTTGTTTACCGGCAGGTAGCAGTGTTGGTTTGCCGTAGTCGAAACAAAATTAAAAAATTCCTTCCAGTAGCACCTACTGGAAGGAATTCTTTTATTTTGGATAGCTTTTGTTAAAGTGTCCCCTCTTCAGATGGCAGTCCTCTTTGTGTCTTTTACAGCTACATAACAGGAATGAAGATCACAGAGATAAAATTACCTTTTTAAAAAAAAAAAAACCTGCCACATTACCCCCTCACTACGTCTTCCTGATCCTAATTCAGTGATTTCATCTAAAGAATTGTGAGATTTTTCTTCTGCCACAACTACCCATTATTCTAGGTTTAGGTAAGCACAGCTAAACCCTTTTCTACACTGTCTGATCAACTAAATGCCCAGTTCTGTTTTTATCTGTTTGGGGTTTTTTTTTAAAACCACCCATTACAGTTCAAATAAGCAGCATTTGTCCTTGATGGAAACTCTGACCAAAAAAAACAGTGACATGTGGAGATTAAACACCTTCTGCCTCCTCTTGCTAAAATATATTATTCCACTAAGCAGTTTGTTTTTCCTATGGCTACAGATTTTATTAAGCTTTCTGGCCTTAATGGAATGTGCCAATTGCTGAGAACAGATGGCTGCTACAGAGAAATAATGAAAATGGAAGTAAATCACTGAAGATTATGGGGAAGAGGAATGAAATCTCTTTCTGCCTTTCTATTAAAATAGCTTTTTGTTTGTTAGTTGAACTCACTCAATTTTTACAGCTTAATATACTGGTGGTTAATGTGACTGGCTGCAGCTTGGTGGTTTAAATCAGATTTTCACAATTGTTCACTGTAACCGCACAATTACTGTCACCAACAGCAGAAAAACTAGCCATTAGAAGCTAATAGTACTTTTCACTGCCACTTCCCCCTTTGCTCCTGATAATTCACTTAATCAGAAGTTAAAGTTAGCATTGCTTAGTTTAAATCAAGAATAGCCAACATGGTGGCCTCCATATCTTGCTAGACTACAACTCCCATCGGCCATGACCAGATGAGAGTTGCAGTCCAGCAACATCTGGAAGATCACAGGATCTCCAACCCTGATGAAAGATGAGTAACAGCAGAAGTTAGTATGTCTGTCACTTTCTTGCACAGATTCAATAGCATGCCAGAATTTTAGATTTGCTTATTTAAAGTGAATTAATGAACTCTGGTGCATAGCTGTCAACTTTCCCCTTTTCTTGCAAGGAATCCTATTCGGAATAAGGGAATTTCCCTTAAAAAAAGGAAACAGTTGGCAGTTATGCCCTGGTGCCCTAGTGCAACAAATGCACTTTTCTTGAAAGGGCCTTTCTGTGGTATAGAAAGCGATGGGGAAATGCATTGGGAAGTGTGGAAAGAACAAACGGAACGACTCAGGACTACAATACCTCAAGAACTGCCTCTCTCCATATGAACCTATCCAGACCCTGAAATCATCCTCCAAGACCCTTCTTTGTGTGCCTCCTCCATGTGAGGTCCAGTGGGTGACAACACAAGAACAGGCCTTCTCTGCAGTGGCTCCCCATTTGTGGAATGCTCTCCCCAGGGAAGTTCACCTGGCGCCTTTATTATACTGTATACCTTTAGGCAAAAATGTTCCTCTTTAACCAGGCCTTTGGCTTATTGACGTCCAATGTCCTTTTAAATGTGTTGTGGGAAGGAGGCTTATTGGTTTGTTTTTGTTCTTATTTTTATTATGCATTTTATGTTTTTTATATTGTAATTTTATGTTGTGAACCGCCCTGAGATCTACGGATCTGAAGGGATGTATACACATTTAATAAATCATAACAAAGAACAAATGACTAATGGGAAGTTGTGTAAACATCCGACAAGGAAATCAGGATGAATGCTAGACAAATGGTCATTGCTGTGTAATTGTCCTGTAAATGAATCAGAATGAAGCTCAATAAAAGATAGAATATGATCTAACCTCCACAGGAACTTTGTGCAAGCAAATCAGGATGAATGCCTTAGCAAGTATATAATCTGGAGAGTCTTCTATTGACCTTTTTCGGCTCACAGGGGATGGGAAGTGCCACAACGAAAGGAATGCAATAATAATAATAATAATAATAATAATAATAATAATAATAATAAGAAGAAGAAGAAGAAGAAGAAGAAGAAGAAGAAGAATAAAATTTATACCCCAACCATCTGGCTGGGCTTCCCCAGCCACTCTGGGCAGCTTCCAACAAAATATTAAAATACAGTAATGCATCAAACATTAAAAGCTTCCCTAAACAGGGCTGCCTTCAGATGTCTTCTAAAAGTCTGGTAGTTGTTGTTCTCTTTGACATCTGGTGGGAGGGCGTTCCACAGGGTGGGTGCCACTACCGAGAAGGCCCTCTGCCAGGTTCCCTGTAACTTGGCTTCTCGCGGTGAGGGAACCACCAGAAGGCCCTTGGTAGAATGATGTGGGTGAAGACGCTCCTTCAGGTATACTGGACCGCGGCTGTTTGGGGCTTTAAAGGTCAGCACCAACACTTTGAATTGTGCTCAGAAATGTACTGGGCAATAGGGTGGAGAGCCAGGGTATGGCCAGGAGCACCTTGCTACCCAAATGAATCAAGCTCCAATGGCACCTAAAAACAAAAAGCTTCAGCCCAAAAAACCCCAATGTTTTTCATAAAAGCAGGGAGTTACAGGAAACTGTAAAAAGTTTTATTTTACAAATTTGTCTGTTAAAGTGAGGTTTGGCATTTACATGTTTACATTTACCACCGCCCTCCAGAAGCATTAAAAAAATATATATCAATATGATAAAGATCCATCTTTATTAGGAGAAACCATCAATCCAGGAAGGGATTCCTTCATTCTCATGCTGACTGCGATGGAGCGTTGTAGGAGGTTTTCTTCAAGGTTTCTAAGAAGAACTGTTCTTCCTCTAAGAAATCATGATCCTGTTTTTAAAAAAAGAAAAGTCTAACAGGATCTGTGGGTGTCACAAACTCATTATGCTACCTTCCCATTCACCAACTTACTTTAGTGGGTAAACCACTTAGAGGTTTTATTACAACCAAGTGGTATATAAATATTGTTAAATAATAATAATAAATCCATCTGTCTTGTGAGCTAAACAGAGCTCTTCTTTAAATAAGCATGCAATGGTTAGAACTGAAACTGAGCTATGTATAAATATGTAATATGAAAGTTGTATAAACAGCATCAGGGCAGAAACAACAAGCCCGGGGAAGAGGTAATGTTCCCAGTCTACAGAAGAGCTAGAGAATTAATTTTTACCCGATCAGCTGAAATCTTATGAAGCACCAGTTTAGCATAGAGATCTGCTGGTCCTGAACTGGATTGGCCCTGAGAGGTTCCGGGGTTGGCTTTAGGTAGATCAGTAAGAGGAAGAGAGAAATCTGTGAAGGAAATAAACTTAGCTAGAGTAACGAGCCTCCACACAAAGGCCCTCACAGATCATGTCCCAAACATCTCCAAGGTTTATCCTTAGGATTCCTCCCAGAAACACTCCTGAAGGGGTTGGTAGTGGCTGCGTAGCTACTTACAGTGTGTCCTGGAGATTGCATTGGCCTGAGCTCCTGACAACGGAATCTGGGATGTGGTCTGGAACACCAATGGATTGCTTGGAAGTCCCATCCGCAGTTGTTCAAGCTGCCTCCTTTGCTGAGACAGGCTGAGGTGCTCCTGACAGAGTCCGGTGTGAGAATGAGAAAGAGAATGAGAAACATTCTGGTGGGAGGCTCTGTGGTTCAGGGCAACAAACCCACATTGAGCAGGTGTCCTGTGCACAGAATGAGTTTTTTTAACTTGCCATGTGCCTCCGAAATTTATTTATTTGATTGAATGGGATTTATTATTGCCCCTTCACCCAAAGGTGGTCCAAGGGTGTGTAAAGTTACAAGCAAAAACAAAACGTGATAAAAGCAGCAGCAAATCGGTAAGAAATAATGGAGGGAGTGGATCATTTCACATCAACCCTTCAAAGGCTGAGCAAAGAGGTGTGCCTTGAGCTGCCTACAAAACTACACAGCATGAGCAGCAGATGCACCTCACAGGAGAGAGGGGAGAACATTCTAGAACAGAGGAGCTACCACCCAAAAAAAAGCCTCCTGTGTGTCATTGTCTCTTGCACCACGTTCTGCAGAACTTCCTCTCTCTGGGCAGCCACCTGAAAGCTGCCCCAGAACAGACCTGAGGGGTGTATGAGGAGAGGAATCTCCACTGCACAGGCAGGGTGGGATTTTTAAAAAAGTGGTACAGTGGTACCTCAGGTTACAGACTCCGCTAACCCAGAAATAGTACCTTGGATTAAGAACTTTACCTCAGGATGAGAACAGAAATCGCGCGGTGGCAGTGGGAGGCTCCATAGCTAAAGTGGTACCTCAGGTTAAGAACAGTTTCAGGTTAAGAACGGACCTCCAGAATGAATTAAGTTCTTAACCTGAGGTACCACTGTATTTCTATCTTTTGTTCAGGACAGCTGTCCTAAACTAATAAGTCTAATAAATATTATTATGAATTATTATTACTAATAATAATGCCGAGACTGACAAAGGTGTTGACACACAGGCAACAAAATAGTTTAAAAGCTTCAGAGAAATCACCTGGTGCAGCAGTTCCTCCTGCTCCCTGAGTCGCTCCATCTGATGCTGCACAAGCCGCAGCCTGGCCTGATGCTCCGACTCCACCTTCCTTGCCTCCATGAGGGCTCTTTCCCCCTCTTCGTATTTCTCAGAGGATAGCTTTGCAGTGTGAGGAGAAAGAATCATCAGGACCCAATTTGTTACTACACATTCGGTGTTACTGTGTGCTTACCACAACAAAATCTGTCTTGAGCAACAAGCAGTGAGATCTTAATTCTATTTTCCAAGGAGAAGGTGACGCCACAAAATAATTTCCTCTCCTCCTCCTGTTCCGGGGGTTCTCCAAACCCTCCTGGACAGATCTCAGAGGAGACAGAGGTTGTGCTGGGGGAGGAAGTCCCACTTTGCAAATAGAACTCATTGTGCCGGCTTCTGCTAGAGCAACAACTTAGTTGAATCTGGCACAAAGGGTTGACTCCAATGAAGTAACTGCATAAGGAGAATGACTTGTGATTGTGCAATTGAACTTTCCCTCCCTCTCCCCCCATATGCCCTTTGCATCCCCCCACTCCCCACCAGAATCTCTCAACCCTGCAGGGCAGGTCTGGGGGAGTTTGGGGGCAGACAGTGGAAAGATAGAATGGAGAAGTTCCATTGCACAAGTTGTTCTATTCATGCAGTGGGTTTGTTGGATTCAACCCAAGAACAATGTCGTGTGCTTCAGCATCTCCACGACTGAGAGAACAAAATATCACATTCTGATGTTACACCTAGGACTAGAAACCAGACCATCAGAAGCCAAACCTGTTGTTTGGCTCCTACATTCTGCTCTGACTCAGTTTCCTTCTTCTTCTGCCTTCCTAGCACAGCTAGATGTGTAAAGGGGGAAATGAGGCTTTCTTACTTTGCTCATGCTATGGATTTCTTCGGTCCTCTGCTTGACGTGCAAAGCTGCTGCATTGACCCTTTCCTTTTCCAGCCTCAGCTCCTGCTTCTCTTGCTCCAGAATCTCCCGATCTCTCGCCAGCTGTTCCTCCTTCAATCTCAGCTCACTGGCTTTGATTTGCAGGTCTGCACGTTCCTAATAAAAAAAGAGCCTGACAGATTTGCTATCTTGTATTACTGTGAATGGAATATTAGGCAGCTCCTTATAATGACTTAGATCCACCTAGTTCAGTTCCCACATACTTGAGCAGCAGGCAATGGCTATTCAGTAAAAGATCCTCTAGTTAATTTAATTACTGCATCTTATATTCCCATGCCTACATTGTAGTGTTTAATTCTTTGTGTGTACGCATAATGGTAGAAAGACAAAGTAGAAATAATATATTACTGTAACCATGCTGGTTGGGCTGAGGGGAGTTGAAGTCCAACAACATCTCAAGGGTCGCAGGTTCCTCACACATACCTTATTGTTATTGCATTCTGAAGAGCAACGCTTCACAAGCCCCGACCTAAATATCCTCTCAGATTCTCCCACCTCTTATTTTCACTTCATATCATTTAGGCCCTAGGCTGCAGCCTTGAAAGAAAGCTCCAGAACTGAGCATGCTCTCCTTCAGCCCCTTTTGTACCTTTGCCAGGCTCATGATAGCCCCTTCTCTCTGGGAGTCAATCTGCAGAGCCCGGTCCACCTCCCTCTCTGTGCGTTCTTTGCTCAGCCTCTGTTGGGTGTGGAGCTCAGACCACTCTGCAGCAAGCTTATGGCGCTCCGCGGCACATTTCTGCATGACGGCCTTCTGCTCGTCAAGCAAAGCATTCTGGGAGCAACGAAGAGAAACACAGGGAAGTAATGCGTACTTCTTGAAAGCCTCAGAACAACATCAAATCCAACAAGAGGCCTCGTACACCAAAATGGCATTTTTAAAGGTAAAAAATAAATAAAAAATTATTAAATAAATTAATAATAAATATATAATATAATATAATATAATATAATAAATTAATTAATTTTTTTTTATTATTTATACCCCACACTTCCTGGTTCGGAAAACTGGGCTCACAACGAATTCCTGTGTGTCTTGAACTTATAGTCAGTTGCCTAGGCAGGGGGAGAAACCCAACACTTTAAAATTCTCTTTGTTGTCACGGAGGAACCTCTATGTAGAAACAAGAGCAGCAGGAAATGCAAGAGGTGTATAGAAATTCCCCTCCCACCTTCCAGGTTGGTATAGACTGCTCCATATTTACAACCGGATCTGTCTACACTTTGCAGTGTGTTGGCATTTTGCTAAAAAAAAACCCCAAACAAACGAACAAAACCACCAAGGGCCCTTCTAACCTTTGCCCTCTCTAGCTCTTCTTTCTCCATGCTCAGCTGCTGGGTCATGATCCTCCTCTGCTCCTCTAGCGAGTGTTGCAAAGACGATGCTTTGGATTGTTCTGCTGTCACCCTCCAGCGTTCCTAAGGTAGAAAGACATATGATCTGCTCAGGGAAGGCTCATTGCACCATTAGGCAAGAAAGCAATGCAGTTGGGTGTGTCAGCAGTCCAAGGGGGAGGCTGACTGACCATGTGGGAATGGAAAGCTGAGAGAGGGACGGACTCAGTTGGTTAGCAGGTCAGAGTGGACAACAATATACTTGTAACAGAACGGTTGCTAGACAAGCTAAGGCAGACACACCAAGGCAGGGTGGTAGAATTACAAGATCTATTGCTTGTCTGCTAATTAAAGGAATATTTATGCTTCAGGACTGAGCTCTATTTTGTCTGTGTGCAAAGGGTACCGCTGAGACTCTTGGGCTTGCCGATCAGAAGGTCGGCGGTTTGAATCCCCATGATGGAGTGAGCTCCTGTTGCTCTGCCCCAGCTCCTGCCAACCTAGCAGTTCAAAAGCACACCAGTGCAAGTAAATAGGTACCGCTGCAGCGGAAAGGTAAATGGTGTTTCCGTGAGCTCTGGTTTCCATCACGGTGTTCCATTGTGTCAGAAGCAGTTTAGTCATGCTGGCCACATGACCCAGAAAACTGTCTGTGGACAAACGCCGGCTCCCTTGGCCTGAAAGCAAGATGAGCGCCGCAACCCTAGAGTCACTTTTGAGTGGACTTAACCGTCCAGGGGTCCTTTACCTTTACTTTTATGTGGGTAATTACAGAAAGAGTCCTACATCTAAGGGTTGTAACCAATGCTGGTCCTACTCAGAATAAACCCAATGAAGTTATCATTACTAACTTAGGATTGTTAATTTCAGTGGATCTACTTTGAGTAGAGTTTAGTTGGATACAATCCTAGGGCAATGGGGTGGCGGCAGTGGCTACTTTAAGAAGAAATTGGGGCTCAGTGGAGCAGCAGAAGGACAAGCTCTCATGACAAGCTGAGGACAGGAGGCAAGGAGGCAAGCAAGGGCAAATAGTGGGTGTTGCTCAACTGAAAGTCATTCTAGTCACAGCTGTGTCATCAACCTGATGCAATGCCACACCACACAGCAACCCTTCACATAGTAAGAAAACTAATGTACGCAGACAAGTTGTTATTGGCATTCACCTGTCTTGGAAGACAGTGGAGGAATATGCCATGGAACTGGGGCAATTCTTAACCACTGATCAGTGAACAATGTGCTTTTTCTTATTTTCTTCTGTTAACTCATGGGGGGGGGGCGGCAAGCCCCTCTGAACAGTTCCGGAAGAATAAACATGGCTTAGAACCACGCTCAAAGTTTCAAACTGGGAACAGGGAACTTGTGGCCCTCCAGATGTTGTTGAACTCTCATCAGCCCTGACCACTGTCCAGAGCTGGAGATGGTAGGTGTTCAGCACCTGAAAGATCACAAGTTCTCCATCCCATCCCTGCTTTAGAGACATGTCATTCAATTAACCATGATAAATAACAAATTTCAAAATCCCCTTTGCTAATATAATGACAGTGAGCAAAATAATTTCCTCCACTCTTTCAATGCACATTTGTGAAACCTTTTCCTAATTCTATGCTAATACAGGTATTTTATTCTGAATTAGTTTACCAGGAGCGTTTTCATAAACAGCAAACTGGATCAGAACCCTTGCTCGGATCTCAACATGTCATTCTAAATCAAGAAATATGTCCACTCTTTACCATTTTTTGTTCAGTTACGATCTTAAGAAATTGGTGTTAATGGAAGTTGTGGGTTCCCTCAGTAAAATTCTGCTTACCAAATCTGATATTCACTTGCCCCTTCTGTGCACTCTACTGCACGCCTCACCCTGTAAGTGGTAGCAGCCTGAGCGAGGCTGTGAGGTGACATTTATCTGGTGGACCACTTAGTTTCCACAACGCTGGTAAATAAATGTAGTTGAAAAGGGCTCAGGAATCCAGTGGATAACTCAAGCCACCTTAAAACAAGCATGTTATTTGAGGAGGAGCTGGGGAGGAAAAACAGGTCACCCTTTAAAGTTGCGAATCCCAGAAGTCACATTCTTGCTACAATAAATGGCTGCCATTCCAGCAATAGCTCACCTGCTCCAGAAGGCGAGTCTGCTCATTCAGCCTGGCCTCCATCTTAGAGATGACTTCTTGGAGCCGGCTGCGTTCTTCTTCCATGTCTCTCTGCTGCCGGATCAGATGGTCTTCCAGAACTTCAGAAGGGAGGAAGAAAGAATTACCGACACTTTGCAAGGCTCCAATAGTATAGGGGCCTATTTCTTTGTTCAAATCAACCCTCCCCACTGGTGCCAACAGTTTTAGACTGCATAACTGGTGCTAACCAGCTTATCCCTACCAATTTCCAAGAAATT
This sequence comes from Podarcis filfolensis, assembly GCF_964270895.1. Lineage (NCBI taxonomy): Eukaryota > Metazoa > Chordata > Lepidosauria > Squamata > Lacertidae > Podarcis > Podarcis filfolensis. The sequence goes on along the minus strand of NC_139605.1, from coordinate 89,498,560 downwards.
TGTAATTTTACCTCACACAAATGAAGTGGAAGATGAGGCACCCCCAGACAACAGCCTCCATCACATTTTATTTGCCTTTGTAAGACACTAAAGGGAAAGTTCCGGAAATCCTTCTGCGCTGATTCTACGCTAGTTTCATGGCCCTACAGGAGAATCTGCTGAAGCTGATTCAAAATCTCCAATTCCCAAATTAGAAGTGCCCCAGTGAAAGAGGAAGTCCTGTGGAAGTGGCATTTAGGTCCCTAGTGTCGGGAAGCCACGTACCCCTGAGTTGTTCATCCCGTTGGCGAGACCCAATCTCAAGTCCTTGGGATGTGGTGTGGTGAGTGGCCTCCACTTTGTTAGCAAGGTCATTCAGGTTGCTGGAGAACTTCTCCATCTGACTGATGACACCATTCAAAGACCTGGAAAAAAGCAACGTGAGCGCCAAGTTGCCCAGTACCATGCATCCTTTTGTTTCCCATTGGCACAAAGAACATGATCCGGGAAGCTTCTTTTGCAGTAGTGAGGCTTATATGTTGCTTCTGCTGGAGGTGGGCTAGACATGTTTTGGCTACTTGGTCATACAGGGCGCAAATTTAGAGCAGAGGAGTCTTGGCCCTTTTTTGCCCAGGATATGCAGGCTGCATTTCTGGCCAGCATTTTATTTTTTATTCATTCATTCATTCATTCATTCATTTATGAATACCACTTCCCTTTCCATGAAAGATCCTGAAGCAATTTAACAATAACAAAACTAGTTTCCCCCTTAGATTTATCAGTTTAAGAGCCTTGCGCCAGTGCCTCAAAATTCTCAGGTCTTGCTCAGAACTTGTGTGTGTTTGGGGCGTGTGGCCTCTAACCTCCACCTGAACCCCCGTTTCTCCCACAACAGCACTGTTAAGTCACCTTGTCACTGGAAACAGCCTCAGAAAAGTGTAATTCCTCCTGAATCACCCTTTTCTCCTTAGGTAGCAGCATCCCCAAACATACCCATTAAATCTCTCACATCTTATCCCGTTTCAACATGTGGAGGGTTCCTTCCCTGTCCCATTCTTTGCAAAACCCCTCTGACTTCTCCTGACCCGTTTCACTTCCCCAGTAGTGCTGCAAGAGCAAAGCAGCCTACAGTTCACCTAGGCCAGCCTCCCTCAACCTGGTACCCACTAGATGCTGTTGGACTTCAGCATCCATTATTCCTGACCATTGGGCAATGCTGGCTGGGGGCAAATGCGGCTTGGGAGTCCGGCAATACTGAAAGGCACCAAGTTGGGGAAGGCTGATCTTGGCAAAGGAGGGAAGGAGGCCTCCATCACCACTCCCTGTGGCTGATGTTAATGCAGTGCTCATCTGCGAAGCAGAACCACTCCCGATGGGCTACTGGCCAGTAGGAGAGCAGAGGACACCCACACCTTCTGCAGACATTGATCATATTCTCCCACTAACCCTGAACACCTGTATTTGTGTACCAGACTGAAGCAGGTATCCTTCCTTGTAAAGAGAGGCTCTCAATCGTCACGTGTATATGAGAATTCCTGTATGTCCGCAACTCTGTTTCTGACTACCTGCATTCAAGTACCCCCTTTTAGTTACTGCTGCTGAAAGACTAGACACCCTTTGAGCACTACAGACAATTGTCCATCTATGTTCCTTGTTTCCTAGCACTGGCTTCTCTTTCTTTCCAATTGCTTGAGCTCGCAGGTGGGCAGCAGGTGTTACCTGGTGTAAGAGGTGGCGCTGGTCACTGCGTCGATCTCCTGAGCCTTCAGCTGTTTCAGACGTTGCAGTTGCTCTTCGTGGTCTTTGCGCATTTCCAGAATAGACATCCTGGGGGTCCCCAAAGGGGGAGGGGGAAAAGACACTAGACACATGATTGCTAGGAAAATGGAATAAAACAAACAGGTTCTTGGGACGAATCTCACTTCAGAGTTTAGGCCAATCTAAATTGTGCTTTCTCTCTCTCTCTAAAGATATAAAGATCTTTCCACAAATAAGGCAAGCTTTCAGGTCACACAGAAAGTGTGGCCAAATGTTGGAAGAAGAAGAAGAGTTTGGATTTGATATCCTGCTTTATCACTACCCTAAGGAGTCTCAAAGCGGCTAACAATCTCCTTTTCCCTTCCTCCCCCACAACAAACACTCTGTGAGGTGAGTGGGGCTGAGAGACTTCAGAGAAGTGTGACTGGCCCAAGGTCACCCAGCAGCTGCATGTGGAGGAGCGGAGACGCGAACCCGGTTCCCCAGATTATGAGACTACCGCTCTTAACCACTACACCACACTGGCTCTCATCACACTAGAAGGACTGAAGTTCGAACATTTGTCAAAGGAAAAGCAACAGGATGGACTGTCTGACTTGGGCTTTGAAAAGCCACCCAAATCCCTTTGAACCTCCCTCACCACATACCGCTGAAGCTCCCGTAGCCGGTCAATATCCTTGGCCTTCTCCTGCTCTAGCTCTGTCAGCCGGCGCTGGTGTTGGGCCAGCAACTCCGATTTGGCCTCCTCTGCATTCTGGCAGCAAGATAAGTATCGAGCTGCCAGCTCTTGGTTCTCTTGCCGGAGGCGTTCCTCACGCTGGTGGTACGAGTCCTCAATCACCTTTACACGGTTCCTACATCAGGAGGGAAAACACCACCACACGGGTTCCCAAGCGTGTTTGGGTTGAAAAAAGCGATGTAGGATATTCTTGTGTAATTGTTCACTCACTAGTATTTCAAGGGAGGAGGGGTTGTTGCTGTTATTGATCTTTTTTTTTTTTGTATCTTTAGTTTTTCTACCTTACGATTTAATGTGGAAATTGTTAATTTGGTTGTGTACTTTTTGATGTGTGTTATTGTTTATGACTATTATTGTTATATTTGTAATTATGTAATTCTTTTCTTGTTGGAAGCTGCCTTGAGCATGGTTTTTAACTAGGGAAAGGTGGCACAGAAATAAAATGATGTCTGCCTGTCCATCTGTAATTAATGAACTGCTTTAGGGGTCTAGTGACTGGCTTATGACTTATTTGCCTGTATAGCTATCTAGGTTTGAAAACTGAGCTTCTCACATCAGCATCTCTCTCTCATTTTCCATATACATTACACTGTAGCACCAATAACCTCATCTTCTAAAAGTGGTTTTTATTTGCTATTACCTGTTTCTTATACTGTATGTTTTTAACCTTTTATGATACAGTGGTACCATTGGTTACGAACTTAATTCGTTCAGGAGGTCCGTTCTTAACCTGAAACCGTTCTTAACCTGAGGTACTACTTCAGCTAATGGGGTCTTCCATTGCTGCCAGCGCACAATTTCTGTTCTCATTCTGGGGCAAAGTTCTTAACCCGAGGTACTACTTCCGGGCTAGCGGAGTTTGTAACCCGAAGTGTTTGTAACCTGAGGTGTTTGTAACCCGAGGTACCACTGTATGCTTTTTTGGTAGCTTTGAAACACTGGGAGCTTCCAACACAACCTATTTATTCATTTGTGGGGAGCTTAGATGAAGATGTGTCAAAGCAATAGTTCCGGTGGTAGAACTGTGATTGTAGCAAACTCCTCTAGCTCTCTTGCTCAAACAGGCTGTGACTGGCAAGGAAGATATATACTGCTCATACTGCATGTCCGCTCAGGGAAGGGATGGCAACACACTTCACAGTGGGCCTAATCATTTGGAAAGAGGCAAGAAGAGAAAATGCTCCTGGTATTCGTAGGAATAAGTACCCGTGCAAGTCCCTGTGGGAAGATGTGCCTATGAGTAAGTTTCTGTAGTTCCTGTTTCATATGGATCCTTGGGGCAGGTGCTCTAGGATGAGTTTGTGCGTTCAGAACAACCAATGCCCAGTGGAAGTTGGTCCATTAAGGCAAATGGAGCGCTGCCACACCCAACATCAGTCTGCTCTCAGCCAACCACCACCCTCTTGCCATTTTGCTTACAGACAGTAATGGTGCCGCTCTCTCCTCCTGCCATTGGTTCTAGCGCCACCTACTGTTGGTCTTCCTGCTTTCTGCTCTACTCGTCCCACTGAGCACCAGCAACAGCTGCCAGTACCTGTGAGCATTCTCGATGAGCTCCAAGTCTTCTTGATGGCGCTGCTGTAAACTTTCCAGCAGAAGTTTTTGCTGATTCTTCTCCAGCTCCAGCCGCCTGACCTAAATGAATTTTAAAAACACAGTTTACTTATGAATATCCATAAACAGGGTACAGCTACTTGGTTTGGAGCCACTCACACATTGCATCAACACAGGAGCATTGCTTCAGATTTAACATAGGGAAGCCTTGGAGGGATGGAGGAGAGAGAGAAAGCAATTTGACCATCACAAGGATGTTTACTGTTAAATAATGTGACTAAGCAGTCGTCATATTTCCGTGACTCACATGCCATCAGCTACTTACACATACATGGTTTCTACAGCAGAGTAAGGCCAGGTTTATCAACACTCACTATCCATGCACATTTATGACATGTTGGGTCTGCAACAAAATGTTGCAATGTAAAGTCCTCTTGTTCAGATTTCTAGCCAGCTGGTCATGCCCTTTTCCAGCATATTCCATTCCAATTTTCCATCCCTAAGAGTCAATCAACATTATATGCCAACGGAGCCTGCTCAGTCTTCAGTGAGGTGCTTTAGGTCTCCTTACATAGCTTAGGGTTCCCACACCCCAAATATTTTTCTCATAATACTAGAACCCAGGGTCATTCAAGGAAGCTGAACACTGGGTGATTAAGGACAGTTAAAATGAAGAATTTCTTCTCACTATGCATACAGCTGAACCATGGCATAATCTCCCACAATGACTTTAGAAGATGATCAAGGAAATTAATGGAGGCTAAAGTTATCAAAGGCCCATGAGGGCTATGATCTACATCCACTGTCTGAATGCTGGTTACAGGGAATCTCAATTGGGGAGAGTCCCGGTTGGATGGCCATCTGCCATGGATGCTTTAGTTGAGAATCCTGCATTGAGGAGGTTGGACTAGATGTACCCCCGGGGTACTTTCCAACTCTACAATTCTACTATTCTGATTCATAGGCCTCTGGCAGTCACTAGGAGAACCAGATGCTGCACTAGATACACCTTTGGCCTTTTCCAGCAGGGCTCTTCTTACATTCTGTACTGCAAACCTTGGGATTTCCTCAAGTCTACTGAAACCTCCTCCACTTGCAATGGATGGTGCTGTTTTGGCTACGTAAGGATTCATGTTCCTTCTTTGAATGTGCTGTTAATGCATAGCATGGTGTGTCAGATGCTGCTGGTGGTTGCTCGTGAGTAACCAGGCAGGACTCCGACCTGTCATTTACAGGTTTTATTGTGCAAACTATTTACAGTGCAGATCTACAAAGTTCATGTCCGTCTTAGTCACTTGCAGATTCTGGGAGTGGCCCCTTCTGGCTTCTCCCCCAACATAAGAACTTCGGCACCCCAAGCCTCCTCCTCCCCTCCTTGCATTTCACCCCTCTGCGCAAGCTGGGTGATGGAAGTGGCGTGCGCCCCTCCTGGCGAGGTGAGGCACTGGGGGTCTCAGCAGCATCCTCGAGCCCTTTCCTCGCTTGGCTGGCCCCTTCCCTCCCTTCTCCACCGGAGGTGTGGCTTTTCCCACCACTGGAAGAGGAACTGCTCCTCAGGAGTTTCTGAGGCTCTCTGTATTCCAACAGACCCCCTGCCTCCCCCCTCGTTCCAATGTCAGTCCCCTGACATGGTGCTTCCATTAAAATAACAGGATGCAAAAAGCAGCTGTTTCTATTTCATGCCTTAAGCGCAATTAACTTACCTGACCTTCCAGCTCAGCAATGCGAGTTTGAGCACCCAGGAGCTCCGCCTGATAGCTCGCCAGGCTTTCTCGCAGCTGCGCTTGCAGACCCGCCAGCCTTTTTTCATACTCGCTGCTATTAGGTGAGCTCAGCATGTGGGGTTCCAAGTGCAGGAGCTGGGAAAGGGCAGAGGAGTTGAGAGAGAAGATACAGAAGGGCGTTTTCACAAGGGAAGAATGTTTTGCAGGCTTCACTGCGTCCCCATGTGCGGTGAATGTGATGGAACTGGGGTGGGGAAGCCTTTGCCCTCCCCAGATGTTGTGGGACTTCCATCATCTCTGATCATTGCTGACTGATGGGAGTCTGAACCCATCAGTAAATGTATAGCCACAAGTGCCCCTTCCCCGTGGCAGAGAGCACATGAAAGAACCAATGTAAAATGAAATGAACATTCTGTCCGGCACTGCTCTTATCATTCAACTTGCAAACAGGGAGATGTTTGAATACTGTTCATAGCATCACTCGTGAAAGAGTGCTGCGGTATCCACAGATCATGCCATCCGGCAGTCATGCATGAGTCTGATCTGCTATAGAAGAAAACAACTTGCTGGAGAGACATCTCCTGATATAGAAACATACAGCTATGGGAAATTATTTCCCCTTTTGAGGAACTCTGCACTTATGGAAATTAGTTTGAGAGTGCTGTATATAATGTGGAACTGTACAATCTCCCTTCCCGGATGTTTATCTAAGGAGAATAGCTCAGTATCTGTTGGGGAATGATTTAAATCAGGAAAAACTTTGCAAGTGCCAGGTACTGGTCTAGGGACAGTAGGGACCCCTTCTCAATGGGAGTATGAGAGCCTCCAATTTATCCCCGCAGCTGGAAAGAGAACACCAGACCCATAAAGTGCACCAAGGTTATCTTGGGACAGGATGTGGCCGCTCCAAAGGACAATGCACCCTGGTTAATGGATTATGCAGCCTTCTGGGCTAAGTTCAGGTTCTATTTAAATACATGCACAATAAGAAAAGAAAGTTTGGGAACTGTTATATCATCTGTATGAACTGCTAGACGAGTGCTTATTAAATACATTTATTCATCTATCCCTCCCACTTCCATTCCTCAATAAGTAATAAAATATATCACCTCCTACCTACCGGAGAGTGCACAGGAATGGGGAGGATTTCTTCATGTCCTGGGAAAAAGGCTGCAGGTGCTGTAAAATCAATCCATAAAGAGCTCAGATGCAGCAATGGGTTTAAATGCTTTCCCTATATAGCAATACACAGCTAGGGACTGTCTCTCCCATTTCTGTATCTCAGAAGAAGAAGAGTTTGGATTTGATATCCCGCTTTATCACTACCCGAAGGAGTCTCAAAGCGGCTAACATTCTCCTTTCCCTTCCTCCCCCACAACAAACACTCTGTAAGCTGAGTGGGGCTGAGAGACTTCAAAGAAGTGTGACTAGCCTAAGGTCACCCAGCAGCTGCATGTGGAAGAGTGGAGACGCGAACCCGTTCACCAGATTACGAGTCTACCGCTCTCAACCACTACACCACACTGGCTCTCAGTTAAAAGGAGGTAGGATAGCCGTTTGGCTGCTCTTCAAACATAAAGGAAAGAAGGAAGGGGCTATAGAAATTTCACCCTGCTCTGCTCCACAGGTTCCTTGATAGAAAACACTGTGGGCAAATGGAAGTGGGAAGAGAGTGGACAGTATGTAAGATGGGGCAGCGTAAGGATGAGTGGTCCATTTCACTTCCATAGCACCAAGCGTGGCTTCAAACCTCTTTCTACCACACCTAATCCAACAGGAGGAGGAAAGGAACATCAGCAGACAACAGGGCATATTAGCACTGAGCAAAGGCAAGTATCAGATTTCCAAATATAGAGTATTCAGTTCAAAGAGTGGGGTGGGGATGGGGCCTCAGCACAAGTCTAAATCAAACTGGCAGAGAAATGAACTAAGAGATGACAGCAGAAGCAAGATGTGCAACAAGAAGCTTTCCCCTTTGTCAGAGCACCAAACAGTACTCTCTCTCTCAGACACCGAGAGGAAGTGCAGTTCAGTGCACCGCATTTGGTAGCCCAAACATGAAATGCTTCTATCATTTGCTATTTCAAGGTTAGGGAAGGTCAAACAGCATTCTTGGAAAGCAACTTTGTAGAGGCAGGTTCATTTATACCATTGATTAGGAAATAACAACAACATAATCACAGATGGGAGGTATGCTGGCAATGTTCGTTCCCTTGGCAGTTTAACTGGAGTTTGAATCTTACTTGTCTTACTGGTGTCTCCAAAGGGAGTCCCTTTCCTGGAATTAGGTGGAAAAGCAGGAGTGGTTTGTTCCTGAGATCTTAACAGAGGTATAGAAGACCTGTGTCAAGCACAGAAAGAGACAGAGAGAGAGAGATTAACAATAAATGGACGTCTGAATAATCACCTTTTATTATGGAATAAGTGCCAGTCTACAACACAATCAGGTATTCTGCCCATCTTTAGATCGTCCAATCCAACAGCTAATGAGCTGGCACCCTCTCTTTTAAACATCCTTGAATACATAGGAATATCCTCATAATTCCACACAAATGCAGGTATTTTGCTCCAGATTAAATCTCTTCTCACACCACAATCCAAAACATGGTTACCCAGAAGTAATTCCCAATATGTGTTCTATGGGATTTATTCCCTGGTAAATATGTTTGGAGTTGCAGCTTCAGTCACCATGTGGATTAGAATGCCCAGCATCTGCTGACCCTTCAGATCCTCCTTTGTAAGAATGGAAAGAGTCTTCCTCCTTCCTTTTTTATTTTGTGCATTCATGTATTCATGTACAGCACCAGGAAGAGCAACTTGACAATAACCCAGAGGACTTAACCTAAGAGAAGCCCTGCTAGATCAGACCAAAGGCCTATCTAGTCGAGCATCCTTGTTCCCGCAGCGCCCAATGACAATGCCCAAGTGGAAGCCCGCAAGTAAGTTCTTACCCAGGTTGTTCCAGTCTGGCAGGCCTATCTACTGGGGCAATAGACTGCTGATAGGCGGATGGAGCCCCCTGGCTGAAAAACAAACAAACACAAAATCCAAAGTACGGGACCAGTTAATTAACACAATACTTTCCCCAAAAAATCAGCCTACAAGACTTGCAACGAGGCAGGGTGACATGTGCAATACCAATGGCTAAGTGCATCATGACTTAGGTGCCCATGGGAAATTTGCATACATATTGAATTTGGAAAACAGTTTAGAGAATCTGAAAAACGTGCAGAATTCAAGCGACCTCTGAGCTCACCTGGTAAGAGCGATGGGATCCACTTCCTTTTGGTGAATCTCCGAGGACCCAGGTCTCCTCTCTTTCTCCTGCGCTCGAGTTCTCTTCTGAGATAAGACATTGCTCAGCCAGCTGTCCTCACCATCATCCTTGATGGGTTCATGCTTTGGCGCTGCTGCTTCTTCAGCAGCTGCTTTTGACCTAGAAGGAAGATGGCTGGTAGGAATGGGGGGCTCGGCATCAGAAGGGCTAGGCGGCCTATCCAGTGTGGCTCCTCTTATGCTGGTCTTGCTAGATTCCTTTAGCGGAGGTGAAGGTGGCAGTTTAAAATCATCCTCTTTCAGCCCCAGCCAATCAGCTGCAGTCCTGTTGCGTACAGGGCTGCCAGAATGAGGAGTTGCTGGTTTCTGGTCTGTTTTAAGCTCACTGAGATTCTCCGAGGAAAACCTGCAAATAGAAACAAATGAGAGAGAGCCAGGATTTTACAAGCAGCCTTGTGGGAGACCGAACCACCTTTTGTGGCTTGTGCATTTACCATTACCTGACAGACTGTCGTCTTGACTGCCTTCCCTCTGGAATCATGGCCACAGTGGGTTGGTAGGCTCCAAAAGTGAACTCATCTCCCAAAGTATCTTCCTTCTCTGTACACAAAAAGAGCCCAGAGAGTCATGCTGATGGGATACACAGCCACGTCCCCCCTCTTGCTTTTCTCAGAGACTTAAGAGCAGAGGAAGCCCATGTGTTGCCCTCCAGATGTGGTGGGCTTCCAATGGTCAGGGATGATGAAGGATGGAATCTAACAACATCTGGAGAGCCACAGGCTCCCCAGCCCTGCCTTGGAAGCCCTGAAATTTCCAGGTACCCTTTTAAAAAAGCCGGAGGCTTTTCTGCTAAATATTCACGGCAACAATATTCCGAAAAATTTGAGAGAAATTTTTCTATATGCCACGGCTGCAGCTTGAACATTGATAGCAATGAACTGGAAAGGGGGAAATGTTCCAACCATAACAGACTGGCAAAATAAATTACAGGAATATGTAGAAATGGCGCAACTGACTAACAGCTTGAGAGGCAACACAAGACAAGTATTTGTACAAAAATGGGATAAATATAAGAAATATTTACGAAATTATAACAGTGGTATAATGTCTATGGCAGCATTTGATTGACCCTTATATAGTGAAACATGTGAGAAATAAGTCAAAAGGTACTAACTGTTGTAAGAATGTATTAGAAGGAATATAAAGAATAACTCAGTAATGTTAGGTATATTCATTACTAGAATAAGGCTATACACTGGGAAATGATAGGAAGTCGAACTACACCTTTTTCTTTTTTTCTGGTTTTTTCTTTCTTTAATTCATATTAATAAATAGATAAGACAACAAAAGATAGTAAAAATACGAATTAGTTCAATTTATGTAAGTAAACAGAATACTACTTGTATATGGTTTCTGCTTACACAGATTATATATATGTTTACTCAAGAAGATGTACAATAAATATGTGTGTGTGTGTGTGTATATATACACACACACACACACACACACACACACAGTGGTACCTCTGCTTACATACGCTTCAGGTTACATATGCTTCAGGTTACAGACTCCGCTAACCCAGAAATAGTGCTTCAGGTTAAGAACTTTGCTTCAGGATGGGAACAGAAATTGTGCTCCGGCGGCGGCGCAGCAGCAGGAGGCCCCATTAGCTAAAGTGGTGCTTCAGGTTAAGAACAGTTTCAGGTTAAGTACGGACCTCCGGAACGAATTAAGTACTTAACCCGAGGTACCACTATATGTGTGTGTGTGTTTGTGTGTGTGTGTGTGTGTGTGTGTGTGTGTGTGTGATATATGTTATACAAGATATGCTATATGAAATGTGTCATATGATATAAGAGATTGTTAATAAAGCAAATAATTAAAAGAAAAGACATTTCCAGGTACTAGCAAGTTGAAAAGATAGCTAGAAAATAGTGTGCAGCTGCCTCCTGTTTGGGGCACAATACTCTTTATTTTATAAAAAAAGAAATGAGAAGTTGAAGCAGTAGCTCAGTGGCAGAGTGCATGCAGAAAGTCCAATGTTCAACCTCTGTGAAAGAGCCCTGTCTGAAAGCCAGAAGAGCCACTGTCAGCTAGAGTAGACCGTAAGGAGCTAGATGGACCAGGTCTACCTTGCTATCAGGCACTATCTGCTCTGAGAGTGCTTAGGGGCAAACAACAACAGCTGCTCTCTAAGGGGGCTGGAGTGTCTTGCTTGTGAAAGCTTGTGAAGTAGAACTAGAAACCATGGTGGCACCAAACCCTCGTCCATAAGCTGGCAAAGCAAGAGGAACAGGCTTTGTGTACAGTTGCCATGGAGGTGGCAGGAGTAGCAGCCCAAAGGGAGAGGGAGAGGGAGAGAGAGAGAGAGGCAGATAAGCTCTAAGTGGGGGAAATAAAGTCAGAGTGGGTGATGGCTGTGAGTGGGATGAAATTTGGCTGTGGGTCAGGAGATTCCCACCACGGATCTAAGATATTTTCAATCATCAAACAACCTATGAGAGAACTGAATTTCAGCTGCAGGCTTCTCCAGTGTTTAAGAGGAGGGGCAAAAGGACTTCCCAGAATACTGTGCGCATGAAACAGAAGAAGAAGAAGAGTTTGGATTTGATATCCCGCTCAAAGGAGTCTCAAAGTGGCTAACAAGCTCCTTTTCCCTTCCTCCCCCACAACAAACACTCTGTGAGGTGAGTGGGGCTGAGAGACTTCAAAGAAGTGTGACTGGCCCAAGGTCACCCAGCAACTACATGTGGAGGAGCGGGGAATCAAACCCGGTTCACCAGATTATGAATCCACCACTCTTAACCACTACACCACAGGCTTCATCACCCCTACGGCACTTGCCTGCTTGCTTTTGATATTTCTTGTCCAGTTTGAACTCCTTGGGTTCTCCTGTCTTTGGCCTCTCCAGGAGCTTTTTGGCTGTTCCTTGCCCAAGCAATTCATCTAGCATGGATCGGGCAGGACGAGACTGCTCTCTGCCAAAACGAAGCGCAATTCTCCATCAACTAACCCATATGATCAGTTCAGAGAATGTGGAGGTCAAGAGGAGAATCTTAATGGCTTTTTGACCACCTTTAGCTATTATTCCAGCATTTACTTTAACTGTACAGCAGATGAGAAAAAACTTAAAACACACGGGCTATTTCTGATAAAGGCTCAGAACTAAAAAGTCTGGCTATTTCCAGAAATTAGTAGAAGGAAGTCTTACACCTCTATGCTAGAAATAGGTTTTAAGATGCTGCCTCCAGCACTCTCCCCTACTGCAGTTTCCAGTACCTGGTATTCAGGATACTGCTTTGCCAGAACATAGTCCTCATGGTTAGTAGCCATTGAAAGCCTTATCCCCCATGGATTTGTCTGAATTCTCTTTCAAATTCTCTTTCTTCATGTTATGCATCACTTTATAAACCTCTATTGTTGTTGTTGTTTAGTCATTTAGTCGTGACTCTTCGTGACCCCATGGACCAGAGCACGCCAGGCACTCCTGTCTTCCACTGCCTCCCGCACTTTGGTCAAACTCTATTGTATCACCTCTTAACTCACCTTTCTCTAAACTAAGAAGTCCAAAATGCCGTAACCTTTCCTCACAGGGGGTTTGCTCCATCCCCTTGACCATTTTAGTTGCCCTTTCCTGTACCTTTCCCAACAATATCCCTTTTCCAGATAAGGGGACCAGAACTGTACACAGTCTTCTTCATAAGTCATGCCAGCCCTCTCCGGGGTGAACTGCAACTAAATCAGGAGCGACAGTGCAAACTACGAGTTCGTCCGCCTTAGCTTATCCCAAATGTTCAACTTTTCCAGTCATGCCATTAATCTCCTTTAATCTGAAAGTATCACACAATTCACTCCATTTTAGTGAGTTTTAGGGAGATTGCTTACTCTCCGTCCTTTCTTCCGGATTTCAGCTCAGTCTTCGGGCTCTCACCAAACCCCATGGCATCCATGAGATCATCTCCATCAACCTCAAATGTTAACTCGTCCCGCTTCCGTTCGGGGGCAGCAACGTGGCCAGGAGCTGCAGACACAGGTGTTCCTAATAAACGGAATCGAAAGAGATTGCACCAATGAGGTCTAGCTATTACAGAACTGGTCTAATGGGCTTCCCTCCCCAATCAAGAACTGCTCAGTGTGACCAATACATAGCTTGTAATTTCCATGCTAAATATTCTGAGCCAGATTCAAATAACCAGTCCTACTAGCAAAAGCCTGCATAAGAGTTCCTGTTAGCACAATGGAAGCTAATGAACATGACTAAGTTAAATCCATTCTTTTCAATGAGTCTGCTTGGCGTAAAACTTAGGTGAATGCTACCCATGGAACTTGTTGCCAAAAAATATGCCATTAAAGCCACTAGCTGTATTGGGGTATTGTTTTTGTGTGTGCTAAAAATAGCTAAATGTTGGAGATTTGATTTATGTTTTAAATTATGTATATTTTATTGTTGCAAGCTGGTTTGAGACCTACGAAGCTTAAAGCGGAATTTAAAAATAAAATAAACTAAACAAATTAATAGATCTAGAAGGGGAATAAACAAATTCATGGGGAATAAAGCTATCAATGGCTACTAGTCATGATGGATCTATACTCCCTTCTCGGATTAGAGGCACAACACTTCTGGATGTTGGTTACTGGGGAACAACAAACCAACAACACCAGAACTGGCTTATGCATATAAAGAACAATTTTACTGGAATAAATATATACCCTCATAAACCAACTAGACAATGAGCAAACTAAAGTGCAATGTGCATAACCAAGCCTGGAGATACTAATAAACATAGAATGTACCAGTGTCTCTCTTGTTGCTGTACTGGTTATGTATGCGATAAATATGTCATAACACAGCTGGAACAAAGGTTTCGCAGCAAGCTTCATCAGTCCATGATGCTAATCACTCAACAGAGTTCTCTCAAGACAAAAGGTACTCACCGGCACAGCAAATATCCGGATAATATCTGGAGAACAGGTCTCATCTATTTGGCTTCAATTGATCCTTTGGCTTTGCACTTCCAGCTAACGATGACCCCTTGAAGAACGCTTTCTGGCAACCGCTCCTACGTTTATTGCTTTGTGCTTCCAGTGAACGACTATTTGCTCCAGCTGTGTTATGACATATTTATCACATACATAACCAGTACAGCAACAAGAGAGACACTGGTACATTCTATGTTTATGAGTTATCTCCAGGCTTGGTTATGCACATTGCACTTTGGTTTGCTCATTGTCTAGTTGGTTTATGAGGGTATATATTTATTCCAGTAAAACTGTTATGTATATTCATAAGCCAGTTCTGGTGTTGTTGGTTTGTTGTTCAATTATTGTTATAACACTAGTTAATGGGGAACAACCGTGGGAGAGGGGTCTTGTTTCACGCCATGCCTGTGGGCTTCTCAAAAGGATCTGGTTGGCCATTGTAGGAAACAGGGCACTGGAATAGATAGGTGCTGGGCCTGATCCACCGGGGCTCTTATGTTCTCACAGACTTCCAAAAATGCTACCACAAGCATTGATGAGTAGAGAAAGACTGTGAACCGTTTCATTTGCACAAACAAATGTGTGGTGTGCTTTTCTTTGAAAAGATGCCAAGCCAATGGTGCAATTCTGGTATCCGCACTAACCTTTCTCTTTCAAGGTCCCAGCATTTGTTTCTGGAACACTTTTGGTGGCAAAGGAAGGCGCTTTCTTCACCATGTCCTCTTCCTCATCAGACAAAAGACCAGCTAGAGGGTCGTCTATATCTGTGGGAGAAAAAATACATCTAAGAGACTGGGCAATCACTTCAAAACAATGGACAAAGAGCAAAACGGAGCAGCAAAGTTACCTCAGCCACTGCATAGGAAGAAACTGCACTACTAGGAAAGGATTGAATTCTTCTCCAGTGCTTAGTAAATTAATTTTATGATGTCTAATAGCCCTTTCTTTAGTGAATTGTTGTTCCATGACCATCACTTAGGGTTGGATGGATTCCTGCAGCAAAATGGCCTCTGAAGTAGCGCAGTGTTTTGTTATTGAAGAATCTGTATATTTTAGATTTGGAAGATCATGATAACATATATGGCTGGCAAATGTACTTGTGGTATGAAAAGGTGAAAGTCCATAAAGGATTTACAAACCATATAATGGGGGGGGGGAAGGACAGAGTATGGGAATAAATATAAAAATTTATTGGAGACCAAAATACCACTATGGCTTACACCAGCAGAAGCTATAGCGGTGAAGAAGAAGAAGAAGAAGAAGAAGAAGAAGAAGAAGAAGAAGAAGAAGACAGAAAACTGGGTAACTTATAGAAATTTGTTAAAAGAGGAAGATGGAGAAGTTAAATAAAAAGAGTTTAAGGATTTATCAGGAATGTTAACAACAGGGACACAATATTAATCATCTGAATGTAGTATTCAAAAAAGATAGGAAATGGGGGTTTGGGGAACAATTATCTCAACTAGAGAGAGACCTGCTAAATTGTAAAGTTAAAGTGATGTCTAAAATGTATAAGATGTTATTGGAATGGGAGGCAAAAGATGAACAAGTGAAATCTTCAATGATACATTGGGCAATAGATATTGGTCATAACATAGACATGGAGGCATGGGAAAGACTGTGGAACATGGACATAAAATTTACAGCATGTAATAGTTTAAGAGAAAAATATACGAAAATGTTATACAGATGGTATCTAACACCAAGTACATTGGCAAAAATGTATAAATCAAAATCGAATATGTGTTGGAAATGCAAAGGGAAAGAAGGTACCTTTTTCCATATGTGGTGGTCTTGTTATAAGATTAAAGCTTACTGGGATAGGATATGAATTGAAAAAGGTGTTTAAGATAACATTTGTAAAAATAAAATAAAAAACCCAGCAGCTTTTCTTTTGGGAATTATGGGATAATAGTTACCTAAACAATATAGAAATTGATTTATGTATGCAATGACTGCCTCAATAATGATAATCACCAAAAAGAGAAAGAAGAAGTCCTGGCGAAAGAAGAATGGCTACAGAAATTAATGGACTATGCAGAAATGGCAAAACTTACTGGAAGAATAATAAATCAAGACAACAAACTTTTTATTAAGGAATGGAAATAATTTATTGAATATTTACAAATTGTAAACAAATTAAGACATTAGCTGGAAAAGAATAAAGAGTTAATTGGGATGTGCAGAAGAAGAAGAAGAAAAAGGGTAAATTAATGGAACCGCTGAAAGAGAGAGAGGGAAGTTGAGGTTTGATATGTGAGGATTGTTTAATTTTTTTTGTTGAAGTGTTTATTTGTTATAAATGAAAATTATAAACTTATTTTTAAAAATGATGTAGCACAGTGTTGAATCAGGTAGGCCCCATGTTGGTTGTGTATAAATGTGTCACTGTCACACCCTAACCTTTCCCATCCAGATGTACTTGTATGCTCAAACTTAGGTTTTTAAAAATGCATTTTACATGAGCGCATGCATGTGTGCGTACGCACATACACAAATAGCCGCTCTCTCATGCTAACAAGCAGAGCTTACCCTCAAAGGAAAACTTCTGTTTCAGATTTCTGGAAGTGGTGAGAGTAGAGCCGGGATTCTTAGTGATTCCACTTTCTGAGTCTCCTGTATTAAAACAACAGGTATAGCAGATACTTTTGCTTGTGTCCAATTCTAATGTAACAAGGAAAGTTCTGTCTCAAGTCACTGTGAACTTAAATGCTCCTTGCAGGTGTGAGTCAACTTTTTGAAAAGTCTGGAGAGGATTCTGTAGGTGCAACATTAGAAGCAGATAAGGACACAACCCATTCCTTTTCTCAGGGATGTCATTCGTCCTTAATCAATAAGTGATCATCATAGACATGGCTACAAAGATGACAAGAAGTTGCTTCAAAGTTGTTTCTCATATAGTGTTATATTGTGTTTTAACTGTTGTAATCCACCCTGGGACATTAGGGTGAAAGGCTAGTAATAAATTGTAGTAATGTTAAGAATAAGAACAGGTACCACTAAGAGATCGTTTTTACTATAGTAGCTCTTTACACAAATTTGAGTATTACTTGAGTCCTGAAACAAAGGAGTCTTACGTCTCTCAGTGATTGATGTTTTCCTAGCAGAACTTGCTGGCTCATTCAACGGCCGAGTTTTTGCCATATTCTTCCCCAGTTTCTGAGCAGGCGCTTTCTTTATGCCTAGAAGATCAGCGTCCATGTCATCTATATCCTGGCACAGGAGAGAACACATATACTCAAAACGAGTGTATTCCACTTTTTCACATCTAGGAGAGCACAGCATGCTCAACTTATATTTTTGCCCTGCCAAAGAAAACAAAAAAAGTCTTCTCAGTTTACCTTCAAGGTCTCTAGAAGAGCTCCTGGGTCTGCATCTGAGATATCAGGATCCTTAGGGGTGAATGAATGAACACACAAGTTATTGCTTCATTGCTTGCAGTATTTTTATGCTGCCTTTCAATAAAAGAGGGGGGAAACCAAGCACTCCAAGGCACTTAATCCAAGTGCTGCCAACATATGCACATTATTAATCTGGGGCTCATACTCCAAAGAGACAAATACTGTGCCCCAGTGGGAAGTGGTTGGAAAAGCTCTACAGGTCCATGTCCTCCCCACCACCCATGACTGAAGTTGATGTACTGTATATTCTCCTTTCAATGCCATGTTTTCAGGTACAGCAATAACCTGCAGGACAACACCCGTAGCTGTCCAGTTGCATCAGTGGAAATGCCTTCATTTACCTTGCAGAGAAGATGTGGACTCTTATTCCCCTCCCCTCACCTCTGCATCTTCTTCTTCCTCAAGAACCATTTTGCTGAAGACATCATCCCCCAAGAGGCTCCTGTGGGGTGGGGAAATCCAGAACTTAGGATGTGCAAGAAGAAGAATAAAATACGGTAGCCTAGAAAACAACACCTGAAACGCTCCACTGGCCTCATTGAAACACCCTCAAAATTACTCAGATTTCAGTAGTGCCTCTACTTAGAAAAGGTTATTGAAACAGAGGGCAAATTGAGAGATGCTGGGGGGAAACAATAAAGGGGGAATTCTCAAGAGGCTCCAACAGCACCGCTATCTTTTTGTGTGTGTGTGTGCCGAAAGCATTAAAGTCACAAATAGCAATGCCATTCCTTACTTTTTGCTGGTCTGTGAGGCGATTCCTCTGGGTCTTCCTGCACTACTAACAAACGAGGCAGGTTTGCTGGATTTAAGGGGAACGTCATCTAGGAATGAGAGATGGGGATTTTAGGAGGTTGCAGCATAGGTTATATCCTTTGTCCTAACAGTTGCACAGCAACCTGAACAACCTCTGATGCTGGCAGTCTCAACAAACAAGCTAGGGGTTCAGCACACTTTGCATAAACATAGACCCAGGCAGATCAGTCATGAAGTATATGAGCAGGCCAGCATGGTGAACACAATGGTTGTCTCCATCTTCCTGAAACGCAGTGAGGCCTCAACATTCTCCTCACTGCACAGCAGCCATCACAGCTAAGTCACCTAGGAAAATGTTTGCCCATATCTCCCTTAAAACAGAACATTTCTTACGAAAATTAAAGCTGACCATAGAAGCTAAAAAGATCCTTAAAAACAACCTCCCCAAACCCAACAAAACAGTAAGAACAAGAGTTAAAAAAGAAAAGTGCAGACTATTAGAATCATGTATGAATAGTGTGACTTTACCGGACATCTGAAAGAGTATTGATGATTACACCAGGCAATTTTACTAGGGGAAGGAACTCCACAACCAGGGCACCATCATGGATCAGGCCCTCCCTCTAGTAGCCATGCCTCATTTGAAAGTCTTACTTGACAAACTGCTTCCTACGGAATTTTAAAACACCATTTTCCATTTCACTGCTTATTTACCTTCATCACCAAGGAGATCACCAAGAACATCATCAATGGAGCCTAGAATAAGACAGAGTTTACAGTCTCAAAAATCTATCCCAGCATAAACTTAGGAAAGGGCTTGCTGAAACAAGTGAGATCCAAGTCCGCCATATTTTGACAGGAACTCCAGAGACAAGAAATATATAGACAAATCGACTCCACATACGTCATAGATCCTGTGTATTGGCTCCCTGTGAACCGAGATCAACCACTTAACAAAGGTCTCAAATGTGGGTTTGAAGTGGGTTGGCATCCCTGGGTTTGATGGAACCTGGTTAGCACTAGCTATGGGCACCACTGATGCAGATATAGGGGATGTAGCTAACAAAGTCATTCAGTTAGTACAAGGACTTCCACCTCTCCCTTTCCTTCTGGAGCAGATTTTGGAGGAAGCACAAGACAAGGAGATAAATTCCTGTTACGCACAGAGGAGTCCTTGTGCTACTGGAATGATTGGATATAACCCATAATGCTGGATTTTTATTAAAGCCAACAAAGGAAGAGAGTGGGGAACTCAAATGGGTGAAGCGTGTGGATTCACACACCCCAAAGGCTGGCTGGCTCTCAATGGGCAAAGCAAGATTTGCAGTGTTACACCTTTATTATATTTTTCCATGAAGAATGTTCTGTGTTCTAAGTTCATTAGTAACTATGAGTGGATATCCATTGCAAACAGAACAGTAGGCAATCTTTGTTGTTTTGAAGTTGGGATTAATGTTTTTCAGGTGATTGCCCCTAGCAAGTATTCAAGTGAGCATATCATGTGTAGCTCTTTGGACTGCTAAAATTTATCAGAATTGTCAAAAGCTTTTTAAGTACTTTGGTTTTTCTTAAAATTAAACGATGCACAAGAAGTACGTGCTATTGCCCTCAAATATTTTTAAGTATTTCAATAAAAAACTCTACAGTTTAAAGAGCATTACATGTGCTTTAATTTTCCCTCTCAAATATTTCAGATCAAATGCCAGTGGTGCATTGGGACAAAATATTTAACATGAGTCACTTTTTTTTAGCTTTGTTTACAAAATACAAGTAAAATAAACACACTGAATTAGATCACTCTTTAATGCAGCAAAAAATGTTCCAATGAAAGCTGGAAATTTCCCAATACACAGTAACTTATATAAAGTAGCTTAATTATCATAGAAAAAAAATCCAATGCTTTCCCTCCCCCAAAATATCAACACTACTACATTGGGCCATAGTGTTATTGGCTCTGCATTTTCCTCAAACTGATGATGAAAATGTTACATCTACTGGATGACGCTATGGGAAACTATCTCCACCCCAAGCCAATATCAAAAGGGTCATAAAAGTGTGGAAACACAAACACACATACTTTTCAGTCCTTTCTTCGGTTTCACTGCCTAAAGGGGAAAGGGGCAGACAATTTGTTAGAAAAACAAAAGCAAAAAACTTTACTAGCACAAACTAGCTCTCTAAATGCAAACAGGTGCATAACAAACTCTAGAAACCAAGAGCTGGTAGCCATAGGCAGGGTTCTCGTGTCACACTAAATGGTTTAGCCTTAAAAGGATAACTTGCAGTGAGCCTCAGATCTGCACATCCACCACCACCTGTCCTCTCCTCCGGCAGAGAGCTACCATTCTCAGAGTGGGTTTAACAACCAGTCACTCTACACAGGGAATTCTGGGTACTGTGGCTCTGGCAGGGGAATAAGGGCCTCTTAACAACTCTCAGCACATTTAATAAACTACAGTTCCCAGAATTCTTTGGAGGAAGCCATGACTACTTAAAGTGGTATCATAGTGCATTAAATGTATGGTGTGAATGGGGCCCTGTTGTGTTCTGGCTACAGTAGAGCGTACAGAGGATAGTCTTTCCTTTTTGTGTTAATTAAAGTTAGTTGCATGGACAATTTCACTATGAAGTGTTATTAGCTTGGGTTGCCACCCACAGGGATTTCATGGGAGGAGTGGGGAAGCAAGAACTATAGATGGGGATTTGGACTCCTAGATGCATACTCAGAAAAACCTCTCTGTGCCTGAGCGAACATCTCTCTGGAGTATCATGCTGGTGTTTCGGCTGGCTGGGACAGTGGGAGAGGGCCTTGCCCAATCCATTAGAAGCATTTGACTAATGAGGCCTGCCTTACCATATCATGACTCTCAATGGCATATTCTGCCTCTTTCTCTTGTGTTCCACTCAGACATTAATCATCTTTACGATGCTAATACAGTGGACAATACCTCCGCCTCCCTCACCTAAAAAAAAGAAACAGAACAATAAAAACGACCAATTTAGCATCATAAATATTTTTCATTTATTGAGGCTTTGAAAGTAGTTGTTGGCATCCGTCTGTCTCGGAAGAGACAGCGCATTTGGTCAAGCTGTTGGATGGCAGCAGTGCCTGCTGTGGCTGTAGAGACCAATGCGGGTAAGGGATACATTTTATTGATTGTTATATGGTGGCAAAGAGCTCAGAGAATTTTATTTATTTAAAGCAATTTCACCTTGCCAAAATAACAGCTTCCAGAGCAGCTATGTTTCTAGTCTCACAACAACCTTATGAAGAAGATTGAGCTATTGCAACTTGTCCAACAACACCTGCTTCACAGCTAGTAAGAATCTAAATTTGGGTGTCCCATATCCAGCTCCAATACTTTAGCCATCACAGCACACTACCTCACTGGAATGACTATGGCCTTCATAAAACAAGCACCCTAATGCTTTTGCAATTTATTACAGCCTGATCTTATGCAGTTGGGACACACATTTGCTCACTGAAACAAATGGGCAAAGGCATTATCCAACAGCATGGGATTGCAACCATGGGCGTAGCCAGGATGGGGGGGGGGGGCAGAACTGAATTATCTGTGACGCAATTGGTCAGTTAGTTAAGCATTTTTATTTATTTGCTTGTTTTGGGGGTGCACAGCTACCCCCCTTGCCTACACCCATGATTGCAATTTTAAATGGTACCTTTTTCTTTTTGCCATGCTTTTTTTTTTAACCTGTGGAGTTAATGATAAAGGATAATATTCCCTTGTAAAAAGAAGTTATAACTAAGCCTATAACACAATAGGGCCACAGAAGTAATCCGGAGTACTCCACTTCAAACTG
Source organism: Podarcis filfolensis (assembly GCF_964270895.1). Classification (NCBI taxonomy): domain Eukaryota; kingdom Metazoa; phylum Chordata; class Lepidosauria; order Squamata; family Lacertidae; genus Podarcis; species Podarcis filfolensis. Next base: position 89,476,571 of record NC_139605.1, on the reverse strand, counting down.
GGCATCTCTCTGTAGCCCATTGCTAGCAATCATCAAGCATAAAGCAGAAGGGGATACAACGCACTTAAAGCAATGCCATCCACAGGGTTGACAAACAATCCAGCCCTGTCGAGTTCGCTTACCTATATCAAATTTATGCTGGCAACATTTGTACGTGTGGACATGGACGCGTCACACCTGTGGCATTTTAACGTTACGTTTTATACACGCTTCCCGGTGCCGGTGGAGGCGTACCTGCACCGTTGCCCATGGAAGCATAACCAAGTTACCATGGCAGACGGCATCCGCGGCAAATGCTACCCTTACACCGGCAGCGGGAATAAATCGCCCCGCAAACTGCCCCCTTTCCTTGGGCTGGGAGCCGCCTGAAGCCTCCGGACCCCTGCAGCCTCCAGCCTCTTCCTTTGGAAACAGCAAGAGCACAGCTACTCTCACCTGCGGTGACCAGGTGCTCGCCAAGCAAGGGAGGTTCTTCCCAGCTGAGTGGCCGCAAAGCTTTCTGGGAAACGTAGTCCCGGTAGAACGCTCTGCCCATATACTGTACTGCGCGCGCGGAGCTACGTTTCGCAGCGCGCCAAACCGGAAGTCGCCCTCTTTTGAATGATTCATTCAAAGGAGTGGGGGGGGGGGGAAAGAACGTTTCTTCCTTCTGCGCAAGCGCAAACGGCTCTGTGCAGGACCGGCCCTTGCAAGATCGTTTCGCGTGGCAGCGCCTGTGTAACTCACTGCCTATTGAGACCAAGCATGAGGGCACATGAAGCATTGCCCCAGCTGCCGGCTGTCATACCACCCGTCCAGGATGTGGCCCTGTCTATATCGATTCCATGGGTCTGCTCTGAGTACAACTACTGTTGGAAATAGCCTTATTTTAAATATACGTATATTTTATAACCCAGGTGGGGAGTTTCTAGCCAGTAGATCAAAGGCAGCCTGGCCCTCAGGACTTCATAACCTTCTGGAGTGCTTTTGCCTGGTTGGGATGATTCCTTGAATTTTGACTATGCCCCTTGCTTAACTGAATGGAGGGGGGGTGATGCTTTCCTCCTTTACGACAATAATGGTCAAATTCGTCATTTCGCTACCGTTTTGCCACTAGCCATAGGGGAATGCAGCCATCAGGCTGAGAGACGGTCCTCCCCCCCTGGGCCCATGGTGTTCCATTCTGTTATTAGCACAGATAAAGGATGGGCTATACATCTTTTAAATAATAACCAAGCAGACAGACAACAGCTGAGCTGTACCCACCATTGTGAGGACGGAGGAGGTTATGATGATGCCTCCTCAGCTGCTGCCATTGGTTGTGAACTGCCTGTGATGTCACAAAAGAACATGGCGCCTGAGTGGATATGTAAAATCGGGTCAAGTGGAAAGCCAAGGCAAGAAGAGACGAGACGACTTTTTCCTTCCTAATGAGAACACAGTGGGCAACAGCTGTGGCATTCAGCACCAGAACTGGCAGACAGAATGAGGTGATCACCTCACAGCAGGAAGCTGTGGAGCGATGAGAAGGCAAGTTCCCTTGTGAAGCAGGATTGCAACTTGAAGGTGGCTGATATCCATGGTTGGAAGCTGGCAAATGTTGGGGCGGGGAAGCCATTGGGGAGTTTGCATTTGAAAAGCAGTGGATGCCAGAAGGCTGAAGCAGGCTTATGTTTGTGGATGTAAGCTGGTTGAAATTCACCTTTGGAAGCTCGTTGACATAAGCTGTGTGGACATTTGTGGATTGAAGCTGGGCCATGTATATGAATGAAGAGTGGCTAATGGATTAACGTCTCTCTTTTAAATAAATAAATAAATATAGTTCTGCATTTTCAGACACCAATTCCTATTTTAAGACTTCCACCTCTACCCCTCCATGGTTCCTCCCCCCCCCCCTTCTGCATATCCTTTTAATACCACTCAATTCATTCTATACATTTACGTATCTTGTATGAATGGAAAGTTTTGAATGTGGTTGAGGTGAATGGCATATGTGTGCGTGCACACATATGTCGCCCTTCAGACATGGCATGGGAATTACATGTTCATGGGGTGGCAGAAGTCACCTTTCAGGTGCAAAGTGAATGGATGAACCAGTGGATATTCATAGGTGGAAGTCAGGGATGAAGCTGCCAGGCGGAAGCCATTGGTGCCTGGGAGACTGTGTTGGAAGATAGCCATCCTCCTCACTGTGTCTTTGGCATTCAGGGATGTCTGAAGCCAGCAGAGTTTTCCTCAAGACTATGCTGAAAGTAATGAAGAGAACCACAGGGCTTAAGCAAGCCAACTTCTATTTCCAAATAAATGTCTTCCTAAATACTTCTACCTTTAAAGCAGTGTTCATTACATCTTCCCCACTTCCCTTGCTTCTGGTGCTTTACATGAATGAAAAGACACAATCATACACACAAAAGTATTTTTACTGTTTTAAAATGAATTTATTTATTAAGGGTACATAAGGTGTTCTCCAACTGCATCATTTTTCAATCAGCAAGGTACTGGAAGCACACAGTATGCACATTGTTAACAGTACAGTAATTAGGTATGTTAGATGGAATGATTCAGCAGCTAGACATTAACATAAATTTTACAATCAGTATTCAGTTCAAATATACAGTGCTTCTGCTTGAAGGTTGTGTGAGGATAGCCTTGCAGTAGGTTCAGCTCTTGAATGGGGGGCATCAGATTGGTCCAAGAATCAACTCTGAAATTCCAGTTTTAACCCCTTACACAATTTCACATAATTGAAGGCAACTCAAAGTTCCTCAGTTGATGATCTTTAAATCTTGATGTGCCAGGATAATATTAACAAGGCAGAATCCAACCATTTTGCCACAATTTTTAGTCACGCTGATTTCATATTTCTGTACAATACTAAAATGTTAGCCTGCTAACAGTATAGTAACCTGGAGTTACTTAGTCTAAAGGCACCTTACTGGGTACTCTTGTTCTCTACGGTACCCCGAGATCCAGATTGTGTAGGTAGGCTGACAAGACTTCTGTCCATCATTGAAGTTTGGACCATATTCCCATCAAGTCTATGATTCATTAAAATGCAGGGCACAAATCATTCCCTCTTAAAGTGTTTCAGAGACTGTGATCTTGCTCACCTTTCAGGTCAAATGGGGCAAGTGGGGTGAAGGAGGTTTCCTCTCTCAGCTAGTTGCACATTAAAAGCTTTACAGATCAGAAACTGTGTAAAATTTTAAGAACTGCAAAGGTAAAAGTATTCCCATTATTACTTTCTAGACTCAAGAGCAGGGAACCTTGACATTTTTCCATTCCTTGTTACCACAGTCCTAGATGAAAGGCAGCACTACAAACAAATAGTAATAGCGGGAGACAGAACACACTTCTGTGCCTTAGAGGCAGTTGTATGGGTGATGTGTTATGATTTACAGCTCTAGAGAAAGAGGGAGATGAACTCCTAGCTGCTGTCTGGGAAAGCACTGTGTCACACAAACAAACAAGATGATGACGACTCCTGCTGAGAGTCTGAACCCATGATGACAGGAGTTTATTACTGGTACACAAAAGTATGGAAGCTATGATGAACACAAAATATTCCTGACCAGGTCCTCAAAGCCCAGTTCCTGACAAGACTTTTGGAGACCTCACTAAAGTAGAATAAATGTGGAGGATTCCGACAATTCTCACCTGTGTTGGGTATAAATGCTGACAAGGTGTGCAATACTATATTGAGCTTTAAAGGAGTTTCCAGACGAGAAGCTGTTGCTCCCCAGCAGCTACCTCCATTAACTACTTAGTAGTGAATATTCTGCTATAGATGATGCAGGCCTCTGCAGCAGTTTAAACTGCTTCACAAATTGACACTTCACACCAATCTGTAAAGCTTTTTTTGAATCATTAAAAAGGTTAGTTTCTGAGCATAATTACAATTGCACTTTTATAATCCTGTGTTCCCCCCACTCTAATCCTTTCAAAATTTATTAAAAATTGGGAAGAAAGGCTACAATTAGTAACTACCCTATGACTGTTTGGATTTGCCAAGTGATTCAAGTGCTCATAGGGCAAATGACATCATTTCCAGGAACTGGAGAACAGTGCATTAAGAGCAGCAAACGCCATCACAGTTTGGCTTGCATTGGCTTCAGGTGCTTGTGAAAAGATTCATGGACCTGTAGAAGTAACAAGATAAGTTGTTATTAAGTGTTTGGTTTAAAGTTAACGTCTCTCGTGCTGCAAGAACCATGCAGCTCCCTCACAGAGCTGCAAACCTTTTGAGTACTTCAGAATATACATGCACAGCTTATCACTACTGTAATGGTAATAGCACCATATCAATTACTACTACACATGACAGTGAAACAAGGCCTAGGATCCTTTTTAAGTCAGAGTTTGGATGTTTGGTAGAAGTAGAAAAATGAGAAGAAATAAGAGGGCCCACCTATCTACCCCAATCATGATGTTTTGTGGTTTAGTTAGGATGTGAACCTTGTAGTTTCCTTAATTCAGGGTGCACAACTCAAGCAACCTGGGGCAACTTTAAAATATTTTTACTAACCCCAAGAGGCCTGCATCACTATATTAACCATAGAAAAAGGTCACAATTTTACCTCAGGATTTTCTTTTCAAACCATTGTTTGATAACTCTGCATTTCTTACTGCGCCTCACAATTGGTAGATATACTAGGGAAGGGAATAAAATATTTACTGACCTGTGTTTTATTTAGTGGTGATTTCTTTGACCACTCAAACATGTTTTCATAGACGTTACCATCATATCGGCCAAGCACAGATCCAAGAACGTTGTCATGGAAGTCAAACGAATCCACTAGAGCGACTGCATTGGGACGGATTAATGCCAAGAGCTCCTTCACGCGCTGGTTCACCTGAATTATCTGTGCATCTGTCAAAATGCCTCCCTGAGACAAAAAGGAATCCACAGTTTTACAGATCCAAGCACTTTGTGGTTTGCAGCTACAGTATGAATCGCCCATGAAGGGCAAGATTACACAGGTGAATATAAAGCTGTCAAGAATCAGGTTGGCAGGCATGCCAACCTCCTCTGCAGCTGCCATGGAAACAGGCTATTAGCTTCTTTTCATGCTAGTAAAAAAGAAGTGTAGGCTAGTAATTTTTACAGAATGATTTTATTTGTGTGTAATATTTATACACACGCACACAGATTCCTGGCACAAAAAATTGTCTTCCAATTAATACTGGGGGATATTAAGCTAATGTGAAGCCCAAGCTAGCTAAAGGCTGACCAGGACCTAAATACTAAGTAAAGGATGATAGTATGTTTGGAAATGAGCATCTCCCTCCCTCCTGTCATACTTACAAGTTATCATACTTGTATGGCTTTCCCTGCTATGAATGTGGGAAGCTGCCTTAGACAGAGTTCACCCAGCCCAGTACTGTGTACTCTGGAAGGCAGTTCTCTAGAGCGGAGATCTTTCCCAGATCTGTCGTCATACCTATTTGTATGCTCCCCTAAACCACCTCTGCTTTGCAAACATACATGAAAATTCCCACTTCAAAGTATGGCCTGCTTTATCCAAAACCACCCATCTTGCCTTTAGCTCCATTGCCAAAACGTCACCCAAAGGTTCCCCCCCTCCCCGCACCAAGAACTGTTTAATTCTAGCTGCCTCAGATAGGTGGTTCTTCTCCCCGCCCTCCCTTTTTTAGTGGCGCCCTCCCTGTGGAACGCCCTCCCACCAGATGTCAAAGAGAACAACAACTACCAGACCTTTAGGAGACATCTGAAGGCAGCCCTGTTTAGGGAAGCTTTTAATGTTTGATGTATTACAGTATTTTAATATTTTTTTTGGAAGGTGCCCAGAGTGGCTGGGGAAGCCCAGCCAGATGGGTGGGGTATAAATAATAAATTATTATTATTATTATTATTATTATTATTATTATTATTATTAAATTAACAACAGAGAAGAGCATTTTGGCTCAAGATAGAATTCAGTCACTGACCTGCAAAAAGTCTCCACTGTGCTTATTGATCCCACAGAGTGCATACAGCAGACACAAGTTGTTAAGGACAGCACGAACAGCTGGGTCACCAATTTCTGAAAGCTTTGCTGTAAATAGCTTGACCACCACATAGTGACAGTGGGCCTAAAACAGAATATTTAATGGACAAGTGAGAATTCAGGTTTCTGTGGGGCAGTCAACAGGCTTCCAAAAGTAGTATTTGAGTGGTTCTACTAACCTCAGATGCTCGCACTAGATCAACGGAAGTCCGGTTCCAAGCATCCTCCTTGTTCTTTCTACGGTTCAGTTCAGCTTGCAAATTCTTTGCAGCAAATTCAACCAGCCTGTACCAAGGAAGGACATTAACACAGCTTATTCAAAGTAGCAACAAACCAACAGTTGTCAGAGTGAACTTTCAAGCCCATTAAATGTAACACTAAGAGAACCTAGGAGCTGGTACAAGCAACAACAAATGTCATGACCACAAGCCCCCAAAATTATACATTCAAGTACTTGCCCAAATCTACCTAGAAGATATCAAACATGAATTTGGGGTAGACTTTAAGCAGATAAATCTCACTCTTAATATTGGAGAGACAAAGACTTAATTGTGCATCTTACAACTGCATCACGTCTTGCTGTTGCGAGACACTGGAGGACATTAAACGTGAACCTATATGAAGTTTGGTATGCTTATATCTGGGAATTAATTTTGATGGAAAAGTTAACAGAAAGGGTACATGAAAGAAAACAACGTGAGAAACTACATAACTTTTACATAATGTGGTCCTCCTTTATTACATATGCATCAAAGAAAGAACATGCATTTAAACCACCTAAGACACATGGCAGCATGTGGAATTATATTTTTTAAACCAGCAACTGTAGAAATATTTTTTATTTGATTATATTACTAATGTAATTACATGGACGTCGTTGGGACTGTTTGGGGGGGGTTAGGGGAAAACTGTATTTGATTATATGTTGTTCTTATAATATTATAAAATATTCCAAAAAAATAAATAAAAATATTGGAGCACCCATTCACCATCCAATACTGCTCTCAGGTGGTTTAAAGCAGAATGAAAATAAGCTCTCTGAAGTGACGGTGATGTGATGTGCTGTGCTCATGTACTTCCCCATTCACTCAGTGGCCATGCTCATTTCCGCTCATCTCTGTCCACATAGGAATTTCTATCCTGTTGCACAGGTCGTTTTGCTACACTGTGCAGCACAATTTTAACTTTTGCACTTATGTGGAACACCGTCAAGACCAGCATGTTTGTTTATTCTACAAGTCACGGGCTGCAAATTACGTATGCCATTCTGCGAACTAGTAAAAGCAATGTTGCAAGTTGGCTGCACATTATGTTTTTCTTTTTCCCCTTTGGAATCCCAGCTATTTGTGTCAAGTAATTAGGGGAAAGGTTCAGTAGCCATAGATAGAAATTTTGCGATTTATACTCTGATACATGCTATGATAGCAAGGGTGCTATTTTAAGACCTGGTAAGCACTGACAGTATCCTGGTTTGCAACGTAACAATGCTGTGATTTCTCAGGGAGCAGAAACATTCACTTCTGAGTGACTATGAAAAAGGAATTCCCCACCACCACCATCTCCCAGGTAGGATGGTGGCGTTTATCTTCGTCCACTTGCAGCCAATCCCTTTCTAGATGGGGAATCCTTCTCTGCCAGTACTCCACCCACCATGCATTCTTTTATCTATTCAACTTGATCAGCAGGGCATCTTATCAACTATACTAGATATTCCTGTCCAGTTTCTCTCCCCTAGCTTGTTCCTAGGGCATTTCTAATTACATTTTACCGAGAGGTTCTACCACAGTGGCGAAACCCTTTCCAGTGTTACTGCACCCTACACAGCTCCGTAGCTGTTAGCACGTTCTCTCCTGTTCCCATACAGATCACAGCATTGCCCATCCTGGAAGAGGCATTTTCATGTTTGGAAGACAGCAGCAGAGATAAGCAAGACTCACTGCACACCAAGCAAGTGTGAGATTGTCAAAACAAGTGTCCTGAGATGGGCAAGTTTTTGTTTTTGTTTTTAATTTAAAGACAACAACATGTCATTCTTCGATTTCAAGAAATCAACAGTGTTACTATGATCCACTTTATGCACTTTTTATATAACTTACCTAGAAGCTCTCAGTTTATATGCCTCCACCAAACTAGACGGATTGTTGATATGCACTGCTGTGGGTCTAGCAGCCACCTGCTGGGGCTGAATGCGTAGCCCTGGTAGGTCATTCAGGTAGGACATCATGCCACTCACTAGCTGTCCAGAACTAACTTGGGTATAGCTTTTGACAAGGAACCTGGATGCCAAAATAAAACAAACAAATGCACACTACATTACTTGGCTGATTGCAGTTTAAAACAACTTACAAACTGATTTCAATTGGTAGTCATGTGAAGAATGGGAGAAAGCCACATGCAGAGTACAAACAGGAAGGAAGGCAACATGATAATAATCAGTGTCATTTGCACCTCTCTTGCCAATAAAACATTGATAAGGCTGGAAGCTGCACATTCTAGAGTTTTGTTCTTGGACTGACGTGACTCTTGTATTTTCTGTATCTTCCTGGCACAAGGGGAGGAGAGGGGTAATCATTCCTTCAGGAAACCAGAAATGTTTGCACTGAAAGGGCGATTTCCTTAGAGCTATGCCAAGTCCCTCTTAAAGAGATGACTAAAGACATGCAACAAGTCAAGCTACAAGCGAAAAGCTGCATCACTCACCGTGCCGTCTGCAGCATCATTACTGTGTTCTCTCCTTCATATGTGCAGGAGGGGGTGAAATTGACATAAATGTCAGGTAGGCCACTACAGCGGGAGTAGCCATGCCCACCACACGCCATTCGACATTCCTCAATGCCTGCATTGGCAATCCAGGAACTGAAAGCCTTTAGCCCTGCAGATAACGCATGCAGCTGGGGAAGAAGTAGAAGTTAAGAACCAAGTTATCTATAATACTTCTGACAGGTTTGTCATTTACTGCAACATTAACACCCCCACCCAGACTTCAATGGTGGGAAGGTAGGAAGATAAAGCCTTAAAACTGACTGGGGGGAGCCCACATGTTTCAAATGCCTAGGATGATATTAGCTAGATTTCCTTTTCCCCTGGGATCCCCAGGCCCAGTAACTATTACCGCTGTTGTTGAAAAGTACTTGTGACCCATATACAAATATACAAATATACAAATTTACAAATATACAATATACAAATGCAAGATTTGCTGCAGCACATATTCTACAACCATTTTGGAGAACAATGGGGGAGAGAAGTAGCAGAATTACATTTATCTTGTGGCCCCCTTCCCGCAAACTCCAGGTACAATATCCTCCTCTTAGACGAGGAAAGTCAATCTGAATATTTATATATGTATAGGTTTTAGTTTCCCATTTTCTATTTGTATCTAGGCGACAATACTTGGAACTGAAGCAATGCCATTTATTTTTGTGAATTCACTTGGTAATGTTTCTCTCACTCTCCTTCCTTTGACCCCCGCCCCTTCCCTCCCAGGAGCCACCTTCAACCTGATCTTTACTGAAAGAAGAGGCTCCACTGCCCAGCTTCCCACTTTATAAGACCAAGAGTACTACCTCTGGCAGCTCACTCAGGTCTCCGTCATTGATATTCCCAGTGATACGCCGATAGGTATCTTTCATGTAGGCGCCCACGAAGTGGAAGGCATATGCCGTTGCCAGAAGAGGGAACAGTTTGTACTGCTGCGTCTGATAATCCAAGATCTGAGGTTCTGGCTCACTGCAGCGGAAAGCAAACAAAGAGTTACATGCACATTTATTTAAATTTTAATAAAGTGGTTAAAAGGCAGAAGGTTAAATATACTAAATATTCTTGAAGAGTTGACAGATGTGACTGAAAATCAGATCAGCAGAAAGGACATACGGATTGGGAAAACTATATGTGTGGAAGCAGGGCTAGAGACTAGGTGTCACAGGATGTTTACCAGGTGAGAAAAGGTAAAAGCTCAGGGGATGCTAAGGGTTTTAGGCTGCCCACAGTGCTGGGGACACTAATCAAGAATTTCACCACAGGAGTCAGGAACTCTCATCCAGCAGCGGTGCTTCTTACCCTGGCTTCAGTTCAGACTGGTGCCTCACTGCACTGTAGCGAATGGCGATTGTGCAAGCTCTGGCCAAAGAGCGAGCAGCATCCCCAACAATAATTGATCGTATGAATACCATGGTTCCATATGTCAACTTGGCATTAAGAGGTTTCACGTAAGTGCCATCTGGTTCAACCTAGAAGGACAGAGTTCACTAATCTGAAATGCATGTTCATACACATACAGTGGTACCTCAGGTTACATACGCTTCAGGTTACAGACTCCGCTAACCCAGAAATAGTGCTTCAGGTTAAGAACTTTGCTTCAGGATGAGAACAGAAATCGTGCAGTAGCAGCGCAGCGGCAGCAGGAGGCCCCATTAGCTAAAGTGGTGCTTCAGGTTAAGAACAGTTTCAGGTTAAGAACGGACCTCCGGAACGAATTAAGTACTTGACCCGAGGTACCACTGTATACCTTTTTAAGAGTTTCACAAGTGCTTTGTCACAGGGGCACTCAAAATATATGTCCAGACAGGTATTCAGTCATTAGACCTACCTCAAAGACTCTGTCATTCTATACTTGGCTTTGTTTATTGACTTTATTTAAAACATAGTTTGTGCATTTGTATAAAAAGATCCCCATGTTCAGCACTTTTAATTGCTTCCTGCCTGAGCACATGCGGCTTATCCAGTGACATTGTCAGCCTGGTGGCCAAAAAGGTAATATGATCCAAGCAACAAAATTTAGATTAACTGATAACATTATTTATCATATACCTATTATGCAAAACAGAGGCCAGCTACGAATGGAGAAGTAGGTTGGAGCAGAAAATTAAGAGTCTGATAACTACCCTGCCCATCCAGATACTGAATTCATTTCACAGGGATTGGAAGATCAGGAATGTTACCAATACCAAATTGTTTATGAGCTCAGTTGTCTTACATAATCACAGTGTACTGAACTTTGACACACTTCTGGGAAAGCTTCTAGGGAGCTATCCAAGAATGGCAAATGGATTAGTAGAACCCTAGAACTCCAAACTCTCTAGCCAGAGATAACAGGGCTAATCTTAAATGGAGACTTGATTGTTCTTCCTTGAAGACCAATTTACAGACGGCTGCTTTTGAGTACAAAGTAGTCAGCTACCTCTTAAAAACATATCCTTCTAACATCTAGCCAAAGTAACCTTAGTATGCCTCCACATGGAACAGTCTCTTTAGAGTTGGCTAAAATAACTGGTAATTCCACAAATCAATACAAAAAAAGCAAAGAGAACATAATGATTTACCTTGGCATGTTTCATAAGCATGTTTTCCCGAGGAATGCGAAAGTTGTCCATTTTTAAGTAACCGTTATCCATTTCATCATAACCAAATTTTGGTCCAATATCACCAACAGTTATACCTAACAAACATGTTATAATGGAAGGATAAGGAAAAGAGGCAGAGTTTTAATGCAAAGCTAAAATGAGGCATTAATAGAAATACCTTCCGCCACAATATTAACCACCTACAAGTCTCAAAGAGCTGAAGTGTGTCTTCAAAAAGACTTTCCTCACCACCTTTTCCACATTATTTTTACACCCTTTATCATTCATTAAATTAATTTTTAAAAAAAGTAAAAGGAGAAATTCTGGAGATCTTGGGGATACAAAAAACATTTTTGTATTAAGGTAACAGGACTCATAGGAACAATAATTTGTATAATACACTTTTAATGGCAATTATTATGCTTTTCCACCTCTAAAAAAAGAAACCCCTTTGCATATGGCCCACAGGTCATGAATTAGCAACCCCTGAGTTACAGCATACTACATAGCTAGAAAGTGACTAATAAGGCATTATCCCATTCTCCCAAATAGGATGCCCATACCTGGCAATGGCTCATGAGTCCCCAACTGACGTATCGGAACAATGAAAGCATGTAAGCCATGACATTTGCCTTGGGTGTAAAGCTGAGCCAAAACGATGGCATGGTTTGATGTTTTACCCACTGCAGGGAGGGAAGGAAAATAAATGTAAACAATTGGAAACTTCACTATACAGTTCCAGAAGCACCCAATTTAGATTGCTAAATAGTGGCTTTGTTTAATGCATTCACAAGACTTTTAAAAATATAAATGTAATCGAGTTCTGCCCCAATAATGAAAAATGAGTTTCCCAAAATCATAAATTAAAACTGACCAAGCCTTTCCAACGTAACAGCACTTCCTCTAACATGAGAAAAGCAGTAGTGCTATAACAAAAACATTTATTCATGTGTGGTAGTTAATTTTAAAATGTTGGTTTCACAATCTGGCCCTAAAACAAAATAAAAAATGTTTCTCTGTGTGTGTACAGAGTTGTATTTTTAAAACATTAACTGACTTCACCCTCTTATAAAATATTTGACTACATGAGGAGAAAATTCCTTCTTTAGCTTCAAAGTTGAAATAATTCACTTACATCCACCTGGCCACCATTTAATAGAAGTCACAGTTGGACTATTTAGGATAAATTCCTGGGTAGCAGGATCATAGGTAGCTGTGGTTTCCAGTCCTCGGAGGTGAGTTCCTGTAGACACGTAGCACATCTTATTTCAACAGTCACAGGTTACAACAACATGGACACATACATTTTTTTCAGTGAACTCCAGAGGCAATGCAACTATATAGGTAATGCAAAAGCAGAACATTTATTGCAAATTATAGTTACACAATGGGAAGTAGATGACACATTACAAAATAAACTGCATGTGTGAATAGCAGGAAGTATGCCACTCTTCCTTTGATCACAGCACCAATAAAAGATTGCAAACTAGATCATTCCACTTTTAGGCACCTCCATCCTGAAAGCTCACTGGTTTTACAGCCAAGAGGTTTTCACTGTTCAGGACTTCTTGCTTACTTGTCACTAAAGCATGTGTGCAGAGTGTAAAACGTAAGTACCTGATAAGGTGAATTAAAGAGAGAAGCACAATAATTGAATTCTGCTCCCGATCATCACCATTCATGTGAGGAAAGTATTTTCTCAAATCCAGATACTGAGTGATCCAACATAATGACAGGGAAAGAAGTAGGAGAGTTCCATTGTTGTGCAAGTGATGGGCACAGTTGTACCTGTAATCTTCAACATGCATCTTAATAAAAGCTCATTTCCCAATTCATTATCTGTGCACCTGTTTGTGTTGCAATGTTAAGTGTGCACCAGCAGTTGTGCAACATTTTTGACCAGCATGTCAACTTGATGGATAGAGCTGCTGTGCTATGCTAAGAACAAAAAGTCCTGCTGACAGAATGGCTATTCTGCTTGTGCATTGCACGAAAATCCTCACAGGCTGAAATCTTCAACAACTGCTTCAACCATGCTGATTTTCATTTTGATTTTCTTCCCCACAGCCATCATCTTCTTCATAGCTGTTGCTGGACACACATCATTTTCAAAGTAAGCAATGAAGCCTAACAGGTGTTGTGGTCTGTCTCTCGTGGCTCAAGGAAATGGAGGAATTGAAGGCTGCTTATGTCAAAATAGCAACTGAGCTTCCATTGAAGGTTCTGAGGAGATTTCACCCCTCCCATATCCAAGAATCTCCTGATGATCTCTGCTGATTCTCCAGAGAGGAGGGGCGGTTTTCTGCTCTCTACTTATTCAGCTCCAGCACCACATCAGTCAGTCAGTCAGTCAGTCAGTCAGTGTGTCGGAGAGAGAGAGACTGAGTGTTAGAGATTGTGTGTAGAGATAAGGTTGCTGCTAAGAGCAGCTACAGACACTCAGTGTAGTGCAGCATTCATTTATGCTTAGACCTCATTAAGCTCTGTATATAGTTGTATAATAGTTGTAGATAGAATAAAGATATTCTACAGAGCTGCTCTCCGAGTCGTTTATACTCTGCTATACTCTGCTGTGCGACGACTGTCTTCTTGTTGGAGTGAATCCGGTGCTCACAACTCTAAGCTGTGAGTCCACAGCGCTTTGACCTGTTCCTGTGCAGAAGGTGGTCTCTGGAAGTGCTACCCAGCTCGCCTAGCCCAGTCAGGGCTGAAGTAGATGAGTCCAGTTCGTGGCACTGGCTCAAGGGCGATGCTGACAGGTTCCAGGTGACCCAAACTGGGTTATTTCATGGCAATATGAGTTCCTTGAATCGGATATAGGCGGATTGTGCTTTCTAGGTTCTGAGAAAGTTGTGAAGGATTTGGTTTTCAAAAGAGTCAGAGCGCATTTAAGGTATACATGGTACTTTTTTTCAAAACTTGACGCAGATGCATGGTAATGCTGAACAAGACACTGAGATATGTATTTGGCCAATTGCACAGCAAATTGTGAAGTCCAGAGCCTGGTTAGACATCATGGTATCACCAGCTGCTGGACTACAACTCCCATAACCCATGACAATTGGCCATGTTGGCTGAGACTGATGGGAACTGGGGACCCTTGTTTGCTAGCCTGTTCTAGAGCAAAACTATAGATACACCCCTCCAGCTTTTAGCATTTAAAAAAGGGAATGTGCTCAACCACTAGTTGCAGCAGTGAGATGTGTCCATGAATAAATAATAGTATTAATAATACTTATAACAATTTTATTGTTTATACCCTGCCCATCTGGTTGGGTTTCCCCAGACACTCCGGGCGACTTCCAGCAAAATATAAAATAATAAAATGCCAGACATAAAAAACTTCCCTGGACAGGGCTGCCTTCAAATGTTTCCTAAAAGTTGTGTAATTCTTTATCTCCCTGACATCTGATGGCAGGGCATTCCACAGAGAGGGCGCCACTGCTAAGAAGGCCCTCTGCTTGGTTGACTGGCCCTCTGCAGTCTTTAATTATCAAACACTGACCTAAATTTAGACTTGGGCCCAGTTCTGCCTTTGGTTATGGTTGACAATCATGCTCATTTTTTCCCATTCTATCAAAATGAAAGAACCATCTGCCTCAGAGGCCTTTAGAAGATAAATGTTCCCACATCTGAGCCTGAGAGAAAGAAAGAGAGGGAGAGATGCAGGCATCTATCTTCTGATGGCCTTACCTGTCCCAGCACATCTAATAGCTTACAAACAATCTGTTTAGTATAGGCTTGCAGACAGACTCTTATTGGAATGCTCTGACATGTAAAAAATATCTAAAAGTGAGCAAGCAGGGAAACCTATGTAAACTGTGAAACAACTTTCCCCTATTCTATGCCACTGAAATTCTACAATTTAATATAAAAAGCGAGCTATACATTAGCTCTATCTCTCATTATCTAATTTAAAGAAATGGAGGAATTAATAGTCTAATTCCTTACAGATTTTGATTTTCTGAATACAAATTACTAGGCCTCTTGCCTTTTGAGCATCAGTAGCCTTCTCTGCCGAAATGCAGAGGGGACCAGGAGAATTACTAATCTTGAAGTTTTTAACTGGAACGCCAAAAATAATATGCTTTCTGTCACTTAGGGGGAGTGTGGGGAAACTGGAAGCTATTTAGATGACTTAAATTGTTTTGGACACTGTCTGCAAAAAGAAGCTGGACTTTCCTAGTGCCGCTGAAGAGTAAATTCTAGGCTTTCTAGCCAGAAGCAAAGCTAACTTGCTAAATAAGGGGGGGGGGGGGGAAGAATCATCTAACAACTGATGAGGACCACTGCTAGCAGGAAAGGCCCAATGAACACCGAGCATAAGCAATTTCTTGGGCCAGTTCCTAAATAAGGAGAAAATGATCTGTTGTTTTAGCATCTCAATGAAACTTGGTTTTCCCATCTTCAAGAAGAAAACGTCAAGTAGGGCAAAGCTCAGATGGGCCTGGAGACTGACTGAGGTGCCATGTGCTAGAGATCACCACACCTTGCACATTGAGAGCACTTTGCGTAATTGCAGCCTCTCATTGAGGAAAACAAGAGAGCCCTCAAACACACCCAGAAACATTGACACACCATAACCTTAAAATTAGAAGCTTAAGTAGTATCTTGCAATGTGCCACACCAACATGAACATTTACCATTTGGAAGTTTCCAATGATACTTCAAAAACTGGAGAGGTGGTTTCCTTTTCCTTAGGTGTAGATACATGGTATCTCACAAAAGAGAATGGATCTGGATTAATATCCTTTTGCTGTATCTTCATATTGTGTTGGTATCAAAAGCCTATGAACTCCTGGTTTCAGTTTGTACTAAAAGCTGAAATGTCTCTAGTTAACTGGGAAGCCTTACAAGGATGCAGAAGCCAGGATTTTGTCAAACACACAAGAGCTACAACAAAGTTTATTTAAATTAGAGGCTACATTGAGTAGAAGAGTCCACCAAAGGGGGATTCTAGCTGTTACTGCAAAAGCCATTATCCTATTTAGATGTGGTGAACCTACTGCTTGAAAAGCCAATATGTTTCCTACAAAAGCATCTAAGTTTAAAAGTTGCTGTTGTTGTTGATGATGATGATACAGGACTGTTAGGAAAGATGCATCTCTCTCTCTCAGATCACTTTTGAACTGTGATTTAAAGTAAAGACGGCTTTGTCAAAGAAAATTCACGTTTCTTGCTCAAGATTATTTGCTGAATCATTGATATTGCTTTGTGCAAACTCACATATGCAATCATAACATGTAATCTGAAAGTTGATGTATGTATTCTCAACAAATGTATATGCTCATGTGAGAAAAACGAAGACGTGTCTGGATTTCATATAGAGGGAACTCCTTGGCTGTGAATCAGACAGTCTGACGAATCCTAGACTGGAAGGGAAAATGCCCCCATGCCTTTTGCTCAACATCTCTTACTCAGAAATACAGTGGTACCCTCAGGTTACAAACTTAATTTGTTCCGGAGGTCCGTTCTTAACCCAAAACGGTTCTTAATTTGAGGTGTGCTTTTGCTAATGGGGCCTCCCGCTGCCGCCGCACGATTTCCATTCTCATCCTGGGGCAAAGTTCTCAACCTGAGGTACTACTTCTTGGTTAGAGGAGTTTGTAACCTGAAGTGTTTGTAACCCGAGGTACCGCTGTACTACACTTGCGAATAAGACTTGAAAGTACTGTACCATGGCCCATCTCTGTCTGGGCATATGTGCCAATGATCTCCAAGTTCCAAGCAGGCATGAAGAAGCGATCCTGCTGTTCTTGGGTTGCCTGGGTTAAGAGGGTAGGTAGGAACATGCCCAGGTGGAGGTCCAGAGGCTCAGGTCGTCCGTGGTGAGCAGAGCTGTGAAGAAATGCCGAGGGAAGGGAATGTGAAGGGGTGTTACAGGATTGAAGCAGGTGAGATTAGAGGTGCAGATTGGAGGGGGGGAAGACAAAAATAATTTTATATGAATAAAGAATTTAGAAAGCACACTTTTACCAGAGCATCATTCTTTTCCCAAGGCCCACTAATATTAATGTCAATTATAGGACCCAAGGGTGAAGATGATCTTCCAATCCTATTGCGGCAGGAGGGCAAGAGAGAGCGCAGCCCCCTTTTGTGGCTTATAGGAGGCAGTGTTTTATCACAGAACTAGCCAGAAAATTTTACCAGGTCCTCTTTGCCTCTTGGAAGTGTATTTAAAATGAATAAAACACTGAATATAAAATAGCCGCCTGTCTTACAACTGGAATGGCTTGGGAGCAAATTAGATAAGGAATGTTTTACATTGGGTTGACAGCAATCCATCCTTACCCAATTCATGTTCCGGGGGTGGTGGGGAGTGTAGTCATAAAATCCAAACTGGTTTACTCTTGTTCAAAGCAAACCTGTTTGTAAACTGTTTTATTTTCTTTTACTCCAATTTGTTGGAGACTATCCATCCAGAAAAGTATGGTGCTCTGAATCAGCAATCAAAGCTAGTGAACAGCTCCATAGCTTTGTATCAACAGCCAACATTTATAACCAGTGAGCCATCACCAGCAAAGGTCACCCAAAACGCAACAAAACATGCTTCCTTATGATAATCCAGTCACCATACTTAAGCTCCATAATGTTCTGATCCAGAAGGCAGCATTATATACTTTAGGTATTCCTATACCAGCACCTGGTCCAACACACCTTGATGTGCAGTGCTCATTTCACCTGTTGCATTAAATGGTGCAGTGACTAGAAATGTGAGCAAAATCAACCCTGGTGAAGATCTTACCTCTGCCATGTACTGTACTCACTAGAGGACCTTAAACAAGCCATTATTCTTTCACACACACAACATCCCATCTGCGACATGGAAATGAAAACCGGCTTAGTTCACAGGGTTTCTGCAGGGAGTACTGCAGTAATGGGTGTAAAGCCCTCTGAAAACTCAAAGTACTATTTATTATCCCCTATATTTTATATATTCAGGTTAGGAGCACTTCTGCTGTATAGTTAAAACAGTGCCAGCCATGAAGAAGGCATCAGTAGGCTTGGGGGAACTGAGATTCCTAAATCTCTCTCCCTCTCTCTTGCAGAAAGGCTTAAAAAAATTGTGAAATCCCCAAAGAGTTCAGTGAGGACAGAGCATGCTCAACTGAAACAAAATACTGACTGTTGGGGTGGGAGAGGACTGGCAACACAGGTGGGAGGGTGAATGGAACGCCTGGAATCCTAACCAGGGAGCACGTCACACAGCAATACTTTGTTTCAGATCCCACTTATATATTTATATTTTTAGCCTACTTTTCCACTGCAAAGCAATTCACAACATTTTCCACATGGTGTCCCCAGATGTTCTGGACTACAGCTTCCATAATCCCTGGCCATTGGCCATGTTGGATGGGACTCATGGGAGTACGACGGTACTTTATTTATTATAAGCGCATCAAGATGTTTTAAGCTAATTGTGTGGCAATTTTCTCATGCTAGTGAAACCTGAACCACAACTAAGGATGTACATCCTACAATGGCATGTACTAACTGTATTGTTAATACCAGCATTAAAACTGAGTACAACATGCCCTAGCTTCACATACCACTGAGTTGAGGGACGGTTAGGAGTTTGCTAATCATAAAGTTAACCAATCCCTTCCAACACTATGGGGATAGTGCAACAACCTACTACATTATTAATCCATAGCAAGTTATATATGTGTGGCTGCCTTTGCAGTTGAAAAAAAGAGAACAGTATTAAAAAGACTGGCATGTAGTGTCTCCGTCTATTGGGGACAGACACCTCTCTACAGTAGAGGAAATAGAAAAGTCAATTTTTAGACAGCAATGTTCAGTGTTGTAATTTTACAAGTGAAGCAATCATGCAGGTTTCCACTCTAAAGCATAGAGCTGCTTCATCGCCTCTGTTTATGCAAGTGGAGCTCCAATACGCCAGGGCACCACACAGGAGAAGAAAAATGGAGCGCAGGCTGAAGTAGCAAAATGGTAAAGGGTCCAGAGCTGCCATTTGGAGCAGGGATCCAGCAACCAAATGAAGAGTTCCATTCTCACTTGGACTAGCAAACCTATAGCTAATGCAAAAATACCAGGATTTTAAAATTTGGGCATTTTGTTCATCTAAAACGTCTGGAAGAGTTTACTTCACATGCACCATTGAAGAATGCTGGAATATTACCTGTAGAGAGATTTCCCCTAAAAATCAAGTTCTTGCCACACCAGCCCCAGCGCAGATTATTGTTTTAAGTAGTGCCTCCATCCTAATGCAATGCAGGTTCAGCAAGTCATCCACCACCCAACAGTTGTAATCCTAGAACACACATGCTATTGAAGAATCATCATCTGAAATGTTAAGCGGGAACTGCACTGCCCCACCACCACACACAACAATCGATGGTGACAGCACGACTGAATCATCATCAAGACACTGGTTAGTTGACAGAATACAACAAGTATTACACATCAACACAGAGACAGGGAAAGTAGTAAAACACAGCATGCAAAAATAAATAAATAATCACATCCACAGACAAGGTCTCAAGGGAAGGGGTAGACAAACGAGTGTGACAATGATTTGCTTATTCACAGGATGTTCCATTCATTTTGCAGCTTCTGGCCTTTAAACAATTTGCTTGAGAGGCGGTACCGTTAATTCAAATGGTGATGTGAAGTATACCATATCAATGCGGAATGTTCATTTGCAAAAGGCAAGACTTCAAATAGTTAACAGCAGATTCATCATATAACCCAGCTCAACTGAGACACCATTCTCCAGGTTTGATTGAAGATTATGAATTAGGAACCAGAGGTTTTCATTCTCATCCATGTACTCTCCATCTTCTTGAAAGATTCCATTTCTTCTTTAAAAGGGAAGTATAGTATTCAAGCAATCCAGACTAAGTCATAAAAGTAGTATTGGGCTTTGATAAGCTCAGGATACTCCCATAAGTGATAAGAGATTAGTGCTTTTTAAAAACTACCTACCACAGAAAAGTAGTGGCTAGAAGGGAAAAGAAAATATTCATATTCTTGATGTGGGTTTTTTGTCCTGTTCATCTTGTTCTTGAGATGTGTTCTTCTGGTTCATGAAATTGAAATGATATGCTTAATCCAACAAGTATTAGCTGCATTTGGATGCTGGCCAGAACTTTGCCCTCCTTCATGCACAGAAAGGCCTGAAAACCGTTCTTCATCTTGCCTGATTCTTCATCTTGCCTGACTGCTTTGGGGGTGGCAGATATTGAATTACTGATTTCAGCAGAAGAGCTGTATCTAAAATATAAGGCTGCTAACACAAAACACGCAAAGGATCTAGAAGCTTTTTCTACTGCCAACTAATTTTCTCCAACAGACCAGCATAGGGCTGTGTTACAAGGCCCTTACATGCTACATTTTTTCCTGCTCCAAAAGTACACTAGTTAGCCATTTGGTATACTCATGAAGGAATACACCTGCTCCATACTTCACTTTTGGCTTCACACTTTTGTACACTACTCACATCATATATCCAAGTACTTACAACAAAGTAACTTGGACATAGGATGTGAGCCGTGTACAATCTATTACATATTACATAAGCTTAAGGCAGCTGCTTAAGTGGAGATGAATGTTGGAGATACACTACAGCAATGTTCCTGGGCATCATCACAATGAAAACAAAACAAAACTAGGCTGATTGAACAATTCACTCACGCCTACTGTCGGCAATCTAGGAAGCAACTTTGAGTAACTGAAGTATTATATACAAGATCTGAGAACAAGGATATAAAACCAGCTAACAGCAAGGAGGTGCCTTTGAATGAGTGAAGAGCACAACTTTGCATATAGTGTTACTGTCAGAAAAGTCAGAAGTGGTGATGCACTGAATTCTGACTCCAGTATTTTTTAAAGCAACCATTTCACCCTAAAAATCACTGCCGGACTGGAGTTACACTGCAGAGGATCACCCGTAAGTCTCTGGAAAGAACTAACCGTGCCCCATTTCCGTCTGAGCGTAGGTGCCAATTATCTGGAACCGCGAGGCCAGAGGCAGCCATTTCTCTCGCTGGGCAACAGTGCACTGGTTCTCTAAGGTGGGAGTAAACATGCTGTAGTGCAGACCAAGAGGCAGAACAGATGCACCCATGCACACACTATGGGAGAGAGAGATGGCAGATTAGGTTGTAGCTGTTATTTTTCTAGAATCCAACAAGGCTTTCCTCCCTCCATTTTTCCGTAGTCGTATACCCCCTAAATCTTCCAGCCTTTTCATACTTTTAAAGATTTTAGATATACCAGTAATGACAACAGGAAAGGCATAAATGAACTACTGTATATGAAAAAAAGTTTATAAAATGCAGTGACATCAAATTCAAAACCTATACCATTCATGCACAAAGGGTGCTTCTACCCATCCGCACCTAAACAGCCAAGGCATTTCTTAAAATCCTGACCGTAGCTTTCTTCCTCCCCACAGCAAAGTTTTAAGGCAAATCTCCCCAGCCCTGTCAAAGCTTCAAATACATCAGAAGAGCCCAAATTCTGGCATTATCAAGCTTTGTCTCATCTAGTTTGCAATTATTACTTTAATAACATTGGAGCTTATACAGGATGCTGTTTATGCTGACAAGGCTATTTGAAGACAAAGAAAATGGGAAGACAAGGACTGTGGGTGCAACATGAAAACAGGGTTTAACAAGCATTACAAAGGAGTGTTAAAAGGCATGTTGCTGAAGGCAGACAGTCAATTTGCAGACTGAGCTTCCCACCGGAAAGTTTGTTTTTATAAATCAGCACTAGATTGTACTACTATTGTTTTGTCTGCACCACTGTGACACTTCAGCAGAGTAAGTTTGCAGAACGCCACTCACTGGAGTGAGCAGGCACTATCCAACTAAACAGTTCCTCTTGTACAAGAACTGCCGAATGAAACATCTCCACCACTTCTCTCCCTATATGCCCCCTAAATCTGTTCTAGGAGTTTCCCCTACCCCTCCAGCGCAAATTTATGGGGTGCAAGGTGAGAGGGAAGTTCCACTGCCCAGCTAAAAGTCTGTGTCCTAGTAGAATCATTTAGTTTGATACCACTTAAGTGTTTCGTTTTCATCCTGCCAAGGACACCTAGACTGCACTTCATACTTTGAGATAAGCTGCTTCAGAAAGGGAAAGGGAAGTTGAATATTCTGCTAAGTGTGTGACCAGGCTTCGTGTTATTTATTTTGGTTATTTTTAATCTTGCCAAACTCTCAAAGCAGAGTACAATTAAACATTTTTTAACAGTACAAATAAAACTATAAGGAGAGGGGAAATGAAAGTGAAGTTCAGGTATCAAGGTAACCATCAGGACACTAGTTACAATATATAGTTAATTGCCCTCCCCCCCTCAGAATTAAGAGTTATGCTAGTAAACCTGTCACACCATGCTGTGAAGTAAATTTCTAAGCTTACTCATGCCTGCTGCTGAAAAGGTAGGTTTAGCATTGGATACCAGTAGAACAGATGGGAGGATTGCCAGAAGGTTCTTATGCTCAGATCTTTGTGGTTGTAAGGTAAATAGGGATGAAAGAGCTGCCTTAAGTATCCTGGCCACAGAGCATTAAGAACTTTAAAGGCGGTGAACACCGGGTCTTTGAACAGAGTCCAGGAGCAAGCCAGCAACAAATAAATCAAATTAACTGCAATCATTGCCACCTCAGCCTAAAGCTACATCACCACTTGGACCTGGGCTCCTCCTTCCTACAGAGTATGGTAGAACCAGCTGTCCTATGAGCAGGCGGGGATAATGATCATGACACAAAATGCCATCATTGCCACCATCTTAAATAGGCAATTTTAAAGATCTCACACAGCTTTAGATTGTTTTTATGTCATTGTTGATTTCATATCAGCTGCTCTGGAAACCTTGTCAGCTGAACAGCAAGGGCGAGCGGGGTGAAAATGCTATAAAGTCATTAAAGAGCAGATGTTATCGTTAAAGGGCAGGTGCTTATATATGTTACACACTTGCTGCTCGCCTGGGAGTAAAATTTGTTAAAGGATATAAATAGGCCCTCCAGACACCTCAACGTGAAAATAAAAACCTCAACTTGTGTGTTTTCCATAATGACTTGGATACAATTTTACATAGTACAACCCTAAGGAATCAAGGCCTCTATCAAAATAAGAGAATGGTTTGATACAAATTTTCATGTATAGCCCACCACAACTGGGCAACCAGCAATGGCCATCTATTACAAGGAGAGAAATAGTAGTTAGTTTGATCATCTATTTCATAGAGGGCAACATTAGTTGTTCAGTCCACTTGATTAGAAAATGTCCACCTCCTAACGTTTTTCTTAATGTAGGAACAAGTGGGGTGAAAAATGATATTGTGTGCTCTCTAAACTTTGGTTATTAGCAGAAGGCACTTGAATGCATTTCTCCTTCACTGAACAGCACTTTTGATTTCATATTCAACATTCTGCAGGATGTGAAGAACTCTTGAAACAGAAGAAGACATTCCCTTTTCTGGACAAGTGAAAAAGCTGCCATAATGTTAAAGGATTGGAAACTCTCATCTTTTTATCTGCTATCAGGAATTCCTTTTATCAAAATAATTTGGATTGCAAGCAGGGGAAAAATAACAACACTAGATGCCATTTTGTTCTACCTTCTTGTTTATTCTGTTTAAAGATGATCATCTTAGTTCTCCAAGCTACTAGAAGCCCCAAAGGGTAGGGTGGGGAGAAAAGAGGGTGAGAAAAGAAATATTTTACTATTTTCACAGCCACCCACATAATGAGCTGTGGGAAAATAGTAAGCTACACCAAAGCCTTATGATGAAAGAAGCAAAGAGGCAAAGTGTAATCTCTTGCATAATCTGGCTGCTGTACAAAAAAAACCCAAAAGATGAGCATCCAGCAATTTATCTTATGAGATTAGACTGAGAAGGTGCAAGCGCTGCCCTGCTGATAAGTTAATTCAGCAGCTTTTTGAATCGGCATTTGGCTTGAAACAGTGGGACCAACTGATGACTTTGGCCACACTGCCCTTTCAAACAGTTAACTTTGCCACAGTAATAATTCAGTTGGGTATGTAATGTAATACAAGCCCTTTCAGTTAGTCACCTGACAATTCCTCCTGGGCCCAAAGCTAAACAGATGAGTTACTCACACTGTCACATGACATACTGACTTACCTTCTTTTTTTGTACTTAAGAAAATACACAAGATAAGTGGATGTAGAACGTACCTGGGAGTATGGACAATTAAGTTCAGTAGGACTTACTTCTGACTAGACGTGGTTAGGATTGTGCTACAAAATGCCATTCCTAATAAAGGCATTTCAACCGCTATCATGTTATATGTGGCATTCTAAAGTACTGTATATATAATATTCTGAATGCAGTTGCACTAGTCATACAGAATGGGAGGATTTGGGTGGAAGATTAGGAACAGTCTCAAGTATATCAACTAGACAACTAGATGGCTTACTTGATTTTGGTGTTGGTGGTGGTTCCTGCACAGGAAATTGTGACAATAGAAGATGCATAGGCACTGGGACTGGGATGTGGGTGGCGCTGTGGGTAAAACCTCAGCGCCTAGGACTTGCCGATCGTATGGTTGGCGGTTCGAATCCCCGCAGCAGGGTGAGCTCCCGTCGTTCGGTCCCAGCTCCTGCGCACCTAGCAGTTCGATAGCACCCTTAAGTGCAAGTAGATAAATAGGTACCGCTTTATAGCGGGAAGGTAAACGGCGTTTCCGTGTGCTGCGCTGGTGCAGGCTTGCCAGAGCAGCTTCGTCACGCTGGCCACGTGACCGGGAAGTGTCCTCGGACAGCGCTGGCCCCCGGTCTCTTAAGCGAGATGGGCGCGCAACCCCAGAGTCGGTCACGACTGGCCCGTACGGGCAGGGGTACCTTTACCTTTTTAGGCACTGGGAAGGGAAGAGATGAACTAAGGGCTGGGAGAGGGAGCTGAGCAGAATGAACATGCCTAACTAGTGAGCTCAGCTAATCCATTTCCTGAGCCCCAAACAAAACAAAACACCGATTATGCATTTTCAGGGGAAGAGAGAAGATTTATTTTTTAAGGGGAGAGAGAAGAGACGCACTAAGTTCCTACTGCTGCTAAAAAGATTCTGTGGCTAGGCAAAATAATGGGTTTGGATTTCTAAACTACTTTTCGTCTCTTATTACAATGCTTAAAATGCGGGGAAAAAAGAGTGAGTGAGAAGTTTCAATGTCAGAGAGCAGATCAAATAGCAATATCCCAGGCAGGCTATCTGCCTTATGCTTTATCCCACAAACAGGACCAAGCCTGTTATTAACTGGTAAAAAGGAAACCAAGCTCCACCCACTTGACTTCTGCCCGTGTACTGAACTTCAACCTGCCCCGTCACAATTACATAAGCACAGGGGGCAGGGGGAGAAAAGCTTTTGCCCACAGATATAAGTAGCTGCGTCATTCAATAGTTTAAGGTTTAAACTTTAAAGGGGTAGTGTTAGCTACCCGATTCATAAAACAGGAGTGCTTCAAAAGCAGTACAAATTAGTATGTTACTCAATAGAACAGAATTCAGATTATAGCACATCAATGTAAGAAGGTACTATATTGCACAGCAATGTAGTTTTTTTATTTATTTAGCAACTTGTATTAATGATTTCCTAGTATCTCTAAACTCCAGACGCCATTCTACATATAGAACTGATGCAGAATAGCAGGGCAGAAAGAAATGAAAGTTCTTTCACTTGACACATCTGATCAGATCATACCCTTTAGAATAAATTATGCCGCAAGCACAGGAGAGGGATTAACAGAAATCATGCTGGAGTTACAAGTTTCACAAGGCACTAACTCCAAGAAAGTGAACTGTAGCATGCCAGAAACACAGCAGAGTCTCACCACTCTGGTCTAGAGAGAAGTATCTTCCTTACTGCAAATGTGGCAAATTAAACAAGGTCCAAACTGGGCCAGAAGCAAGGTCAGCACAAAAAAATGTGGTTCTATCTCGCAGGATCTCAGCACTTTGACACTTTTATTGCTTCTTAAATTATAGTTGGTTGATCTGCCAGTCAGCTGCCACTTCTGAGGCAGGCAGCCTGCAGTGCAAGGTGTTGCTGAACTTCTGGACAGAAGTCGACAGACCTGGCTCTGAGCAGGTCAGGCCTGCACTCCTGCCTACCTGTCCAGTGCTGAATTTCTGACTGTACCCTGTCTCACAAAACCGGGGGTGGGGATTCCAACCAAGGCAAAAAGGAGCTATGTTTATGCTAGAGAGGCACAATAAAATACTTTTAAGTTGGCTTGCGACACAATTGCAAGAATAATTGGCCAACACTACTTTACTTGAGAGATTTGTTTCTTTTGGAAACAGTAACCAGCTGTATGAAACAACTAGCACGTGCACATTGCAACATCATAGCAAGGTCATCCTTCCCAGAGTTTTTAAAATGGAAGTTTGAGTAGGCCAGAGCAACCCATTTGACATCAACAGTTCCAACGAGAATAAACTATTTCAGAGGAAAGACTTGCAATCCTGCTCAGCAATCTTCAAAGAGGAATAAAAAACAACAACATCTAGCTAACAATGATTAAACCAAGTTAATTTCATGGGTTCAAAAGTCATGTAACACTCTGCACGATTAAGTTCACAGCAAGCTGGCAGTCTTCCATGTTGTAAACTTCATCTTTGGAACTTCAATAGTGCCCAATCATCTAATGTAGATTAAAAGAATGCTTAACCCTTTCCAATCTACTTCAACATGAAAAGGCCTTAGTGGAGGAAGATGTGGTCAAGGAAATAAAAAGTATCTTACAGTTATACTGCTAACTTAATAGCTTTATCTGCAGTCTAGATTCATACCGATACTTTGGCAAGTAGCTCCCCACCTTCAGTAGCTTACAGTTTGACATTATTCATGGTTAGAATGTAAAAAGGACTATTTTTATAGCCTTAGGAAATGTTGCCTTATCAAAATGAGCATGAAGTTGCATATCAATTCCAGGAGGTTTTACTCAGATAATCATTACAATCAGCTGACAACTTCTGATGACTTTCCAGTGTCCTTAACCTTTCAATCCATGACAGAATGAAGAACAACTGCCCTTGTCTTTACAGGAGCACCTGCTATTTTATGTGCCTTGCACTGGATTTCTGTACCTTTTAAACCAGTAGATCTCATCAGGATCTGCAATTCCATATTCTCTTAGCTTCATCACCATAAGAGCGCTCTTCCTGATAGCAACTTCATAGCGCTGGCTGCGGGAGAGGAAATTTACATCACTGTGCTTGAAGTCTGGGTCGTTTGTCACAAGTGCTTCTGTAGAGAAGACAAAAGAGAAATTTAGTGCTAAATCAAGACATATTCCTTTAAAAAAAAAAGATATAAGGCTGGTTCTATGTTGTGGCTTCACTACTGATAAACTGTTGACAACTTCAAGACATAAAGGTGAGAAATTGCTTTGAGTGGCACAAATAGTGGGGCATGCATCTGTTGTGTTTGGGCAGCTTGCTATCACCATTGCTACCATCAGCAGGCCATCTTTGTACATCCTAACATGGAAAAGACCATAAGACAACTCCAAACTGTGTTAAAGATTATAAGGATGGCACTGGGGGTATAATAATTAACAAAATTCAAAAGATGCAACAAGCATAGAAAGCAAATGAAGTGCCCTTACATGCCCTTAGAAAAGGCAAGAATTCAGGAGAATGTAGCAACTGGTATCTCCCAGGTGCCACCTGCCACATTCTCCCTCTGCTTAGTCTCCTTATGAAACCAAATGTATTGGGTAAATCTGGGATGGCTTCCTGCTTTCCTATTCACAATTACAGCACAGCACCATGGCTAGGAGAATGAGTTGCAACCTAGGAGAGCCATGGTTGAAATGTCACCTCACTGAACTCACTGGTTAGTAACAATAGTAGGCTACCAGAGCAATCCAAATCAGGACACTGGAAGAAGTGGAGCAGTGGATTTGCTGCTGCATCTGAAGACTGTTGGCTTTTGCCTGCAGGAGCTGAATAAAACTATTTCCTACACAGGTTCAACCTAGTGTTGCCAAGGGACCCGGCAATCAAGTCCCTTGAGGATCCAAAGACACCAGCACCCCACAACACCTTGTTCTGGGAATTTCTACACTCTACCATTGGTGGTACCTTACCACCCATATGGGAAAATCCAGGGCCTGTTTTGCAAGGGAATGCTTTCACCACTAGTGGTTCTCTCCATCAGCAGACACCAGAGGAGAGAAACCTAGACATTACCCTAATCCACCACCCCACCCAGGAACATAGGTAGGGATGGGAGTGGGTGTTAGAATTCTGTTGTGCAACATTTAGACAAGAACATAGGAAGTTACCTTGTACCATCAAGCCACTAGTCAGATTTTATTAGAAATGCCCCATTAAGTGGACACGTTCTTTTAAAATTAAAATAGTTATTTAAATGCAAGCACTTAGAAAAACTGCATGCAGCAGAGATCACACAGACAACCGTCTAAAAACAAAGGTGAGGGAAGCACCCTTGTTCAGAACAGGTACCTATTCACACAGTATATAAATCTAGTTTTTAACAACTGCATCCGCTTAGGGAATGCCTACGGCAACCAGACTCACCGGGCAACTACATTAGGAGCATCTCCGCAGCAGGTGTATACTTTGTTTCTCTCCCTCCAATGCCTTTTAAATCTTTTCTTTTTAACAACATCTTTGAACGGTCTATTTCTCCTAGGTGCTGCGCCGTTTATTATTATTTTTTCCTTTTTGGCGTGAAAATGAACGGTTGGTATTTAATCTCTGAGGTTGCAGTTAATGCTTAATTACTACGGTATCGTTTTAATTGGTCTCTGCCTGAAGAGGGTTCAGGCTTGCCGAGACGCGTTCCAAACGAGACAAGTTGCAATGGCACAATCTGAAGAGAGAAGGATTTGTGGAATCGCGGGGCGCGGAGGACACCCCAAATTTGATAACGAACCAAATTACCACCGCCAGGTAGTAGTAGCTGCACACAGAGGAGGAGGAAAAGGAGGCGCGCCACCACCCTACTAAACCCCCCACCTCCCGGAGCCAGAATGGCAGCAGCCGCCGCCGCTCTCCCGACCCACCCAAAGCGGCTCCTCTCACCGATCTCCTTGCGGCGCCGGGTCCGCTCCGCGCCTCCGTCCAAGACGTTGGTGAGCTTCTCCGTGTCAAAGGAAGCCCCCTCGCGCTCTTTGCGCAGGTCCGGGTTCATGGTCGTCGTCGCCGCCGCGGCTGCCATGGCGAAGGGTGCGCTCCGGCGCCAGCAGACTAAGGAAGGTGGCGGACGGCGAGGGAAGAAGAAGAACAAGTAGCGCGGCGGCGGCGGCAGCGGCGGGTAAAGAAAGGTTGGCGGCCAAAGCTTCCGGACGGGGCAACCCCGCCACGCCCACCCGGTCGGCACGTGACGCAGGCGGATTTCCACCCCGGGCGAGCGGCCTTCCGGGCCACGTGACGCTGGGAGAGGCGTGGCCTCGCTCTTCAGCCCTCCCTCTGATGGGCGGGGCTTATGGAGAGAGACGGACGCTGGTTTCTGCCGCGCGGGCGGCGGTGGTCGGTTTCAGTATCCAATAAGGAGGAGGAGGCGGGAAAGGAAACGAGAGCGGGAACTCCCTGCGCTTTGGAAGCGGTTGTGGATGTAGCTGCTCCTCCTCTTCCTCCCCACTAATAGGTGCCTTAGCTGCGATGGGGAAACCAAGGGTGGCTTAACGTCGCCTGCCCACTGATTTGTGGCTGAGGGCACATTGGCTTCACGTGGCTGCGCGGCAGAAACTCCGCGGCGTAGGAGGGAATTCTGGACAGGCCGTCTCTGGTTGGGTGTTGGGAGGATATAAACGAGGGTTTCGATTGCTGCTTTGCATGTAGTTTGCCTTGCGCCTGTGGTGCTTGGCACATTCCCGGTCGTCGCGCCTGCCCTGTGCAACGCCCTCCCATCAGATATCAAGGAAATAAACATCTGTCTGAATTTTGGAAGGCGTCTGAAGGTGGCCCTGTACCAGGGAGGTTTTTCATGTTTGAGGGTTTTTGTTGTGTTTGAATAGTTTGTTGGAAGCCGCCTAAAGTGGCCGAGGCAACCCAGTCAGATCGCTGGCATATGGATAATTAAAAAAAATATTGTTACTGGACCCCCCCCCCCTTCTCCATAGTCAAGATTTCCATTGTCTCTTTGCTTCAAAAACATTAAGTGGGGAGGGGGCCCAGCTAAATTTAAATTCATTTATTAGACTTATTGGGATGGGTGTGGTTAAAATTTCATGGAGAACAAATAGAATGCATGCCTTGACATAAAGAGGTCTGTTTTCCTAGTAAACATTTAATCAAAAATTGACTTTGCATATTGATTTGGAAGGGGCTGGAGGATGTAACTAGAGCTTCCTATGCAGTCCCCTGTTGTGGGCATATTCTGCTGCTGTACTTCAGATACCCATTTTATTTTATTAAACTCTTTCTATTCTGGCTTTCCATTTGTAATGGCGTCCTCAAATATAGACTCGCCCCTCTTTCTGTTGTTGCACTTTGGTTCCTTCTACATATTTTTTATTTTGGCACCCTGCTGCCTAGTTTGCTTAGAGACATTGTGGTGTAGTGGTTGGAATTGTGGACTAGCACCTGGGAGACCAGGGTTCAAATCCTCCCTCAGCAAAGAAGTTCACTGGGTGAGACAGTCACTGCTTCTGAGCCTAACCTGTCTGCTAGCATTGTTATAGGGATTAAATGAGGAGGGGGAGAACCATGTATGCCACTTTGAACTCCTTGGAGAAAAAAGTGGGATATTCAAAAAATAAATAATAGTCTGTATTTGATGATATAAGTAATATATAATAATAATAATAATAATAATAATTTATTATTTATACCCCGCCCATCTGGCTGAGTTTCCCCAGCCACTCTGGGCGGCTCCCAATTGAGTGTTAAAAAAATACAGCATTAAATATTAGAAACTTCCCTAAACAGTATATAATATAATACTGTATGTGACACTTTCTTGTGTAGTGGCGTCTGAAGAGTGAGATGCTATAAGATAAAGGTATGGTAGATAGCAATCCTATCATCAGATCTGTAAAATAGTAATAGCTACCTGCCCTTACAGCAGAGATGCGGAACCTGTGGACCTTCAGTTGATGCTGGACTACAACTCCCATCTTCCCTATTCCAATGGCCAAGCTGGCTGGGAACCTTGCAAAGTACTTAAAATGAGGTTATCATCATGAACAAAATAGGTAGTAGTCTATTAGAATCGATTTGAGCATAATTAAAGAAGCCTGTCAACTGAAAAAGTAACACCTGCTGTTGCATAGTAGGGGAATCTAATTACCTTGAAGCGGAAAGATAATCTTTTAAATACTCACTTCATTTTTTGTCTGACTGTCGGGTCTGTTCTCAAGAACAGTTGCGCAAAATGCTGCCAGATGCTGGAACATATCACTTTCCTTGGGAAATCAACTCGGCATTGATCCCAGAAGGGAAGACCCTGAGAACCTTTGGCAGGTCAGTGTAATTCCTTTTGATCTTAAGATTTCTGTTACTTTTGGTCATCCTATCTAACATTACTACTTCTGCTCTTTTTGTCTCTTATGAATATGTGAGTTAAAAGAAAGAAACATTAGGCTAACATTGAGTTATTTATCCTAAATGTCATATTGTATGTATTTTGAGCTCAGGCACTCATCCAGTATAGCATTATTAGACATGCTTAGCTGGGGGACGGACGGACTTTGAAATCAGTTATTTAATTTTCAGTTAACTGGGTGGTGTTCAAAGAAGTTTTACTTAGAGTCAACCCACTGAAATTAATAAGCACAACTAAATTATATTCATTTATTTAAATGGGTCTCTGAGTAAAACCTAGCTGATCACTACCCAGTGTGCTTAGCATTGGGAAGCAGTTATAGGTAAATCTAATTTCTCTATATTTAAATACATTATTTGATTATTTAATTTCTGTACTACTTAATATATTAAAAATATCTAAAAGCAGTGTACAAAAAACTGAAGCAACAACGGCCAACTTGAAACAAAATCATTCTGCACATAATTTCACATGCTTTATTTATTATTATCAACATTATTTGAGACCCAATTTTTTGGTTTTCAGGCTACACTCCTATGATGTGGTCAGCTCCCAAGCCATCTTAACAGCTCAGCACACTTCAGTTCAGCACAGTATCCAAGTTTGTACCAAGTTTGTGGAACCATTCCAAGCCCAGCTTGGGGCTCTGTATATTGTACTGGGGGAAACTGAACATAAAGAGGGTAAGAACACTTGTATTTTTTTCTATCCGTGAAACCAGGAATAGTCTAGATCCTGGCCTGGCGGACCAGCCTTTATCTCCTCCACCCCAGTGAGCCAACTTTGACAGGTGGGCAGGACCACCCGCCTGCCAGTCATCAGGCATTATATTGATGTTGGGTGAGTTGTCCCAGCCACTTGCCAAAAGTTGGCCCACCAGGGGCAGGAGGAGATCCTGCACAAAGCAGGATTGAACTCTTCACACAGCAGTTAATACGCGGGGAGTTCAATCCTGCTTTGTGCAGCTGCTTCTCTACCTGGCCCACACCTGTAGTCACATATGGCATCAAGTGTGGGGCAGGTAGGTGTGGTTTCAGAGAAATGGCCTTGCATGTTTGGCCCATGGGCTGGAGGTTCCTCACCCTTGGTCTAGAAGGTAAAATAAGTAGTCTTGGGAATAGGGACCCTGATCTTCTGATGCAATCCTTTTGCATGAAAGGAAAATGACATTAACACTGATTTAAGTTAGTACCTAATCACTCCTGTTGATGTTTCCTTTTCATTCTCTGGAACTGTCACAGGGATAGCACTTGTTTTCTAATCATGCTAACCCTCTGCTGCAAGCCAACTTGTTTGTTGCAGCCTGGCTTCTTGTAATTTTATGCAAAGGTGGCAACGTTTGTTCCTGGACTCTCTTAGCATATGGAAAACACCTTTGACCTGATTGTATAACACAGAAACTTTAAGCTGCTTGTGTACCCTTATTAAAAGTTGCGTTGCCTAACCATGAGACTTGAAATGTTGATTTATGCTACAGTGGTAGTGAATACTGTGTGGGAGGCACTAGGGCTAGTGCACGTATGTTTAAGCCTCTGGGTGGGGAGGAAAGAAGAATCATGTCCTTATATTCAGCTACACTGAGGACACAATTCAATGCATTTTTCGAAGTGCATTTGGAGGTGTTCATGCAGTACTGATTGCTTACATCTGTCAAAGAATCCCACCAGTTTTGATGGCCGTATGCAGTGGTGGCCTCCCTAAGAACATAAAAGGAGGCTGCTGGATTAGGCCAATGGCTCATCTAGTCCAGCATCCTGTTCTCACAATGGTTCTCCAGATGTTATTGGACTACAGCTCCCACCAGCTATGAGCATTGTCCATGTTGGCTGGGACTGACTGGAGTCCAACAACATCTGGGGGCACCATCTTGGCTACCATCCATGTATGTCTGTGGAACTACTGTTGTCAGTCTAGCTAGCTTTCCTAAACGGCCTCAGTCCAGTATACCTGAAGGAGCGTCTCCACCCCCATCGTTCTGCCTAGACACGGAGGTCTAGTGCCGAGGGCCTTCTGGCGGTTCCCTCGCTGCGAGGAGCCAGGTTACAGAGAACCAGGCAGAGGGCCTTCTTGGTAGTGGCACCTACCCTGTGGAATGCCCTCCCACCAGATGTCAAAGAGAAAAACAACTACCAGACTTTTAGAAGACATTTGAAGGCAGCCCTGTTTAGGGAAGCTTTTAATGTTTAATAGGTTATTGTATTTTAATATTCCGTTGGAAGCCGCCCGGAGTGTCTGGAGAAACCCAGCAAGATGGGCAGGGTATAAATAATAAATTATTATTATTATTATTATTATTATTATTATTATTATTATTAATTTTGTTATTAATATTATTATTATTATTATTACAGTACGGCATTATCTCAAGGAAATGGGTTGTTGTGGGCTGTTGTTGGCATCCGTCTGTCTTGGGATACAATGGAAGAGTACACTTTTTTGGGGTGAAATCAAACAGTGCCTGCTGTGACTTTAGAGACTGATATGGGAGAGACATGTTTTGTTGCAGCAGGGGCAGATGAAGGCGTCCAATTGTGCTGATGCAGGTGTACCATGGCGTCTCTTCTTTCTGCGCTCCTCCCAGCAGACATTCCTTTTCTGGTCACTGCTGCAGATACACAAGCTAGCTTGATTGTCTCCAGGCGCTGTGGTCATTTGCAAGGGATTCCCACACGATGGGGTTAATGTTGCCAGCCTTCATGCTACACTTGCCAACATCTTTGTAACACAGAGTTGGTCTGCCAACGGGCCTGGTGTCTGAAGCCAGCTCCCTGTAGAGCACATTATTGGGATCCTGCCATCTTCCATTCTGTGGATATGACTAGCATAGACGTTGCTGAGACAGAGGTGCAAACATGCTGGGAATGTGGGCTTGGAAGATCACATGTTTGTTTGAGACTCTGCCCTGCCATGTGATGTCGTCTTCTTCACAGAAAAGCATTGCTGAGGGGCCAGATTGTAGAGCAGAATTATGGGGCAGGAGGATGCAGCCTTCCCCACATTTGGTGCTTCGCCCTTGCAAAACCACAAACACACAAATTTCAGATTCTTTTACAAACATGCTTTTGGAACTTAGCTGGGATAATAGTGGCTATGGGGATGGAAGAAGGAAGGTGAAAAGGGTGGGCAGGGGAACAGTTAAACACTCTTCCTGCAAATGGCTTATTCCCAATATCGTTTTCCTGTGTAAAACTCAGCTGGGAGCTGAGATAAGCAATTAGCTAGCAAAACGACTTTCCAACGAGAGTGCTTGGAAAATATTATATTCCTGCAAGAAAAGAATTGCCTTCAGGGAGGACTTTTGAATTCTCTTCAGCAAAGGGATAACTACTTTATACATGTTGTGTCTGGGAGAGCTCCTGCTATAGTGTGGGTATTCCTTGGCACCCAAATACCAGCATTTCTTCGGCACCAGTTGTATATTTTAGGAGACCTTGACCCCTGGCACCAATTAGCCTGCTAGCTGACATGATCTGCAGATGGATCGTTTGGGATCCTAAATAATTAAGTAGGTTTCTGGGTGAAATGTCAAATGTGACTAGATGACAATACCTTCTTGTACCAAGTAATAATTATGATAATCACTCATAATTCGAGCACTTCTTAGTTGCACACTGAGATACAAGAGACATGTGACTTATTATTAGGTTTTCTGAAATCTACTGTGCCTTTGTACTTGTGGGTATTCAAACTCAGTTTTCAGACAAGTAGGTGCTCTGGAATTAATCTGAATTGGTTGATGGGGGTGGGAATTGAACAGACAAAAGTCACTGTTTGGAATATTACATGTGAAGCTGAACTTGAAATTAGAAATGGCTTCTAGGACTTGACTGCTCTGAATCCCATGACCTATAAAATAGACATACGGTTACCCTCCATCTCTTTCCACTTCAGTGATTTCTAGCCAACTATTTCCCATATGTCATATTTAGCAAAGCACAGTGAAAATGTGACCTGCTTAATTTCAGTTTTCAGCAGGACCTGTTTTAAATATGACCTTATAGTCCACTTCTAGATTTTTGCACCAGCCTATCGTCGTGTGCTGGTGTAAAGTTGCAGTGGCATTCTGCATTCTAAGCATTTGTCAGCATACTGCAGTTGCAAGACTGCATTATTGACCATGACGGAGCTTACATAGATTCTTAAAAAAAGTTGCCACATTTCTGATGACTTTAATTTTTATATTTACAGGTAATGAGATGGTGATAAAGGCCCGTGTGTTTACATGTGTGGAAGGAATAAACCTTCAGTTGCTGGAGAAGGCCATAACGGAACAGAGAAAATATTTCCAGGAGAGAGAGAAGCAGCTGGAAGGAAATGCCTCCTAGTTCTGTCTGCATTAGGAGAGGACTTATTACTGAACATAATCAGTGCTATACTGAATAGGGCCAGCTTATCATTTTCCTTCACTCCAGTACCATTTTGAAATGCTGTCTTAAAATTGTACTGCCTGCTATTGCCTTAAGATGACCCCCCCCCCAAAAAAAATATTTTTAATGTTCAGCGGGAGAAGGTATGCCGCCAGTGTTCTAGAACTGCTTCACATATTACGCTAGGATATGCAGAAGTTGCCACAGTGTTTTGAAAGCCATTTAAACAATGCAAAATGCAAAGGGTTAATACATGCATACTAGTTTATTACGACTGTATTTTGAAATAATGAAAACTGCCATTAAGTTTACAGCAGCTGGATTTTAAATACTCTTTGGTTTTTTGTTTAATAATAAAATTTAAAGTTAATAGTGTTTAAATGCCCATTCTTCTTTTGCTTTTGTGACAGGGCCACAAAGCAGCCTTGATTATGTTAAGTTGCTCATTTTTCAGTCCTCTGTGGCCAATCTTCAAGTCCCAGGCTTTATGGATACTGTGAGAAAACTGGTTGGTTAGCAGCATTCCTAGATTGACTAGTACTTACTGGGCTATTTATTTGTGTGCTTCCTGACAACCTGTAGCACTCAGCCTTATTATATGCAACCCTTAGCCTAATTTCAAAATCCCTCTGCTACGAAACAGCTTTGACCTCCAGCAAGAGTGATCTGTACTTCCTGCAGCAGCTGGGTGGACAGGGAGGAAGGAGAGAGAGAGAGAGTGAGAAAGAGAAGGGATGGCAGAAAGAGAGAGAAAACAGGTGGCTATGTCCACATTTGGTCCTGCCATTGGTCACCTTAATCTGAGGGAATGCAGTCCTCAACAACAACAAAGTTTTGCACCTCTACTGGGGTGGGGGGTGGGGAGAGACACTGAATGGATTTTGATTAATATCTTTTGAGGGCTTTTCTGGATCCTTTCTCCACCAGAGAGAAATATTACAATACTACAAGATATTAATATTACAAAATCATGACAGGTTTTATTTCTATATTACCTAATGGGAGCTCAGATTCTTAAACGTCCATTATGGTTTCACCTTAATACTAGATTAATGAAAGTTGTGTCATAGCCATTATGCTCAACTGAGATTTATATTGAAAATGAGGTGTGTCCCCACCCCCATAGTTACAGCACTTTGCATGGTTCTTGACTGAGATTTCTACTCCAAAGAGTTAAGGATCGAAGTTAATTTCTGCATTAGAATTCATAGAAACAAGAAATGTTTCTATGTTCTAATTATATTTGTATCAATCTCAGCTGCTAAGATCTATGGGAGGGGTTCTAATGTGGGAGTCATCTTCTTGTGAAATAAAACCTGTCAGAGAAAGGAGCAGAGGCTGACCTTTAGCAGAGTGCCCATACTGATATCTCATACGAAGATAACACATATTTGCCTTCTACAAAATAGTCCTGACTTTCTCCTAACTCAGATGAATACTGAACTCACAATCACTGGTGCTGGTAAGAAGTGCCATGCCTACTTATAAAAATGTGTTGAAGAGATATTAAAAATCCACCCATGTGCCATTTCTTCCTAGTTAACACACTTTTGAGAACTCAGCATCAAACTGTTCGCTCTGTGCAATGACCTTAACCACCATGTTCACTGTAGTGTCAGAAACAGACCACCACCATCCCAAATTAAAAATTAAGACATGTTCTTGAAATGATGAGGATCGCAACTTTTTTGTAAGTGTAAAATGGTGCTTCTCCATATGTGGATAAGCATATTCGTTTGCATATTGATAATAATTGCAAGACTTTAACATTGTTTAAAGGCTGGGGTGAGGTAGGAGAAATGTGTTATTCATCCTATACTTGAAGAATGGTTACATACTTTTTCTAGCTTTAAATACTGCCTAACTAAAACTAGCAGAATCTGTTTGGCTAGACACCACAGCCATATTAAGGTTTCAGAGAGTGCAAAGGCTGAGGATGATTGACCACTGTGGCCTTCCAGGTCTTGTTGGGGTCCTCTTTCCATCAGCCCCAGCCAGCATGGCCAATGGTCAGAAAGTAGGGAGTTGTAATACAACTAACCTGTGAAAGACCACAGGTTAGCTTTCCACTGGCAAAGGAGAATAAAGTGTTTCAGGGTAGTAAATGCCAGCCTTTCCCCCAATGTCAACAACCCCACTAGCTCCTCTCCTGAACTTTGAATGTTGGACAGGAAAGTCTGAAGGGGGATTTTGAATGTGTTTGGCTGGATATACTTAGAATCTTCCTCACAATTGGGAACCCTGATACACATGGTTTCCAAGCACGGAGAGGCTGAACCCATGAAGTATCCTATCATAATACTGGTTTTGATGTGCAAAAGTTGGGGTGGAGCCAGCAGGAATGGGAATTTGGGCTGCAGGGCTGCTGCGTGCCCACTTTATCCTTCCTTGCGTTCTTTGAATATCCAAATATTATTTATTTACTGTATTTGGTATTTGCATCTGTCAGTCTCACTTCATAACAGAAGTCCTCTGGGGCTCACGAGTGCTTCGGTGCTATCACCAAGTCTCTGAAGAAAAGATAGCCTGTGAGCAAAGAAAAACTTGCCCAAATTAAGTAATTTTGATCATTTCCCCCTTGCAAGAAATTTTAAAAGCAGGGCCAAAGTCTAGCCTGCAGTTATTGCTCCTGTCAACTTCCTACAATATATCCCTGTTGGAAGGGATGCAGAAACTGTGAGTATACTAGTCAAACAGCACCAAAAGAGATCTCTCTGTGTGTTTTCTTATATTTGGTAACATTTGCATTTTTGCATTTGAACATCTCCCTCTAGTGGGCAAAAGCCACTTTAGTGGTGGTGTGAGGTGAATTTTGACCCCTTGGAAACACTGTACTGTAGTTCAGTAGGAAGGAGGGTATGGAGGCAAATGGAAGACTAGATGAGCAGGTGGGAAGCATTCTGAGGAGCCGAGAGCTTTAATTTTCCCGTTAGATGATCACATTAGTAATTTGTGACTCGCGTGGGAACGGGGGTGGCTTAGTGAGTAGTTCCTTGGGTGTCAGGGCAGGCCTGGGCCCAAGGCCTTCCTCAAATATGACAATGTGCAGTAAGTCTCTTCCATTTAACAATGCCGTGTTCTTGAACATCGCATGTAAAGAAGGATTCTTATTCAGAATATTCCCAACACCCCTCCCCCTTAAGTCAAGAAATATTTTGATTAACCTTGTTGGAGGGACAAGAATATTCCCTATATCTGCAGTTACCCTAGAAAACATTGTGGCTGTGGATCCCATAATGCAATTATGCATTGTGTAAAGAATCCCTTCCTCTTGCCTGTCCTGGCTCTATTGCCAATCTGCTCCATAGGTGAGAGAGTGAAAAATGTGCCATTTGCCTATGTTTTCTGCTCCACTCATACAAAACCTGTATTTAATTTTGCAGCTGAGGCAAACAAACAAGGCCTGTGGGGTGTAGTTGCTAAAGTTTGACTGGGAAAGTCAGGGGCACATCTTTCTCTATGAAACAAAACTCCCTTTGAGGCTCATCTGCTTCATAGGATGGTGTTGTGAGCCCAAAATACCACCCTGAACTCCTTGAAGGAAAGGCAGGATCCCAATAAGGCATCATCCATTATGCGGGGATGCGTATTGTGTTTCTTGGCCCTGGGGCTGGGCTGTCATAGCGCAAAGGGAACAGTAAGTGTCATTGTAATCGCCAGACACCTTCAGTTAACTTAAGTAGGTTAATGTATTGGAGAATATGAGAGTAGTCCATTTGAAAGGGATTATTAAAGATGTTATTTAAGCATTAAGCTTATTTGTTTAAATGGATTATTATTACTTTTCAGGGGTAGGGTGAATGGAAGAATGGAAACATGCAAAATGCTATGATGTATAGAGATGACCAGATAGTACTACTCCTAATTGTCTGATCAAATGTTACAGCAGCAAGTAAGAAGACAGAGAATGGATGCGTTCCAAGATGTCTTCCAAAAGGTAGAAAAGATTGGAGAGGGCACCTATGGGGTAGTATATAAAGCCAAAAACAAACAGACAGGCCAGCTAGTTGCTTTGAAGAAGATCCGCCTAGATTCGTAAGTACCTAGTTCACTAACTTTCCCCTGAATTGGCTACTCTTAAAACTCATGAAATGGTTTTCTGATAGCATTTATGTTTTGAATTTTAATACATTGCAAATTGTGGAATTTGAGAGATATCATGCGGAAAACCATGGGCAGAATTTATTCACATAAGGGTCAGTTCCAAATAGGGTCCAGCTGTTAATGTAAAGTATACTTACTGTAACAGTAGAATTGCAAGCACCTTAAGCATGGAGACTAATGGCTGATTTAGCCATTAAATATGACAATGGAGGCACATGAATGTATCTGTCCCTTTTAAAATTTTGTGCAGATATGCTTTTCTTATTGAAGCAACTATCAGAATTGAAGGGGGTGGAGAAAAGACTTATAGTCTTTGAGGAGAAAGGCCATCTCCTTAATTTTATATTTTAGTAGTTGTAGTTCAACCTGTGTAGAAGAGCCTTACTCAGAATGCACTGAGATTATCATATCTTATTCCTTACTTGTTCACATATGTTATGCTTGCTGTTGCTAAAATATTAACCCTTATACCTGTGTAGTTTTCCACATTTTCTCTTTTTTGTGATTGATGGGACACCCTTTCCCCTCCCTGCTTTGGCTGACAAGCTCTATGAACATTCCCCTAGAGAAGATATGTGAGTGGAAACAATCACTGATGCCCAGTAAAGCAGAAAGAATTGGATTGTTTGATACCAAATCCCTTTCTTCACAGGGAGACGGAAGGAGTTCCCAGTACAGCAATTCGAGAAATCTCCCTGCTGAAAGAATTGAAACATCCAAACATAGTGAGGTAAGAAAAAGTCTAGACTTTGTGTCTGTATAGATGTGAGCTGTTCTCTTTTTAAAAAAATAATTTTTATTAAGTTTTCCATTTAACAATCCAATTATATCACATTGATTATTCCAAATTATACCAATACATATCATAAAGTCCAAATATTTTGCCAAATTATAAATTTTTGTAGGGGGTTCCCATGCTTCTAGTTCAGTAAGGGTCCAGTCATCTCATATTTCTGCTGCTTTTAGAGATGTGAGCTGTTCTCATCTATAACCTATAACAGCATTACTTAGATTAATAGAAACATGGAATAGATAAGGCTATTTTTAATTCAGACTGCAAATCCTATGCCAACTTTCTTGGAACTTTTCCAGCAGACACCTTGAGGAGACTAAAACAGCCTTGGGGTGGCTATCAAAATACTCTTGAGCTGCCACTCACAGGTTTGGAGTCTGATTGTTGAGGAGCTGGTCATGAGACCTCCTGGGGCAATAATCCTGGCTTGAGGCCATTGTCATTATCATAGGGACCAGGGGCTAGGTTAGAGTGACACTTGGAGTGAGAGACATTGTCTGCTAGCATATCTACAAGTAACTATTCATGCAAGTACATTTTAAGAGGCAAAGTAGCATAGTTACAGTAGTAAACCTGCTCATTAGTAGTGTGCTGCCTTGCTGTTTCGAATAACATGCAGGCATACAGGTATCTGAAAACAGATAATGTTAATTTGTTCCTCATAGTCTATTGTTGCACCTTTGCTGTTCTTTGCAGAGCAGCACAGGAGAGAATGAGGGATAAATAAACATGAAACTGCAACAAGGGAGTCTCGGTGCCGAGTAAGTTTAATTTAAATAGCATTGCAACAGCCAGCATTTAGGCAAGACATCTGTTGGCAGCTACTAGAGAATGCAGTTTTGCAAACA
The DNA here is from genome assembly GCF_964270895.1 of Podarcis filfolensis. Taxonomy (NCBI): domain Eukaryota; kingdom Metazoa; phylum Chordata; class Lepidosauria; order Squamata; family Lacertidae; genus Podarcis; species Podarcis filfolensis. Next base: position 89,434,619 of record NC_139605.1, on the reverse strand, counting down.
AGCTCCTTCACTCAATGGCTTGTCTACTTGCTTTGTGTATTACATTTTTATCCCATCCTTCTTCCAAGGAGCTCAGAGTGGCATACATGGTTCTGTCTCTCTCTTCTTAGTAGTGGCTTATGGGATGGTGGAGATGGGTCTCTGTTGCTCTCCTGGCTTCTCAACACTGTGAGTTGCTGCTTCACCCCTCTCCCTCTTGGTAAATGACAGTGACTCACAGCACTGGGAAGCCGGGAGAACAATGGAGCTGCTACTGCTCTCTTACCATTACTCTTACAACAACCATATGGCGTAGGTTAGGCTGAGAGACAAAGCCCAAATTTGCTTCATGACTGATTGAGGAGTTGATCCTGGGTCTCCCCAGTCTTAGTCCAGCTTCCTAACTACTGTGCCACACTGACTCTCCTTCTGTTGTGCCAAAAAAAGGAGGGTGTGTGTTTTGTGTGTGTGTCGGAGTGGTGGATGCATTTGTTCTGCAGGGGCATTAGTTCTTCCAAACCCAGATGTTCAGTCACTGAATTCAATTTTTATTCCAGGCTTCTTGATGTGGTTCACAGTCAGAAGAAACTCTATCTAGTCTTTGAATATCTGAATCAGGACCTTAAGAAGTACATGGACTCGTCCCGTACAGGGGAGCTGCCTTTAAGTTTGGTCAAGGTAGAAGTTTATCCAAACATACGCACAGTCACAGGAAATATGTTATTGAATTTCAACTCCCATCAGCCTCAGAGAGCATTATCAGTTATCAGGGATTATGGGAGTTGTAGTTCAGCAATATGTGACAGGCTGCAGGTTAGCTACCACTGTGTTAGAACTTGAAGCATTGAAAAGCCATTCACATTGCAGAAGGGCCTGTAAGATTTTAACTTTCTTTCTATCTGATAGTGCCTTTAAAAACTGTGACAGACAGCAAATCAGGCAAAGGCTGGGGTAGGAGAGCTTTAACTGTTGAATTTTCTCCTTGCGTTCTTCCTGTCATTTAAAAAAGACATAGGAACCCTGACAGGAGACAAACTGGCTACCCTAACAAGGAGTGTGGAAAGTTTCTTATCTGGTCACACTGCTGTTCTCAAAGAAGTATATTAACAACGTACGTGGAACCTGTTTGCAAGCAAGCAATTGTTTGAGATGTTGAACTATGGCATATTATGTACCAGCTGCTCATGGTTTCTTTATGCCTACACTGGATCTTGCCACATAAAAAAAAAAAGTTTCAGGAAAACGCATTGTAAACCTCGTACTGTAATGGGAAATCATGTTGCTGAAACACGGAATTCTACAGCACCATCTGGTGTCACAGTGTTATAATGCATTTAAAATGCTTGCTTGTTTGTTTTTACTAATCTCTGAAACCTTTGCTTCTCCCTAGAGCTACCTTTATCAACTGCTACAAGGTGTAAGCTTCTGTCACTCCCACAGAGTCATCCACAGAGATCTGAAGCCCCAGAACTTACTTATAAACGAAATGGGAGCCATCAAACTAGCTGATTTTGGCCTAGCAAGAGCCTTTGGTGTTCCACTGCGTACTTACACTCATGAGGTAATGTTCGTCATCATCTCTTCCTTCTCTTTCTTAGTGCTGTTAGTAGGCAAGAAGGTTTCCAAGTCATCCTCTGAGAAGTGTGTGTGTGTGTTTGTGTAAACACAATTTTTGAGGCAGATTTTGCACCATCAGAGTGCTGCTGCGATGCTCCACAATGGTAGAATTTTCCTGCCTTTGAAACACTGAAAGATGCATGAGACCCCCTCCGGGTGCTGCTCTGGCTATGTTATTTGATGTGAAGTGAGAAGAAAAGTAGCCATGAAATGAGCTATTATGATACCCAGTCTTATGCAAAGAATGGATTGAAACTGCAATTGGCAGACCTTAACCTAAAGACTGTCCATACCTTTAGTGTTCTGGGTCAAGATTCTGCAGATTAAAAGTTCATGCCATTATACATTTTGAAGGTATGTTTTTACTACCTCAGACTAACATGGTTTCTCTCCAGGAATTTAGATTTTTAAATGCGCTGAGACAGAAAAAGAGGATGCAGCCATCTTGCTTCTGAGCTCATTGCTCCATCAGTTCCCTTTGTCCAGCTTCCTCTCCCACATGCTATAGCAAAGAACAAGTGGGACTCTAGTTTTGTCTCATAGCAGGTTGGGGAGGAGAGTGAGTGGAGGGATAGCAACACCTGCTTTTCTGACTGGCATTCAAGAGGCCATGCTGCAGTCTAGTGGACTTCATCTGAGTGAGAACAATTTCTTGCAAAAGACTGGATCATAAAAGTTTATGGGCTGAATCATAAAAGTTTTTAACTGAGGGTGGGAAGGCATTTGAATACATAAAAAGCATAAATTGAACTCGAGCTTTCAATGTGGTTCCTTCTAGGTTGTAACCTTATGGTATCGGGCTCCTGAAATTTTACTAGGTTGTAAATTCTACTCAACAGCTGTGGATATCTGGAGCATTGGCTGCATATTTGCAGAAATGGTAATAGACTTCAGTTTTTTTGATTCAAAAGTAAAGTGCACTGTGTTTTAGATGCACAAACATGTTAATTTCTTATGAAAATTTTATGTGGTAATGTGTGCCTTGTTTGTATTTATAGCTACCTAGCTCCCCTTGTCTTTGTCTCACACACACTCTCTCTGAAGAGAATTTGTAATCTGAGCCCTTAGCCCAGAAGTCAGTATTGAAGCTCAAATCAATACTTGCATTTTGGCAAGAGAAGCAGGTGGTGCACTGTGTCATCTGGATGACATAAAAATCAGTGATACTGAGTTTATGTATACTCTTAACATTACAAATATCCAAAACAGACACTGCAAATCATGTAATCAATGTGCTCTTATTTTTTTCCTAATTCTACTGTGTGGCAGAACCAAGTTTAGTGTTCAAAATGTGTTATTCTTGCCACCACCTTTTTAAAATTTCAAGAGTCTTTGATAAGACTTCCTTCTCTGATGTTGTTAAAAGCTGCAATGAGCATGAAAATGTGCATTGATTGTTGCTGCTGTTCCTGTGGCCATCTGATTCTGTTTAGATACATGCTTCCTGATCACAGCAAAGGAGAAACTTACTTTCATTTTTTTATCCATTTAAAAATGTTTTATTTTATTTGAGCATTATACCTGGTTTTTGTACACTGCTCTGAAAGCTGCACTGAGGGGTGCTGTATCTTTCAAATAAATAAGATATATTGCATAGTGAGGCTCACGCTGCTGCTGTATTGAGGAGGAAGGTTGTGACCATGGCAGGTAGTCTGCAGTTAAGAAAAATTATGTGGAATGTAACTTCCATTTTGGTTTGGTAAATTTATCTCTCAATTCTGTGAGGATGCTTCCAGAGGGATGTATATTCCTTATGCATGCACTTTTATTTTATTTTATTGCAAAGCCTACATAACATTATTGTTGTCAATTACTTTAAAAAGATATGGGCTGGCATCTGAACTCAGATTTCTCCATTCACAACATTAAGCCCCCATCTGGAAGTATCTGATTGAACTTTAGCCAGTTGCATGTGGCTAGCTTTCTGCATAAGGAAAAGAAGAACTGTGGCTCATGGGGAAGGCTTGCAGCTCAGTGACAGAGCATATACCTAGCATGCAGAAAGATCCTAGGTTCAGGTAGGGCTTGGAGAGCCGCTTTCAGTCAGTGTCAACAGTGCTGAGCTAGATGGACCAACAATCTTGTATAAGGCTGTTCCCTAAGTTCCTATCAGAACAGATCTATCAGTGGTAGATCAGCAATGCGTTCCCTTAGTTTTCAACCTCTTTTACACACACTAGCTGACTTCTCCTGAAAAACACCTTGCTATGAGAAAGATGTGCAATGTGGCAGCAGCCACTAGAGGCTGCTGCTGTATAGGAAGAAAGTGATGAAGTTGACATGGCACTCGATTAAAGGACATGCAGCCCTTATCCTAATACTGTTTACAACATTTGAAAACCGCAAAGGTTTAAGCATTTAGGCTCTTCCTTCAGCCTTGCCTACCATATGGCTCATACTGAAAAGCCACGTCAATTGCTTTTGCAAAGATCAATTAAACCAATTTTTATTTTAAAAGTTTCATATTAATACATCTCAGGTTTTTATGTAGATTTCCACCCCCATGGCTGTCCTTGTTGTCTTTCTATCCTGAGCTCTCAGCAGAATAAAACATGACTGAAGTTTTAGTTCAAATGAAGTTCAAGTTTGTAATATAGGGCATGGGATCAACATTAGATTTCATGTTCTATATTATCATGTTGAACTTGCTTTAGTTTACTGTATGTCTTTGCACCTAGCTCTGGTTGGTAGATCTTGGGATTCTAGTACAAAACAAAGGAGATCCAACAAGCTTGAAGTCTCCACCTGATCTACACTATGATTTTCTGGGGATCTGGTGTGGTGTTCAGTATATTTCTCCTTTCTCCTTCAGCACCAGGTGGCTTGTACTAAAAGGTATTTATTTCTCTCTGTTCCTTCTCCCTGGGACTTCACTTGGATAAAGAATAGGGGTGCCTATGGAAAGATAGATGAGTGATACATCCCTTTTCTTTCTCCAGGTAACCAGAAAAGCCTTATTTCCTGGGGACTCCGAAATCGATCAGCTTTTCCGTATTTTCCGCACTCTTGGTACACCTACTGAATCATCGTGGCCGGGAGTGACTCAACTTCCGGACTACAAAGGGAATTTCCCAAAATGGCCGAGAAAAGACATGAAGGTGTTAATTCCAAACTTGGACCGAGACGGACGAGACTTGCTGATGGTAAGAAAGAGGCTGGAATGAAGGGTTTTGTTTTTAAAACAACCTTGGGGCAGGGATGTTGTAAACCAGAATTTCAGCCAAGAGCCTCAATCTGAGATTTAGTCTTAACCCTCAAGTGTATTTGGTAATATAGGTATTTGGTAATATAGGGATTTGTGATTTCTGCCATTTTGATCATGACATTACCATTGCATGCAAAGCCTATACTTGGGAATAGAAAATTAGTATTGACTTTGGGATGATAGGCATAGTATCAATCCATTAAGAGAGATATTTCTGTGTCCCCCCTTTTAATTGCAGCAACTATTACTGTATGATCCCAACAGACGCATCTCAGCCAAAGCTGCTTTGACCCACCAATATTTCTGGCAGACTCCATCACGAGATGCCAGAGAGCAACGTGTAGTAGAGAGGTATGGCCCATGAGAAGGAGGCAAATCTGCAGTGTGCTTCCCTGACAATAGTTCCCTGGATTAACCCGTCCTAATAACTGAGCCTCTTATGCTTGGAATTGGAATGGCTATAGAGGATGAAACTTGTTCATTCTGGTTTAGAAGTTCTCAGCCTTTTAGTGGGGTTAATGCTATATTCATATAGATTTTGACTGTTCTAAATAGAAGGCAGCCTCTTGTGTTCTTTGAAAACAAACTTGGCACTCTAAGCATTTGATGGGGCAAAATATGATTTGAAATTTTAGGATTGCTATGTATTTGAATTCAATCCTAATCCAGCAACCACATATTATTCTATCTTTGCTGTAGTTCAATATTGCATTGCAGAGAAATTGGTTATAGTAACTTAGGCACTGCCAGCACAGCCTGCAGACGATGCAGTGGACAGGGGATATCATGTCATTTGATTCTCCCTGTAATTAATATGGGAGCTTTTTGCTGGCATTCACACTATCCATGCTCAAGAGGAAATTGTGGGAGAACCAGACATCATGAGACCACCCAGAAATACAACAGATTTTAGTTTCTTTTTGTATCCTTTATCAGCATACTTGTTTACCTTTTCCCTCAAGAAAGGACAAAAACTTGGTCCAAACACAGTTCACATTGAAGAATGGGCTTCTTAATCTTGGAGCAGCTGTCGGGCCCTTCAAGTTTTCATTTCTAATTTAATTAGAATGTGAAAGTCTTTGATCATCAATGTGCCAAGAGAGTCACTGAATAAGCTAGATAGAGCAGGATGCTAAAGAATAAATATTTGATAGACTCCAGTTACTGATCTTGGCCGAATACATGGGGGTTGGATCCTGCAAGCAGGGTTCTGCTCATGGATTGCTCCTGCTGATAGAAGGGCAGGGGGAGATAATGTCCACTGATTTCCTCTTTTGCCTGCAATCTCCTGTGTGCTTCCTGAAAATCTGCTCTGGAGGGAAACCAGTGAACTTGTCCCCTACTTCTGCCTGCTCTGAAACAAAGCCACTGCCTAGTTATGGGGTTATTTTTTAAAAAACCTTGTTACTGATGTTTTAAGTCATTTTTATCATTAACTGTTAATATTATTGAAGAAGTTTCTGTATGCACTAAATAAAAAAAATATGCTTTGATAAATCTTTTAATGTAACTTGCTGGTTCTCAAATGTCCTTACTGACAAGAGTGCCTATGATGGGAAAATCTTTTACACCGCGGTCATTTTTGCTTATATTGAATGCATGGTATACAGAAAGAATCTAGAACCCCTTTTGCCATTTTGAGCTCCAGCCCTCACGGTTATCAAGGGAATGAAATGTTCTCTGTGTGTTGTACATCAGTCTTGCTTGCCTTTTATTGCCCATAGTCCTGCTCTGACCCGACCATTAGATTTCTGATAAAGTGTATTCTTTGGCCATGAATCCCCATATAACCTTCTGCACTGTTGTTCTCCATAGTTGTATAATGTTCATTTTATGGGGTCCATTCTTTAGCACAGCCTGTTGCGATTTACTCATGGTTAGGATCCTAATGTGCACACAGGAACCGTCCCAACTTTTTAAAAGATAACTAATGGAGCCTGTTCAATCTTTTAACTTTTTTATTGCATGCATGACAATCATCTAACTCAAAGCTCCTTGATACACAACCCTTTAAACTTGCCATGAAGGCACAGAGTAAAAGTTTCCCAAGCATATCTGTTTATTTTTAAAATCCCATTTATTTCCCTATAGTATACAGCAGGGGTTCCCAAACTGGTCCCTGGACCACTAGTGGTCCATAAGCTTCATTCGGGTGGCCTGCAGCATTTCTGTAAAAATACAATGAAAAATCATCTAGCACAGCACATCACAATTGCTACAACAGGCAGATAAATCATTAAGAGATCTGCAAAGACCCTCAACATTTTTCAAGTGGTCCGTGGGGTGGGGAAGTTTGGGAACCACTGTTATGCAGTAACTCCTGCATTAGAACCCTTCTACCTTCAGAAATGCATCTTAAAGGTGCATTGCTGCCTTGTTATAGTGAAGTAAGACTAGCAATCTAGAATAGCACACAGCCATTTAGAACTGCCAGGCACTCTGTTCATCTGTGGACAGTATATGAGCTCTGTTGAGGATTTCTTATTTCCTCAGTGCCTGAACTGATATGACTGGTATCCATCAGATGTGGTTGGAAGGAGGAGGAGCCCACTTTGAGGATCTTTCCGGCAACGAGCCATGGCTTCCTTGTAATTAATCTTCTCTTTGGTGATGGGGTCAACAAGATCCTTTTCATAGCTGGATTCATCTTGTAGCATCATGGCCAGATCACTACTAAGCATGCCAGCCTGGGAAGCTTCTGGCACTGGGATACGGCCAGTTTTCTTGGGATCTATTAGCCCTCCAGTCAGATGTTGGACCTGTAAATAGGGAAAGGCATTGTCCTTGGTCATCCACCCTTTCTGGACTGCCTCTCCTATAGACAGCCTTCTCTTGGTGACTGGATCTTCAATCCCTGTAAAAGCTTTCTGAGCATTCAGCAGCCTTTGCATGTAGGTGTTGTCTATCAGCCCTCTATCAATGGCTTTGTGGACAGAGTATCGGTCACGTGAGATAAGATCAACAATGCCTCCAGTAGCCGCTTGGGCCTCTAGAAGCTTTTGAGCAGTCATTGGGTCCACCAGCTTCTTGCTAAGTGCAGACTTTATGTTGTACTTGTTGTCGGAGGTAGTGTCATACACACCGGCAATGGGGAAGGTATCATCACAGAAGGTTATCTGCGCGCCAGGAGGGAAGAAGCTCTGCTTTTGCTGGAATACAGGGGATGAAACTGGAGACTTGGAAATGATTGAACCAATAGAAAGGGAGGAATTTTGCTTAGTTTCTCCTGCTACCAGCAGAGCAAACTCAGAGATAGGGATCTTGCCTTCCCTGTAGAGCTGGTATTCTTCTTTTGTGATCCTCCTAAACCGCAGGGCATCGTCAATGGAGTACTGCTTCCCACTCTTCTTGTCAAGGAGCACAGAAACATCGCCTTTGGGTCCCAGCGTTGTGATTTCTTCCCAATCACATTCTAGTTCTTGCAGCTGAATATATTGACTTCGATCTATCATGCCTCTCTTATATGCCTCATAGGGTGACATATCCTTGCCAGTCTCTGGGTCCAGAATAGAAATCTTTGTGGAGAGGTTAGTTTCTCTCATCTGGGTCTCATGGTTCAGTTCTTCCTTGTTAACTCTGGTTTGGAGTTCCCGGATAGCCCTCTCTTTTTCATAGATCTGATCCTTCTCTCTAAGTATGTCTGCTTCAAGGGAAGAAAGCTCTTGACCAATTTGCATCTTCTTTTGTCTGTCATTCTCTGTCCTTTGGCTCAGGAGCTTGGTCTGCTCTCTAAGGAAAAGGATTTTCTGTTGCTTCTGCCTTTCTAGTTCGTTTAATTCATTCTCAAGATTGTCTTTTTCTTGCCTTGTCAGATTGCGAGTTCTTTGGAGATCGGCTTCTTCTTTGGACCACGTTCTCGTCATGCCTTCTGCTCTTTCAATCTTTTCCTTGAGACGCCTGATATCTTCTTCTGCATTCTGCCGGGCTGTTCTCTCTCTGCTTAGCAGATCCCAGAGACGAGCTCGCTCATTTTCTAGCACCCTATCCTTTTCTACTCTGATTACTTCCTTGTAGATGGTTTTTTCCTGAGACTTTGCTTTTTGCAGAACATCAATCTGGGACTGAAGTTTCTTACATTCCCTCTGCAGGCTCGATACTTGAGCCTTTTCGTTATCCAGTTCAATTCGCAGGTTGGTACTGGACTGCTCAAGAACAGGATCCTTCTCTACCTTGACCACTTCCTCTGTGATTATTTTTTCCTGCACTGGGGCTGGGCTCTCCTCAATTTCCTTTATCCTCAAGGTGATCTGCCGCATTTCCTTTTCCAAGGCTAGCCTTTTGTTTCTGTCTTCTTGGAAGTTAAGCAGCTTCTCTTTCTCTTCTACCGCAGCTCGAAGCTGCTGGACTTCACGTTCCAGGCGTCGGCGGTTGCTCACTTCATCATCCAAGCTCTTACTTAGCCTGCTGTGCTCATCTCTGAGTTTTGGGTCTCTCTGAGTGAGAACTACCTCCTGGACTACCACTTTTTCCTCTGGTTTTCTCCTCTCCAGAAGCATGTACTTGTTCTGCAGGTCATAGATGGCATCTTCGGTTGCTCTCCTCTTTTGTGATACATTACGTACTTCCTGGCGGAGGCGTTCAGCTTCTCTCTCCAACAGAGGGTCTTTCTCATATCGGACAACCTCCTTGGTAACCAGCTTGGTTTCTACCTTGGATCTTTCCCTCTTCCACTCATCTCTCTCTCCCTGTAGCCTGATCAGCTGTTCTTGGGACCTGCCATTTGTATTCACAAGGTCATTCAGCTGCTGTTTCAGCCTGTCTATTTCTCTCAGAATCTCCGGACTCTTTTCCATCTTCACCACTTCTTCGATGACCTCTTTAAACTCCACAGTAGGAGGCTGAGACTTAAGGACTTTGAGCTCAGTCAGGGCTCTTTCCACCTCTTGGTCAACCCTTGACCTTTTTCTTGAAGCTTCTTGGAGCTCTTTCTTCAAACGTGCTATCTCCTCTTCTGTTTCTGGGTCAAGACGAAATATCTCGTTGACTCTTTCTTTAACCTCCACTTTAGGCTTTTGCTTTTCCACAGTGCTGTATTTGCTCTGCAGCTCTATCAGTTGGCTTGCTAGCAACGAGTTCTTGCTTCTCTCCTCATCAATGAGAGTCTGAAGCTTGGATGCCTCCTTCAGAAGCTCTGGGTCTTGCTCCACTTGCTTCACCTCCTTCACAATGACTTTAGGTTCTGCCGTTTCAATCAGCTTTTCAAGCTCTTCAGTCCTGCTTTTCAGTTTAGCAATTGTATCCACCAGAGACTTCCTCTTGAAGCTGTCTTCGTCAATTTGCATTTGCAATGTCCTGACTGCTTTTAGCATTTCTGGGTCCTTCTCCAGCTTGACCACCTCTTTCAGCACCACTTTCTCTCGGATGTTTGGCTGCATCTGCTCCAGCAAGTGCAGCTCTTTCCTGAGCCGTTCAAGTTCGGAGGAGGAAGTTGAGTTCTCCTGGAGGTGCCTGATTTCCTCTCGGAGTCTGGCTGCTTGAGCATCTAGGCTTGGGTCTTTCTCTATCTTAGTAATTTCTTTTGTAAGCAGCTGGGCTTTAACAACCTTACTATCTTTCTCCATTTGGAGGACCTTATTGTTCATTATCTCAATATCTGCCTGTAGACCCCTTCTCTTCTTAATTTCATTTTCAATTTGATTAGATATTTTGGACAGGTCACTCTCCAGAGTGGGATCCCTGTAGTATTCCATCACTTCTTTCTCCTCCACTCTTTCAATAGGCCGTTGGGTCTTCAGCATGAGAAGTTTGCTCCTCTGCTCTTCCAGCTGCTGCTGAGCCCTGGCTTTCTTGCTCCGTTCCTCTTCCAGCTGAGATTTTAGGGCTTCTGATTCTCTATGGGACCCAGCTGTGTTTTCAGACCGCTGGGTCTGCTCGTGCATCATGTGCACTGTCTCATCTACTTCCTTCTGCAGAAATGAAGAAAATGAATCTTTAGAAAGACAAGCCAAAATGACTCCCAATTGAAACTTTTACACTGCTGCCTATATGGATATGTGGTGGTAGAACTTTAGTTATCTAGTGAACAAGTTTAATAGTGTGATAAAGAGAGAGACAGAGACAAAACATTGCACAGGCAAACACACCCATTGAGGGAGTGTAGCAGTGATGGTGAGAGGTGAAGAAGGGTGTGGCTAAAGAAGAGGTGTGGCCTGCAGAGATTCCTGGAGGCCACATTCAGTCCCTGGGCTTGAGGTCCCCCATCCCTGCAGTAGAGCATGACAGAATGACAGCAACTCAAGGCAGTATCCTGGCAGGTTTTGGTATGAAACACCAAGAAATCTTCCTTCTCATTTGCTCCCAGGAGAAGTGAATTGCACTAACTGAAAGTTATGGTTATTTATCTATGCACTATCTTTTAACCTAATATGATTTACATATACCTTGTCCATAACTTTCTTGGCAAATTCCAGCCGGCTGAGTTGCTCTTTGTTTTGGGCAGCTGTCTCGGTGAAGAGCTTTGTCACGTTTTTTTCCTAAAGAGAATGAGCAAAAAGCATTATTTTAAGATACCACATCACTTTTGTCCTGCTGCCATTTCCCTTCTAGTTCAAGGCTGTCAACATCTGTCAGGCTACAGTACTGAACAAACAACACTGTATGGAAACTATAAACGGGGCCTGCTGTTTAACTGAGATCAGGAATGGGAATGTTACCACAGGGAGCATTTCTTGCTTTCTTTAAACTGTAAGAGTGTGCTTTGTCAGTCTTCTTCCCTCTTCTACTTGCACTCAAACAGGCACTCCTTGATCCTTCTCCTTTTATTTTATTTTTATGTGTCACACTGTGATGATACATGTGTTAGAAAAGTCTAGGTATAGAGGAATTTGCATCGCAGGAATAAGTAGAAGATAATCACCAGCCAATTCTAAGCCTCTTATCAGCCATTAGGGCTGCTGGACAATTTTCTCTTTTTAGCTTTGTGAATCAATATTTATCCTGTAGTTTCCTATGAAATACACTGCTTTTGATGCTCCCCCCCCCAACCAATCCAAACTGAGAAAAAGAACAGCCTAGCTGCATATTAAGCCTGTAGTGTATATACAGCCAAGGTGCCACAATACTTTGTTTTCTAAGATTTTAAATTGTTCTGAGATTTTCTAAACCGCTTCAAGAGTGTAAACCAGTTGGTTAGGAGGGGTAGGAATTTTATATAAAGAAATCTGGGTCCAGGTCCCAAGCTCTCACCTGTGCTTGGATGCTCTCCTGAAGTGGTGTCACCCGGAGGCGTTTTGCCGAAGAAGCAGTCAATGAAGGGTCTAGGGAAGATCGGTATTTTCCTGCCTGAAGCTCATACTCCTGTTGTTAAAAGGAAAAAAGGATGTGGTCAAAGGAAGATCAGACTGGTTCACCCAACAGGAAATGGAAAATGTATAGAAAGAAACCCTGCAAACATACGTTGAGGACAGTCTGCACGTTCTGGGACAAGTTGACCACAGCATCCTTGTCAGATTCTTTACTCTGGATTTCATCTGCCAGCCTCTGCAAGAGCAAAAGGCAGTTAGGACAAGAAAGCACCAGTGGTCTCCCTGGTGCTTAATAAACAACAAGCATTATAATGTTCCTGCCCTGAAAGTTCCTGCTTTCAGTCTAGGTGGGTGGGTGAGCTGGGTTACCTCGTCCTCCACTGTGGTGAGTTTGGTTACATCAGTCTGACAGTAAGAATGCAGAACGACCTACCAATGGCCGCCCCAAGGAGCCATCAATTCCATTTCTGAGGGTGTTGTGACCTTGAAATTGCAACACCTTTCTTTGGGTGAAGATACCACACTGCTCACCTTCTGCGCCTGGAGCTTGTAGTTGACCTGGCTGGGTCCATCTGTGGTCTTGACCTGGTACTTGGGAACATTGTTGAGCCAGAACATTAGGTTCTCATTGGCATTTTGGAACTGTTGGTAGGTGAGGCTGGTGTTCCGGAGAGTCTTCTCCCTGCGCAAAGAACGGAGACACTGATTAAGAAGCAGCAGCTCAGGTTGTGCCTGCTGTGGTTAAAGGAAAGTTCCTCGTTTATTGACTGGAAGCATTCTGTCAAGTTACGAGAGGCAGGTTGATTGCTTTTTGTTGAAAGACAAGGCTTTGCTTCTGGAAGATGGGATATATATAACTTTTAACCCAGCAGCCAGAGACTGGATAGAAAATGATGGGCTGGTCACTGAGAGGGAAGAGTGGCTACAAAATAGCTATCAGTTCTGCACGTTTTTCCTTAGTTCATTGATCTCAGCCATGCTACAAGGCACTATTTTGTCCCCAATGCTATTTAGCATCTATAATGAAGCCATTGAGATCAGTTTTGTGGAGATTTGGCACACGGTATCTTCAGAATACAGATGACACTCAGCTCTATGTGTCTGCAACATCTGGATCAGAAGTGGGCATGTCAGTCCTATACTGATTGGCTGGATGAGGGCCAATAATCTGAAGCTAAATTCTGGCACTATGGGTGGGTGGTTCCAAGCTCCAGGAAATTGCCCATTTGCACTCCCCTTGAAGGAGCAGGTTCATAGTTTGTGGGTAGTCATTGATGTATCTTTGTCATTAGAGGCCCCTGTTTTGACTGGTACACCAGCTGCAGCTGCTCCTCAACAGGGATAAATTTGGCCACAGTGGTCCATGAACTGGTAACCTCAAGACTTGATTACTGCAGGTAATTATGCAGGTGGCGCTGTGGGTTAAACCACAGAGCCTAGGACTTGCCGATCAGAAGGTCGGCGGTTCAAATCCCCGTGATGGGGTGAGCTCCCGTTGCTCAGTCCCTGCTCCTGCCAACCTAGCAGTTCGAAAGCGCGTCAAAGTGCAAGGAGATAAATAGGTACCACTCTGGCGGGAAGGTAAACGGCGTTTCCGTGCATTTCTCTTGTTCGCCAGAAGCAGCTTAGTCCTGCTGGCCACATGACCCGGAAGCTGTACACCGGCTCCCTCGGCCAGTAAAGCGAGATGAGCATCACAACCCCAGGGTCATTTGCGACTGGACTTAACTGTCAGGGGTCCCTTTACCTTTTACTTTTATGTAGGGCTGTCCTTGAGGTTGGCTTGGAAACTGCAGTTTGTACAAAACGCTGTTGCACCATTGCTGTCTGGAGCTAACCATTGCCAATGTATGACACCTCTGCTGAAGCTGGTGCACTAGCTGCTTATAAGCTACTGGGACAGGTTCAAGATGTTGCTATGTGTTTATAAAGCTGTAAACAACTTGGGACCTAGCAACTTGAAATAACGTCTCTCCCCTACACCCGCACCTGGCCATTATGTTCCATGGCATAGAACCTCCTTGTGGTACGTAGAGCTCCTACTATTCATTTTGTCTCCAACAGCAGTAGGGCTTTCAGTGCTGTGGCCCCTTTAATGTGGAATTTGTTGCCATTGAGGAAAAGGCACACTCTGGCAATGGACTCTCTCAAATGCCTCCTTAAGATGTTTTTATTTCCCCAAGCCTTTTCTGCCTGATATTTTAAATTATTGTCTTCTGCTCATTTTTTTAGTACAGTGGTATCTCGGGTTACAGACGCTTCAGGTTACAGACTCCTCTAACCCAGAAATAGTACCTCGGGTTAAGAACTTTGCTTCAGGAAATCATGCAGCGGCGGCAGCAGTGGGAGGCTCCATTAGCTAAAGTGGTGCTTCAGGTTAAGAACACTTTTGGGTTAAGAACGGACCTCTGGAACGAATTAAGTTCTTAACCCGAGGTACCACTGTATTGTACTGCACTTTTAATTTTCTTATTCCTGGTGTATATTTATATGTTTTTATATCATCTTCGAGGGCAAAAAGAGACTGGAAGCCACCTGTTCCAAATCTGGCCTGTTAATTAAGTTGGCTCACAAGGCTGGATGTCCAGATACACACAAACACTTTCCATGCCCACCAATGGAGAGGATTTGGCTTCTTACCGGTGATCCAGCTGGTCAGCAACAGCATGATATCGGTCATTAAGTAGCTGGACTTCCTTTTTCTGCCTTGGCAGATCAGCGCAGTACTCTTCAAAATTGTTCTGCACTGCACTGCAGCTGTGCTCAGCATCCTTGAGGCTGCGGTTCAGCTTCAGCAAGCTGTCCTCATGTTTCACCAAATCTCGCTTCAGTTTCTGTGAAAGAAAGAGACCATCCGTTCAGAACAGCAATTTTATTTCAACCTGTGGATTAAAAAAAAACCTCCCGAAATCTCAGTCTGATTGCTTTCCTCGATCATTTGGTCTTGAAGTGCCAAGCCTGTTTCTGCTAAGTGGAAGGAGACTGGTGTGGCGCTGAGCAGAAATGAAAAGCCAGGTATTGTTTGTAATTTAATTGCAAACCAATGCAACCAACGTGTGGAGAAGAAAAAAAAGGACAAATAAATAGTTTCACTTGGGGTTTTAGCAAATGGAAAATGTTGCAGCCTCACTTGGAAGTGAGCCTGGGAGATAAAATTCTCTGGTGGTTAGGGATAAGGGAAGAACTGGCCCAGAAGCACCCACAGAAAGAAAAGAAATACTCCGTTCTATCCCACCCTATACCAGTGTCCTTCTGATTCCTGATTCTGATTCACCTGAAGTTCATTGGCACGATCCTGCAGTGCATTGGGTGAGGCTGGGATGATGCCATCATGAGATAACTTGGCCTCAAGGGTGCTGATGATCTTGTCTGTGTTCTCTATCTGATTCTCCAGGTTCAGGCCTGCTTTGGCTCTGGGGAGGGGGAGACATTATAATGCCAAAAGACAACATTTCACTTCTAGGTTGTTTTCTTCAACACCACACCAAAGCAAAAAAGGCACCTATATATTATCCAGGTGAAAACATTTAAGATTTCATAGCAACATTTTGCAAGCTGCTGCCTCCTTCACACAGCAACAGAGTTCTATTCTCTGCCAAAATATTGCTGAAGTCACTTACTTTTCCTCATAGAGCCTGGAGAGCACCTTAACATCATTGTATTTGTTCTTGATGTTGTTGAGTGTCACAGGAAGCTGAGAGGCAGAGGTGCCAGCAGGCTTCTTGGAAAGATAGGCCTCGCACTCCTTCCGGGCAGCTTCCTTTTCTGCTCCTATGACTTGAAGTCGCCTTGCTGTTCCCTGATATAAAGGTGGAATTTATTTTTAATCAGTCAGTGAAATTCAATGTGATACAACAGTCATTTACAGAGAGACCAGTTAGGGACATAGGTCTCAACACCACCAGTGGATTTGAAGCCATTGGATTGACATGTCTACATGGCCTATAAGCTTATAAGGTTTAATGATGCATCTAGCACCACTTTAAGACTTTTTCCAGCCCAGTGGAGTTAGGTCACCAGTCATAGCTGGGAATACTGAGGCAATTATTTCATGAGCAACTCTCAACCACAGAACCTTCATGGATGTAGCCAAATATTTGAGTTATTTATCCACATCTTTGAGGAAAGCCGTAAAAAAAAAGAACAAGCTAAAAATCATTCTACAAAATATTGAGGGGGTAGGAAGGTGAGGATAGGAACTTGTTTTCAATGAAGCAGCTTCAAGTGTTGCATGAGAGAGCCTCCCCCCACCCCCTGTTTATCAGGACTGTCAGTGGGTCCATCCCAGTTAGTCTTGCAAAGTAGACATAAAATGTACAGGCAGTAAAACAGCAGTAGAAACCTCTCTGCTCTGTGAAGGTGTTCATTCTCTCAGAATATGAACAGGCTTATCAGAGGCACAAGTGAGCAGTCAAAACTTACCTCCTGCCACTTTACCAAAAAAAAGGGGGGGGGACTTGCCTCCTGCTCTCTGATCCGTTGAGTAAGGTCCTCTACAGGGTCACTGTGGTTTAGTGGAGACCTCAGGCGGCTAAAAATCTCATTCTTGACTTGGTCCAAGTTACCACCAACATTATCCAATTTATGGAGCAACTGGCTGGCTTGGGGATTATCCTGGGCCACAGTGGTGCTTCTGACCGGAACTGAAATGACAAGTATTATTCACTAAAGCATGCAGATATTTGCATTTGTCCATGGGGATAACTGCTATGCCTAAATGCCTCCTGTTCATCTTCTTCCACATCCACCCTGTAAGTTAAGCCTTCCCCTAGGATCTCTGATCCTTATGGATTCCTGCACAAGCAGAGACTGGGCAACTTGAAGGCCCATGGGGAAGAGAGGCGAGCACCTTAACCAACCCGTCACGCCACAATGGTATTGCAATTTCCCCTTAGAGAACGGCTGAAATGCTGACATACCCTGGTGGCTGGATTTAACTGGTTCCCTATGGCTGCTTTTCAAGGTGTTCTGGACTGTAGCTCTCCTCTGCTTCACTGCGCTCAGCTCACCTTCCAGTCTGAACAAGACAGGAGGAAGTCAACGTTATTCACAGCCCAGGGCTTCCCTACAACACTTGCTGTGTACACGAGGCAAGCTCAGAGAGACTGCCTTTTTCTAGTGGGGCATTAATCAGGTCATTTTATTCCATATCAAGTATTTATATTGAAATAATTGTTGAAAAACAAACAAACAAACAAACAAACAAATAAATAAATATCAGAGCAGCTTATGACAATCGTATATAAAACCAAACAGTAAAAATAATGTGAAATTTTAAAATCAGAGCTGCTTTTGTATTGCTGCTTCCCATGCCGCTCCAGTAACATCTGCAGTTAAACTACCTAGCTTGCAGGGGGGTAGTTGACATGGTAAGTGACTACATTAGTTGCCTGACCTGTGAGATTGCTTCCTATGGACATTAGCTGAGCTGTGTGTTTGAGAAGCATCCACACAGAAGTGGTCCCATGCTGTTTAAGTACCCCATGAATCGATTTCTGCTAGAGATTTCTCAGAAGATACTTTCCCATCAGCTTTTACTTTGACAAAGGCCAACGGGCACTTTCTAGGGTGTGTATTGTTTCCTTTGCCACGTGCACTCTGGAAAGTGTCCATGAGCCTTGCAGCAATTTATACTTCTACCGTGGGTGCCCAAGCACCCACAAAATTATCCATAAAGGGGCTGGGCACCCACAAATTTTAGCGCCAGGGCCGTGCACGCTGCATGGCACCCATGGCCCCAGGCACCCACAGTTGTGAGGCCAAGCTGGCACTCCTGCTTCTACTTCCCTCTGTCCAATGCATATTATTATTATTATATATATATATACACACACATACACAGGCAGCAACCATTTTGTGCATGTCCAATTGACGCATGACCACCAATGTGCAGGACTTTTGGACCTGGAAAAGGGCAGAATGGGGATGGAGCAAGGGGAGGGGCGGGCTTATGTGCTCTCCACCAACATGCACAGGGCTCAGGAAAGGAATCCCCACACAAAATGGCTGCTGCCCGCTTGCTATTTTCCATCCTCTAAGCCAATCCATTGCCAGTCTCTCCTTAGTGGACCCAATCCATTGCCAGTCTCTCCTTAGTGGACTTATTCCGTGTGCAGGCCAACCAGGCATGCCCTGGATACTCTATTCCCACCCCCGCCCCACCCCCAAACAGCCAGGCCACATTTTGTCCCCACTGAGTGTGCTCATTGAACTGATTTGGGATTCTCACCCAGAGCTTTCTCAATTTTTTTTTTTGTACTTCTCCAAACACTGGGGTTTCCTCAACCTTTCTGGTACCTCCCCCCTCTTGAGGATAGATTATGCTGTTTTAGCTACATAAATATCTCTACTTGGAAAACTGTTCCCTGAATGCTTTACAAAGATCAGTCTTAGATTCTGGTGGTTGTCTGCACTGTTTTGGAGTAAATGTGGTATCCTGATAATGCCAAAAAAAGAAAGAGTACTAATTAGAAAAGATAGCACATATTTGCAGAGCCTTCACTGGGAGAGGTGGAATCTACAAAGACCAATTTGTTAAGGAGCTGGAAGGACATAAACTAATTAAAATTCCTGTTTCAGAGAGTCTCCTAAGCAACAAACGACATGAATAGTGTGTATTTTCGGGAGGAAAAATGAACAAGAGAAAAGGGAAATTGCTGCCATGATGCCCCTCCTAATTATGCACCACTGTCTTAAGGCTGATTCTCAGTGGTGACAATAATCACATTTTTAGCATATGTAGATGTGTAAGTTCCACTGGCAGGGCACTCATGCTTGCTAACATGAAAGCTTTATGGAGTGACTACTGATGCAGCACCCTGCATGAATTGCTGTCAAAATTATACACCACTTGATCGTAAAAAACAACAATTCTCCAAGTGATTATGGAAAGTCTATGTGTAGAGCAGGGGTGTCAAACTCAAATTCATTGGGGGCCACATCAGCAGTTTGGTCACCCTCAAAGGGCCGGTTGTATCTGTAGGACTATGTAAAGGACATGTAAAGTGGAGGTTTCCTGTGTAGAACGGCCGGCGCCACTAGAGGGCAGACATTCTCTGGCTTGTAGGCTGCCGCGCATGCGCTGAAGAGGCGGCTTTCTTGTGTCAAAAAAAAAAAAAGCGAGAATAAAAGGTGAAGGCTGGCGGCCGGCGGCGGCTACACGGGCCACATGACGAGGTCTGGCGGGCCGGATTCGGCCCGCGGGCCTTGTGTTTGACACCCGTGGTGTAGAGGCTACATGATACCACAAAACCCGCACCTTAAACAACAGGCATATGGGAGCCTGAAAACCATTTCCATCCAGCAACATTTCACTACCATCATGAACCAGATCTTTTGCAGCTTCCCAGCACATGCAGACATAATACCCGCATGATAGAATGCCATTAAACCTCTTTTATAGAGAAGAACCTCTGATATGGGACAATTTCCAAAACCATGGTTCAACCCCATCATTTTTAAAGGTGTTTCGTGTTCTATACTGCCCTAATATTTTATGATATGGCATTATAGATATAGTTTTATAAATAAATAAAAATAAAACCCGTATTCACCGATTTTTAAAAATCACCAGTAATGAATAGATAGAAAATATGTTCTTATTGTTTGTGGCATGTGCACCGCTAGTGGTATACTCATGAGACAGAGAGAAAAAGCTTTGTACTCACCTGTTAACTCTCTCTATGGCCTCTAGATCTGGAGGGGGGATGGAAAAGCAAACAGCAGGTGCTGCCTTAGTCTCTCTACTGGCATTCTGCACGACCCAGTTTTCCTGGTTGCTGTTGTCATGCAACATATACTTCTCACCCATCTCGAGCCGCCCCTGGAAGGAAGGAAGGAAGACAGAAGGAAAGTTTTGGTTTTGAGAGAATTTCAAATATAGCCACTCTTTGCTAGAAAGACAAACTCAAGACATTGTTCAGATGTCACAAAATGTTGTTCTTTGTTTCTGCAGCTCAGAGGTGCCCTGGGTCTATTTTAGATGTTTGTACATGTACACATTTGGTGCCATTACTAAGAACAGAAGAAGAGCCCTGCTGCTGGATCAAACCAAAGACCTATCTACACCAGCATCTTAAATCCCATAGTGGCCGACCAGATGTCTCTGGAAAGCCCATAAACAGGGCATTAGAGCAAAATCCCTCTCCTGTCCATATTTCCCAGAAACCAATATTCAGATACACTATCTCTGATTCTGATGATGGTATACAGCCACCATGACTAGTAGTCATTGTTAACTTTACCCTACTAGCCCCAAATGAGTGGAATGCCATATATAGTGATTTCCCTTAAACTCTGTCACTCTGGTATATCCTACAATAAAGGGATCAATTGTGTGGTGTCACACCTGCTCACTGTTTGTGGTGTGCTACAGATTGGTTGTTGCACTGTCTTAGGGATATCTGGGCATAGAGAACTCTCATACCACACTGTTCCTTTTTCAAACATGGCACCCAAATACTTCACCGCTGCTTTTCCTTCTGCTTGATTTGATGCAGAAGTAGCAGCAAAAGGGAGATTAAAGCAACCTCTTCAGAAACCACAGTGAGGTACACGGTACACAATTTCAGAATAATCAGTTTCCATCACATATGATACGACAAGGCCATTTTCTTACATCACCCAAATCCCAGTCACAGATGGTAGTCACGGTAATTGGCTGGGAGGGTTGGAGTCTGCGGAGTTTCAAAGGGCTAATCTCCTTGCTCCTCCTTTTCAGTTCAGCAATGCTCCTCTCAGCTTGTTTCACAGACTTCTCATCGTTCTAGACAGGAAAGAGGAGGAGAGAGTTCAGAGCTGGTGTGTATTTTGGGCAAATAACGCAGCCTAGAGCAGGACCAGAACAACTTGTGGCCCACTAAGCCATGCAGAGCCCATCAGCCCTATACATTGGCCTGCTAGGTAGATGACAATTTTCCTGTTTTCAAAGATCTAGGCTAGTTAGCGAGCTCCTGGTGCTCTGCCATACATAGTTAGTGGAAAGCATTTTGTTTGATGGCCTGTAAGTTGTGTGGGCTGGGTGTTGATGGGGCTGGAGACCCTAATTTTGAGGATGTTGATGACACAATGACTTTTGTTCTGTTCACACATTCAGAAGAAAGCATGGAAGGGGGACTTGGATCATGTTTGCTGTCTCCATTCCTAAAATGCACATTAATCTGAAGGTCTGAAAGAGCTTGTGCATGCACAATTTGTACACATACTGCACAATCAGGAACTTTTCAAAAGGCACATGATCTCACTGCTCAACCCAGGTCAGCCCTTCATCCATAATCTTCATCTGAACAGAACTTCTGTGTTTTATTAATTCTTGTCTGGGGAGCAAAGCCTTCTGGGAGAGAACTCAGCCACAAGGCACAGGGACTGGGTGCAGTTCCCCTCCAGCAACTCATCTTCCCTTACCTCCTCCTTTCCCCTCTTATCTTAGCTTCTCTTCACTCGATTTAATGAAGTGAATCAAGTCCACTTGTCCAATTTATAACTCCCAGGCTGTGCACCTAACTGAATTTAGATGAAGCCATAAAAATAATTAGATTTGGTTGCTGCAATAATCCAGGAGAGGCACGGTTGCTCCAGGCCAGTAATTAAAATGTAAGAACTTGTTGAAATCACGTCCCCATTCCCCCTTGTGGTTCTCACTTCCAGCTGAAGGAATAAATCAGACACCACTCCTGGGCTGTCCTTGTTGAACGTGCTGTATTTCGTATCAAGGTCATTGTTCAGCTTGTTTAGTGAATGGCTCACAGCATCAGCATCGTCATAGAACTAAATACAAAAAAGAGAGAAGAGCAGTAGCAAAACAGTCAGAGAAATGTACTTTGACCATGAAATTCAGACACTGCTAACTTCTGCTGCTGTGCTCCTATAGCAGAATGTTCATGTTGCTGTTTTTGCCAAACTTTAACTACCGTATTTTTCGCTCTATAAGACGCACCAGACCACAAGACGCACCTAGTTTTTGGAGGAGGAAAACAAGAAAAAAAATATTCTGAATCTCAGAAGCCAGAACAGCAAGAGGGATCACTGCGCAGTGAAAGCAGCAATCGCTCTTGCTGTTCTGGCTTCTGGGATAGCTGCACAGCCTGCATTCGCTCCATAAGACGCACACACATTTTCTCTTACTTTTTAGGAGGGAAAAAGTGAGTCTTATAGAGCAAAAAATACGGTATATAGCCTCATCCTACCAGGTCAGTGCAAGCTTCAGGGCTCCAGAGTTTGTCTGCTTCCACTAGTTTCCCATTGCTGTGATTGGGACCTGCATTAAGACCTCAACAGTCATGTGACCCAGTACTATGTGGCCATGACTTTTGCCTCTATTCATTTGGTTTAGTGCTAAAGCATTTAAAATGTTGGAGACATGCCCTAATTCTATCAATACCAAGATCTTGCACAGAGACTCTTCTACAGGTTTCCCTCCATATCAGGAGTGGCAGATGAACATTGGGCAATAGTCGCTGCCATGGTGCCTCCCATATTCTGTAATGCTCTTCCCAGGAAAGCTTACCTGCCACTTACTTTGATGACCTTCCAGCACCAGGTGAAGAGCTCTATATTTTCGAAGGTTGTGTAATGGTTTTTATATCTGCTGGCGAATGCATGCTGCTGTTTTAGATTTTGCTGCTTTTAATACGTTGTTTGCAAGTGGCAATGGCTTTAATCACTTGCATGGTATTGCATTTTGATTCTTTGTAAGCTGCCCCAGGAATGTGTCCGAAGGATGAGATAGAAATTTCAATAGCAACGCAGTAGGAAATCTCTTTTTTAACCCCCCCAAAAAAGGGATTCAAAGAGTGTTAAAAGGACTACGTTAGATTCAGACCTGCCTTTCCACAAATGGAAGGTCCGCTTCTGTTTGTGGAATGGACTAAGATCTAGCAGTGGCTCTGACAGGAGGAAGAGAGTGGGCAAGGGTGATTTTTGTTAACCTTTGCTCCCCCACCCCAAAGCCCCTTGCATTGCTGCTTTGGAGGCAGTTCTAGAGCAGCTTTGATGGGGCACAGGGAGAAGGACTGCTCACAAAAAATCTGAATTGAGCCCTATGAAATTAAGAGATTTTCTGCAAAAACAAATGCAACATGTATTGCAGGGAGTTGGATGAGATGACCTTTAGGGTCCCTTCCAACTCTACAATGCTACAATTCTATGGACATACTAGACAAACAAATGCTTTCAGACTCTGAACATGGAATCTTTCTAAGCTATGGGTGAGGAGGGATCCATGAGATGGCGCAGGCGCAAGGAGTTCAAACTGCTGAAGGTGTACCTTCTGATCACTAAGTTTCATGTGAACTTTGTCTGCCTGCCCTTAGGAAACTGCCTAAATATTTTAAAAGTTTCTACACATGATCATGAAGATTTGAGATCCCTGGGGCCCCTCATATACCACCTTCTAGTACCCTCCCACAATCTACCTTTCTGTAGTTCTCTATGTTCTTCAGATGGTTCTCTTGGCAGATGCACAAGTAGAGAAGATTCTGCCACTCATTCTTAAGCGCTTCCTGATGAGCCTGCAGTGGAAATGAAATAGTTCTCATGTCATTCTCCATCTAGCTTCATGGTTTTCCGCGGAGTTTCTTTTCTGTTAACCCCCAAACTGACAGAAGTATGTAGCTGTGGGCTGCTGAATCCACACAACAAAGGAAATCATATTACAGGGGAAAGATAATATGCTGTTCAAAATCTAAGAGAGGGAAATCAACACATTTGCTTTGTATCATGTGAACTTATCAGTTTCTATAAGGTCTGGATCAGAGGTGTGTCGTAAAACATTTTTGAAAAATATTAACATTCAAAACACACGTGTAAGCTCGTTGCACAGTTAGAGGATGGACAGCGGTGTAGTTTATTCTTGTGCAACATCTCATTCCCCGAATACTAATGCCATCAGATTGCAAAATATTACCACTCCCTGAGAAGCTGCATTGTTGGACTCTAGCCCAAGCTCTCCATGATTATATTCTCAGTTGAGAATATAATGCCAAACTTTAATGTAGCACAAAGCAAAAACTCCCCAGATGACCTTGCTCTGCAATTTCTGTTTCCTTTCATAACTGACCATTTCCGGGGCATTTGTCTGCTTGTACATATGACAGGCCAGAACTTTGGCCCAGCTATTCCTACATACCACAAAACCATGAAGAATTTTATGTTTTGGTACACAGGAAAAGGCCTTTTGGAATGGGAGCTTTTGAATCAGGTCACCTGACAACCTGTTTATTGAACATGCATCATGATCCATTTGCCCTGAAGAACCAGAGGGCAGAGAACCCAGCAGATCCAGCAACATATAGCATGGCCCAATTAGTATGGTATTGTCAAACTTAGGTTTGTCTTTTTATACCACTTTAGCTGTCATGGCTGCCTCCTCAAAGAATCCTAGGAATTGTAGTTTGCCAAGCTGCAGAAATTTCTCTGTGAGTCCACCCACACCCCTGCTACAATTCCCAGGTTTCCTTGGGAAGAAGGGGATGTCTGCTAAGCTATTTTTGTAGTGTGGATTTGTCCAACAAAACACAGAATGTAAGGTTGGCATAATTATTCAGAGAAGATCCTTCATCTAATGCAGATTGCAAAACTTTGGGGGAAATGATATGGGTTTTTTAAGTGGCACACTAGAGTTGCCTGCTCTCAGCTCTCAGGATGTGGTAGGTTTTAATGGCGAAACAGTATCTCAATAAATACTCTTTTATTTTGCTGTTCTCCTGAACTCGCTCTGGAGGGCCATATAATATCACAAACATTTAGACATAGCTTGAAGCAAGAGAAATCTAGAACAATTCTTCATTAAGCAGAGGGGTGGGGAATTGGTGGTCCTCTGGATGTAGTTGGACTCCCATCAGCCCCAGCCAGCATGACCAATGGTCAGGGATTATGGGAGAATCAGTGCATAACTGTTTGAAGATCTGGGCACAGAGAGAGTTCCAGATTCTGCACCTACCTGAATTGGGCTCACAGCTGGATGCTTCAGTTCGACCATCCTCTCTCCATCATCTTGGAGGGTATTCACATACTCTTCTTGGTTAAGGAGTTCATTATTTTTGAAATCCTGCAGGAGGATCAGAAGGAGCCCACTATATAAGCACTTTGAATGCTAAGAGGTCCTTTGCATTTTAGGAGAAGCAGTAGCCCCACATGTCCTAGAAAATGCCAAATCTACCACTAAGCTTAGTTATTAGATGCCTTTACTGACGTCATTGGGGCAGAGAAAACTCCTGCTGCTCAGATTTTCATATAAAAGTGTGTGAGAGAGAGAAACAATGCATTAGAAGACAAAGAGCATGTTTACATAATCTCTTCTCCCAATAAAACAACTGGAAAAATGTGAAGTTCACGTGGCTAGAACTTTCCAGATGTGCCCCAGACCCAATTGGCTAAGGAATCCAGGGCATAGATTAGTGATAGCTCATGTCAGCTGAAAGTGGTAGGACTTCTGTTCCCAAATCCCCATTCACAAATGGTTTGCATGCAAAGAAAGAAGCATCTAGATGCAAAAGTATCCGTTTTCCCTTTCCTTGTTGCTGGCTCTCTCATACACAGATACCCATGCCACAAAGCAGCCTGGAACAGGTTCCCCAACCATTTATATAAAAGTTTCATAACATGGTAGGTAGCTTCCTCCATCCTCCCCATTTACATTTTCTCTTCTCTGCTTCCTCAATGTTTCCATGCTTGTGCGGCACTTTGTAGCTCCATCAAAGGAGCACTAGAGAGCATGCATGCTCAGAAGAAGCCTAAAGGATGGTTTCCTCTGGGGTCCACCCTTGTTCTGTTAACCAAGTCAGAGTAACTACGAACATGCCCAAGTTCAGAGAGCTTTGACTGACCAGAACATATTGAATATACGTTGGGACTCTCCTCTGAGTGTGGACTGAGGTAAAGGGCAACAACAAGAGCAATAGGCCCAGTTATCTGTTTAGTAAAGTGATGTTCAACACCGATAATTAAAAGGACTCCTACCAATGCAACTATGCTGCATGTTGGTGCTGTTACACATATGAATCATTGAGAGCTAAAAATCTCTTTGGAGAGTAAATAAAAGAAACCCGCATTCCCTGACCAAAGTCTTATCCAAAAAGTTACCATGGGTGGCATTCAACAGTTTTATTCAGAGCAGATCAACTGAAATTAGGTATGTTCATTGATTTCAATGGGTATACTCTGAGTACAACTTAGTTGAATACCACCCTTTGGGCAGGATTCTACAAACAAGCCTTGCTAGGCGAAGCCCACACAATAACGTCCACTGCATGCAGGACATGGCTCCCAAAATTGGTTCTGCAGGTGTTGAGGGAACCCCCAGGACACCATGTAAGGGAATTCTTCTGTCTGGCAAGTCAAAATTATTGTGCTTATGGAACCCTTGCCAAAGCACTATGTTGAATTCTTCCCCAAATCTCCTGTTCTTCCCTATCAGGTGCTTTCGTTTTGCAATGCCGTTACTTACCTCGTACTCACGCCGCGCAGACTGGGGGTCAGCCATCTGGTCACTCCAGTCCTGCCTCAATATCTTGTTCTGCTGCTCTGTGAGGTAACCCAGCTCCTTCGTGCAACCCTGGAGGTGTGTATAGAGGCTGCCCAAGCTCTGGCCCCTCCAGATAGAGGCTTTCTATCCATTTGGAGAGAGAAAGAGAGAGATTTCAATGCCTTGGCAGCAATTTTAACTTAGAATGCCTATAGCCCGTTTTAGGGAACGTGGTTCGTTTCAATTCTCCCTCACAATATAATTTGACACCACAACAACTCCATGAAGTAGTTTAGAATGAAAGACAAAGGCCACCGCTGAATGTTTATCATATGAACCTGGATCTCCCTCTACATCCAGCCTCAAAACCTCAGTCCAAAAATTTCCCCGTAGAGACGCTGGCTACTGTGGGGATGGGTGACTGAAATGAAGGTGTTTGTGCTCAGTGAGTCATGTGGCTTGTTTGGTTGCTTGAAGTGGGCCCTCAGGTTCTGGAAACCATTGTGTGGAAGGGGCAGAATTTAAATACTGCACCCAGGGCATTCAAATGCTTTTCTTTTCCTCACGCTTCCAATTACACATTCAGTGCTTCCTTTATGCAAGGAACCAGGAACTGTAAATAAGGTACTGGGAACTAGTAACCAACTTCAGCTTTGTAGGAGTGTACCTAGGGGTTGACCAGGTTGGCACCTCCAAGACTGCAGGCCCAAGTATGTGTGCAAAAATTGCACCTCTCCACTCTGCCTTGGAGTGGCTAGGAGGCCACCTGCCCATTGCCCAGGCCATTCCTCCGCAGCTCTGGGGTGGCTGGACAAGGGGCGAAGGCTCCTCTGGGCGTCTCAGAGGAGGAATCCAGTTGCTGGTGTGGGCCTTCACAGCAGCCCTGTGGGGACCCCTCCCCAGGTGGCCAGCAGCACTATTAGAAGTGTGAGCGGAGCACCCAGCATGGCTCAGAGGGAATAAATATGGAGACAGTGGGTGAGAGTTGCAGGAGGAGGGAAAAGGAAGGGATAGGGAGGAAGTAGAAGGGAAAGCAGCAAGCAGAGGAAGGGAGGCAGGAAGCAGGCAGACAGATGATGGAGGAGGAGGAGAAGGAGAAGGGAGGCAGAGTAGAGCAGACCCAATCCTGATGGCTGCAGAGGAAGTCACTGGCACAGTGTGAAAGGCAACAAATAGCAAACTTTTTGAGTGTTGGGTCCATGGTCCCTCCCAACTTTGAAGGTCCCAATATAGCTTCTTGCCAAGGGTGCAGAAGTATGCCCAGCAGTGGAGGAAGCCGCTTGGGTGCCTGGGGCTGCGCACCCGGGGTGGGACAACGGCAGGGCACCCATAGGGGTGGGGCGCACCGCGAAGCCTCCAGAGTCTGCCTGCCTCCTCCCACTCAGCCGCCCTACAGCTGGGGGGGAGGCAGCGGGCGGACCGTTTGGGCAGCACAGAGCCTGCACGCGCCCAAGCCACCACGTCTCTTCCGGGAGAGACACATGGCTCGGGCGCGCTGCAGGCCCCGTGGTGAGTGCCGCCTGGCATTTTGTCACCTCCCGCACCCACCTTTCTCTTCTCCTGGGTATGCCTCAGCAGCTTTGTAAGTGCTTCAGGAATCAACTAGTCCAGGTTGGGACGCAGCTAAACATGTCTCATTTTCCAAACAACGCCCTGCCTGAACCTGACAGTTTTCTTTAAAATATAAAAGCCTCTTTAATAATCCATTTGGTTTTTTCAAAAGGAAAAATAAGTTACCTCATAGAGAAAAAGTGATGTTGTGGTCTATGGATTAACACAATAAATTCTATTCTAGACATATTGGATAAGATTCTTACCAGCAATTTCTTGTGCCTGCTCCTTAAATCTTCTGCTTCCTATTTGTTTGGTAAGGAGGGCAGGGAGAGAGAGAGAGAGAGAAAAAAAAAAGCATTCACAAAGTAATCGATTATAAGTTTTAAAAAAGAATTTCACAGACTATAGAAAGTTTTACTTAAAAAGCAGACCTTGTCTTATTGCAGACAATTGTCAGGGTCCAATATATGTACTGTAGGAAAGTCAGTGAAGACTTATTTTATACAATTTGGATTCAAGTAGAGTCTTCTGGCTTTTTAAATAAATTGATGCTAACAAGTTTATTTCAAAATGCTGGTATTCTGTGTGTACTAATTCAGTGTTTATCATTTTAATTTGAATCAGATTTAGGAAAGTGATGCTGGGAACATTGAATTTTGAACATTGAGTGCAAAATTCTGGCTTTGTTTCATCCTTTCAAAGCAGACTACTCATAGCTTTCTGTTTAAAGAATGGCAGCAGAAAGCTATCAATTAGCTAAGTCAGCCTTTACTTTTGGCTACCAATTAGTCATCACTATCAATTAGCAATTTTACTTTACTAAGGTAATTAAGGCTCAGTCTGCTTCTGTAGGCTGTTATTATCACACAGTTCAGTAATAGGGCAGCTGAGGTACAATGTCCTAAAAAACGCCACATAATCACATAATGTCCCAAATGTGTAATACTCTCCCCCCAGAAGTCCATTTGACACCTACAGTGTTAATTACTTAATTAATCAATGAAGCATTTATTGTCGGCTTTCATATAGAAATAAAAGTGTGGTTTGCATAATAAAATCAATGCAATAAAACAGTAAAATACCTTAAAAACAAAAACAAATACCATATTTTTTGGAAGAACCAAAGCTATGTTTATTTAAGCATCTTTCATCTGTTATCTTTTCAGTATCAGCTCAAAACTTCATTATTTTCTCAAGTTTTTAACTGTTGAGATTTTATAGACCTTTTATTTATAAGATGCTGAGCCTGTGCTGGACAGTGCAAGATACTGTATGGAATTACTTGGATGTATCACTGATGTTTTTGTTCTGTTTTGAAGAAAGTTCTGCAAGTAAAGTTTTGAATAATATCTAATGGGTCTGGACAATGTTTCATTTCAAAAGAAGTCAGTTTTTATGCACCCAGTTGCTTCCAGCTGCACAATAGTAATATCTGCAATACTCTATACAACCTCGGAATCTGTACTGCATGGTTGAGGGAACCCTACTGAACACATTCTGGGGGCACACAATGGGGTCTATCAACAGAGTTGGAAAGGTAGATGAAATATGCAATTTTACCGGACTATGAAGGTTCTTGATCTGGAGTCCATATGCTTCAATTTCCTTCTGAAGGATGTTGTGTTCTGCTACCTGTTTCTCCAGCTCTGGCATAGTAGGTCCATATTTCCCTGCATCGATTTCTTTCTGCAACAAAGCCAGTAAGAGCACTTTAAGGGTTACCCAACTGAGAAAGACCAGTCCATTCCTCTAACCTCCTACGCCAAGATCTGTTCCTCATGGTAGCTGCCAGCAATAAAGACCCCCTTACCTTGTGATGTTGGAGGTTACTGAGCACCAGAACAACAGAGCAGGAGAAAACAGAAGAGGGGAGGCAGAGGTTCTCAGGACAGGTTCAAAAGGCCTGGTGGTTTTACCAGCACAAAACCATTATTGGTAAAACTGCCCCCCCCCCCGATAAACTTTTTTCTGCCATGAAGCTTTTCAGACAGAGGAGAATCCTTTGATTCAGGAGGACCTTAGGCTGTGTACACAATATACCTTTAAAACACATTTAAAGCACATTTCCCCCCTCAAAGAATTCTGGGCACTGTAGTTTGTTAAGGCATACTGGGAATTGTAACTCTGAGGGGTAAAATACAGTGCATAGAATTCCTTTATGGGAGAAACATGCTTTGAATGTGCTTTAAAGGTATAGTGTGTACACAGCCTTAGCTGTTGATTTTACAAGGAAGCAGGGCAGGAGGAGAGTTAAGGTTCATGCAGAGAAGAAACGGCTGAGTAGGCTTACATCCAAGACAACAGTGTGGCTGGCAGCAGCCAAAATATCTTCTAGCTCTGCAATGCAAATGCCTCCAGCCATTACTCTCCCCATAGCTAGGACACCAGAGAAGAGAAGTGGGTGTGGGTGTGTGTTTCTTCCTCACAGACTTTATTAGAGGACCATAGAGTAAATAGGAGATGTGGAGGGAAGCATAGACTGGATCAACATCCAAACAGGGAATCTGACTCTCCCTGAGTCACGGAGGAAGAAGGCAGTCGGTTGTGCACTAAGGAACCCTGTTTCATCTGCTGGAAGATCATCATAATCATCATCAACAACATTATCAACAAAGTATTATTATTTATGCCCTGCCCAGCTGAACACCAAAGAGCTGTAGTGATGACAAGGCAACCCTCCATTCTAAAACCTCAGGTCTAGTGCCAGTAGTTGAAAGCATGTCTGTGGCAAAGGATATTTTTTTCAGACATTACTGTTCAGTAGCAAAACAGCCGCCAGTTCATCTTGACTACAAGCCTGGGGCATTTATTTCAAAGGCACTATTAAAGCAGCTGCATCTTCCGGGTTGCTTTAAGATATTTGCAACATTAAAAAAACTTTCTCAGGTTTATGCAAAGAAACTGCATTTAACAATCCAAACAAACCCCTTCTGCTATAGTTCCTTCAATGATGGCAGTGACAAGAGGGCCTAAGGTTGCGATCCAAACCATAGCTACTACGATTATCATGATGACCAGGTTGAATTCCCATCAAGTTGTATACTGGGCCATATCTGAAGATGGTCTCATCTGCTATCAATGATTGAGCCAGGGGAGGTTATTGCTTTTGTTTGTTACTATGTTATGTATTTTTGTGTTTTTATATAGTTAACTGCCCCGTGAATCTTTGGATGAAAGGCGGTATAGACATTTAATAAATAAAAATAAAATCCTCATGAACATAACTACACTTCTTGAATCATGCCTTTTGTTTTCCTTAGTGGAATTAATGTTCACCTTTATTAGCAAATCTACTTGCTCAAATCAAATACCAGTGTATCCAGTTAGCAACCTTTACCTGCTTTTGTTCTAGAATTTTTCCCCAGTCCACTTTGGAACCAGCTTCAGGAAGTGTAAACTTTTCATACAAATCTCGATATTCGGCACATTGGTGTGTCACTCGGCCGTGCAGCTGCTTGATGCTTTGCAAGAAAGAAGGAAGTTTCTCTGTTAGAAATTAGGTCCCCCAACCTAAGGAAGATTTGACCAGGACCACACTGAATGACCTGAAAGGTTTGGTCTGGAGTTTATCACCTATTGATGTCAGTCAGCCACATGGGTCACCATTAGGGATGGGAGAATCTGTCAATTTAAGTTTATCAGACTTCCATTTTAGTGCAGGTTCCTCCTAATATACACATTTTTGTATACACATTTGCCTAATATACATATAGCTTTCTAAAGCATATTTCCCCATATATTTACATTTCCCCTAATTAATTTCTCTGCTGCTTTATGCATTTCTGAGCAACTTTACCTTAGTACATGCATTTTTGTACACATATCTTGGGTTGGGGAACCACACTGCAAAATTTGGAGAAGTGCAAATTTTGAATAATAGAATAATAGAATTGTAAAGTTGGAAGGGAGCCTGAGGATCATCTTTTCCAACCCCCTGCAATACAGGAATATACAGGTGTCCCAAATGGGTATCAAACCTGCAACCTTGGGATTATCAGCACCATGCTCTTACCAACTGAGCTATCTAGGCATGATTGAATTTCAGTCTGTACATTGTTTTGGAAGGTGCAGATTCGGAAGATTCACCTTAAAATGCAAACTGAATCTAATTTGTGCCTCATCCCTAGTCACCATGCAACTAGGGCCAGGGCCTTTTCAGTACTGGCCCCGACTTGTTGGAACGCTCTGTCACAAGAGACTAGGGCCCTGACATCTTTCCGCAGGGCCTGCAAGACAGAGACCGTTCCGCCTGGCCTTTGGTTTGGACTCAGTCTGACCCCTATGTTTCCCTCCCCTTAAGGTTTTGATCTGTGAGCATCTATTAAAATGAGGCTGCATTTTAAATTGTATTTTGACCCATATTTTAAATTGGTCCCCCCCCCATTATGTTTTTATTGTAATTTTACTGGTGTTAGCCGCCCTGAGCCCGGCTCTGGCAGGGGAGGGTGGGGTATATATAATAATAATAATAATAATAATAATAATAATAATAATAATAATTATTATTATTATTATTATTATTATTATTATTATTAAAATTTAGTTGAGAAGGGTTGCAAACAAATAGAAGCATTACAAACTCACTCTTTTTCAATTTCCAAGGCCTGAGGGTGCTTCAGACGTTTGACTTTGTCCACATCTAGGAAGAGGTCCTTCAGTAGCACCTCGGCCTCTTTCAGGTTTTTGGCATTCTGCTGCTGGAACTCAAAAGGCTTGTTCTGCTGGCAGTTACTGCTGTCCTGTAATCAAAAAAAGTGTTGGTGCATAAATGCCATTATCCATCGGAGATGGTAGGAAGTGGCTGTGAATCATGAAGCCAAATCTTACTCTTAAGTACAAACAGGCAGCTCTCGGTATTTTCACAAACTTGAGGAAAGTGTTTTTCGTCACGCAGTGCATAATCATTAATTTATAGAAATCACTGCCAAAATATACACTGGTAGCCTCTAGCTTAGAGGATTGAAAAAAAACAGGTGAGACAAATTTATGAAGGATAGACTTAGCATGCTGAGGGAACAACAGCAGATGATACTTCACGAAGGCATTGGGTTGAAGACAAAATGATGTATTAAGCTCTTGAACACCACCTAGACATTGGGCGTGCATATATATTTCCAACTGAATCTTCAGGGTTTTAATGCTCTACTCAGGGCTTTCTCCAGTACCCCTTCATCTCTAGCACATAGTGTGGGTCTCATATCAACCTCCCAAATTTACCTGCTTAAGTTTGTTTTGTGTTTCAAGGATGTCCTTTTCCACCTGGTCAGCATTTTTTTGCATGCGAGAGATGAGCACAGCCAAGTCATTTGTGCTTGAGGATCTGAGGACAAGAACAGAGAAATCAGGTGCATACAAATTACAGTAGTTTGCTCAAAGTTTTCATTCGAGTCATGGCCCGATTAATCATTATGTAATTGCCAAATACAGGTGACTCTCCACTTACCTTCTGGACCCCCCCCCCTCATAAATGAAATGCACGTAAATGGGGAGTCCTAGTGGCTTCTCTGTTGAGCAGCCTCAACAAAGCCCCGCTGCGCCTCCAGTTCACAAGGAGACCCTCCCAGGCCAATAGGAATGAAACAGATCCAAGTCTGCTGTTGAGAAAGAGTGCCTAACTTTATTGCTGACGTAATGTGGAAGTGAGATGCATTTTGGAGTGTTTGTGCCCAGTAATCTTCTGGGTGACTGCGCACAGTCAGAAGTTCAGCAAAGCGATTAAGCTTCCCATAGCAGACAAAATGTAGCAGAGGTTGTTTCACTTGGTAAACACAAAACACACTATATACATATTATACACAGTTGCTACAAGAAGGCGTCTTTCTCTGAGCCTAGAGAGGGTTTTCAGCTTTCAAAGTCATCGCACATCCAAAGTCCAAAGTTGCTAATGTCCTGCAACTTCAGTCGACTGTTTCTTCTTCACAAGTCTTTCCAGTTCTGACCAACAATCCTTCTCCACAATTCTCCACCAGCCCAGACTAAGAAATGGCCTTCTTCATACACTCCTATAACCACAAATTAATACTGTGGATTGTCAACAGCCTGACAATCCAGACACAATGTTTGTTTGACCCATTGATGACTTCCTAGTGACTTCTTGAGAACCACCTAGGGTGTGTTACATTATATGTTGAAAAGAGCAATAGTTGATTTCTTTCTCCCCTCAGTAATGAGTAAAGTATAAAAACTGCAGTGAATGACATTGCAGACTATAATATTATAGGGAGTCATTCTAATGGAAAATAAAACTATTTGTCTCTGAGAAGAGATACTTGTTATCTATCAGAAGCAGCTATCGTCCTATGTGTGTTTTTTAAAGAACCTACTAAACATACTTTTTGGTTACCAAAGCTTTGTATTCACATTTTGAATGGAAATCATTATTCACAAATATACTATATACCTATCATTCAAATGTTACAAGAAAAAAATACCATTACATGACAGCTTTTGAACAATAAATACTATTGCATAAAAAGGTAAAGGGTAAAGGGACCACTGACCATTAGGTCCAGTCGTGGCCGACTCTGGGGTTGCGGCGCTCATCTCACTTTATTGGCCGAGGGAGCTGGCGTACAGCTTCCGGGTCATGTGGCCAGCATGACTAAGCCACTTCTGGTGAACCAGAGCAGCGCACGGAAACGTCGTTTACCTTCCTGCCGGAGCGGTACCTATTTATCTACTTCTACTTTGACGTGCTTTCCAACTGCTAGGTTGGCAGGAGCAGGGACCGAGCAACGGGAGCTCACCCCGTCGCAGGGATTCGAATCGCCGACCTTCTGATCGGTAAGTCCTAGGCTCTGTGGTTTAACCCACAGGGCCACCCACGTCCCAAATAAAAATAAAATAAAAATAAAAATGCAAATACTATTGCATGCCAACTATCAAATGCTGTCAAATATCACAAACAACCAATGGTTTTCTAACTCTCTTCTGGGACGCTCACTTCAACTGTCCCCTATTCCTTCACTTTAAACCCCATTCCTGAGCTACGCCTTGATGCCTGATTCTCCCCCATCAGCCCCTGAATATCGGGATTGAAGGTGATTTCAAACCTGACTTTTTACCACCCCATGATTGAAATCAAAAGGGAGAACAGCTCCCCTTTGATATCATTAACCGTCAGCTCTTCCTGTCTCTAGTCTCCACACGGTGTCATGGACAGAGAGTTTAGCAATACTCTTCTGTGAGAACAACTGATGTTACTTCAACAACCACAAGAGAATGAGTATGTTATATGGGCGCACAGCGTGTTCTTGTGGGACTCAACATTGCCCTTGTGAGTGAACTGAGTGTGTATGAACCCGATAACATGCACCAGAATCATTTTCAGGGTTCCTCCTCAAGAATGTTGTGGCACACAGAGGTTCCTTGGCAGGTGCCAAAGTAGAAAGTGTTCCTTGAAGGTAGGACGCTTGATAGCCACATTACATATCAGCTGCCCATGCTGGTAACTAACACTGTACTGTGTTGCATATCGACGCTGCAAAATATAACAGCTGGCTACAACTGAATGCTGGTTACAAGTATATTTGGTAAATATTATTCAGTGAATATCTGGAGGGTATTTTGTGTTTTTGTTTTTTAAAAAAAAACTGGAAAGGAAAATTCATTTTCCCAACCTTAAATACAGTTGATATAATTTTACACATACACACACAAATTTGTATGCATTTTATACATTTCCACCAGTATATATATATTCGTATATAAATGCATCCAATATACAAATTTTTGTAAGCGATTTCCCCAAATATTATGTATTTCTTGTATGTGATCTTCACTAATATAGGTACACATTTTTGTGTATATGCATTTCTGTACAAATATTTGATGGAGAATGGCATTGTAAAATTCATACAAGTGCAACTTTTCAAAGGTTAGCTGTGTTTTGGTTCGCGTATTTGTTCAAGTAGTATGAATTAAGCAGTTTCTCCTTAAAATGCAAGCTTGAACAAAATTCTCCTCCATGCCTACTAACACACAATGCTATGTCTTTAGCATGCACAGATTAAAAATGGCAGCATAAACTTTGAAAAGAAATATCTGAAGCTAAAGATTGTATTAATTCATCCGGAAGCTAGCAATTGGTCAAGGCTCTATGACACATGTATATGCATTTAAGCACATGCTTTTTGTCTCCTGTACTGTGGAATTGTAAGCCAAAGTCAAAATAAACTGGCTTATTTCAGACTAATCAACAGAAAATAAGTGTGTGCATGCAGGAAAGCATAGCAATAAAAATGAGCTGATGTAATGAATGTCTGAGAAACAGTTGTCCTTTGTTGCAGAAAAATGACAGAGATATGTACCATCAGAAGTATTCAGTTTTCACAAACCCTATGTCTTCAGACACACCCTGTCATTACTGCTAGCATAAATCAATAGCGAAAGAAGAAATTAGAGTGCTAAAATTTAGATGCCTTGGAGAAGTCCATGAAGGGCTCTGTACCACTTCAGTTAAAATGTTTAGTGGCCTTCCAAGTTTAGTTTCAATTTAGGCTCTCTGATCTGTTAATCCTGCTTTTCTAGAGCAGCAACAAAGGCTAGAATAAATTAGTGAAGTGGAATGGAGCGAAAAAGTGATTATGCGTGTTGAGTCATCCTTACTTCTTATGGTGGATTATCACTCTCTCTCTCTCTCTCTGTTCCACCTTAGTAATTTTCCTTTTAAATTAAGCTTGGACAATTGTGGCCTAGTGTAATTTAGTGTAGGCTGTAAACTGTTTGTGGTATTATTGCAAACAGTTACTGTAAAGAAAGCGAGGTGTTGTTTTCTTGTGGGATTTTAAAAACTATTACATGCTGTAATCATAATCTTGTCTTGTTTGTAGGATGCACAGGGAATTTTTATTGATGGGCTGCTATAGAAATATTTAATTATTATATGGATAGATTAGATAGATGATAGATAGATAGATAGATAGATAGATAGATCTAGATCCTTTCAAGGGGGCTTTTCTGTTTCAGGAATGTCACATTTTCTTAGCACTCAAAACACAATATATATCAGATTAAATCTAAGCTAAGTCACTGTGCACATGCAATGACTTCCATGAGCCCAACAGAACTCCCACTCCCTCTCCTCCTCTTTGCTCTGCCTCCAGATCTGCTGCGGAGGGTTGTGAAAACCCCTAGAGCAGATGCGGGGTGTGGGGAGAGGAGAGGGAGGAGACATTTTGTTACAGGAGCAGAAGTTGTTCCGCACACACAACTGTATGCAACCAATTGTTCCTGTGCAAAACTTTATTCTCTGTCACTGTCAAAGAAGGTGGGTGGTAATGTTTGGTGAGAGAGGGCACACACACAACCAAGCTCCCATTTTCCTCACAGATCACTAGTCCTACCAGTTTTTTGCAGAAACTGGTTTAACCTTTCTCATGTCAATTGCACAAGTCGCTTGCCTCTTGCTGACGCCCCACTGGCTCCCCATCCCTGGAATGAGGAGGAGCCGTTGACGGCAAACACTTGGACACCACCCAGAACTTCAAGTGTTGCTTTCTGCCAAACGAGAAGGAATATTAGTCATTACCCAGGCGGCCTCCCTGACATGTTGAGACAACCCTAGAAAGGTATTTGCTTTTCTGAGTTCTCTTTCTGCACCTTGGCCAACAGGCCTAGTCAAGGGAAACTCAACGTATCAGGCAGCTTTGCTCATACTTTGCAATTCATGGTATGATATGTATGGCAAGAAACCACAAAGTATTGAAACTCAAGGTGTTTTGGTGACCCACCTTTCTGATAAAACAGACTAATCCAAGAACCAAAGATCAGCTGGAACGAGAAGCTTGCTGCTCATGGAACTCTTCCTTGTTGTCTATTTGCATTTTGCCATGTGATGCTTGTTTAGAAATTCTCAGGACTGGCGATAGCATCTAGCATCCTTTCACGACGCACTGTTTTTGACTCTACCTCCTGTTTTGGGCTTCCCGACCAACATTTCCCACAGTGCCCCAGAGAATGTCATTCAGCAATGCTATGTCAAATGCTCTGGGGCATTGTGGGAGATTTAACATGGCAGGCTTGACCCAGGCTCATGCTAGGGAAGGTTCATGAAAGTCACCCTGCTGTGGGTAGGGGGGGCTGCTCAAACTTCATGCTGCCCTCTGCATGTGAGAGTACACCACAAAAGATGTTCCCACGCATACTAAAGTTATCCCAACAACCATCTACCTTCCTAGATTCACAGCCTTAGCAAAACCCATGTAGCAAATTGATCCATCACCAAACTTATATCAAAGGTTTTCCTTCAAAGTGAACCTTTTAATCGTGTTCATTGCCTTGACCTCTTAAGAGGCATGAGCGCAATGTGATTATTAAATCCTAAGTCTGGTAACAACTTTCTCCAGAACAAATACATATTCTGTGCTTGCCTCTGTGTAACTGTCTTCATGGCAATTCACTGATGATTCTCTCTAATTGGCTTTATTAAGCGTGCTTGGTGATCATCCAGGATAGGTCAGCAGTTACCTGCATTTTTAAAACTACCACCCCACAGCTTTTTGTGTTTAATCTAGGAAGTATCTTGGCTTTTCTTACTTGCAGTATTTTTCTGTGTATGAAAGACAATGGTTCCCCCCCCCTTAATTTTTTGAGTAAAAAACGGGGGGTCCTCTTATACACGGTTTTCGGCAGGGTGATCAACAACTCCAAGATTGCCCCAGAAAAAGCTCAACAACTTTGGCAACTGGAAAAATACTGATTTCTTAATTTAGGGTTCAAAAAAATAGTGGTTGTCTTATACACAGAAAAATATGGTATTTTTAGTTAACCAAATGCTACGTATGCACCCTCTCTCTCAATTAACATTCTGCTTCTGAGCAGGATTTTTAAAATTAAGTATGTTATACTCTTTTATAAAGAAGCTTCATAAATACTCTCTGATACAGACCAAAATTCAAGGCCTAGATGACATCCATTTATACTATGTTGTTTTCTATGCCTAATTCTGGGCTTGTCATTCTGCTTTATTAATAGTTTCTCTACTGTCCTTTTTTTCCCCAACAGGAAAACATAAGACGGCTATTAAAATAAAAAGATAAAATGTACTCTGAAGTCCCTAGTGGAAGGGACTTCAGAGTGCGGAATGGCTTGCCACACTGGTGACATCCAATGAAAGAGGAGCTAGCTGACACCCGGAACTACTTGATTTTTCAAAAGAACATCAATTTCATTTTCTGAGTTAAGAACTGAGTTTAAGAACTAGGTGTATATTTCACCTAGATTCCTTGACCTGAAATATTTTGTTATTCTGATACTCTCCCCAGGAAAAAAAATGGTTGGGTTGAACATATTCTGTTAGACCATGCCATCCATATATATATATATATTCCTCTGTAATAATACGTAAACCAAGTGGTTTCTTCCATGACCATAAATTTAGGGCTTTCAAGTCTAGAAATGTGCAAGCAGCCCTGATGCTGTCTTCACTGGATTGGCTCAGAAATGAACCTAGAAATCCCCCCTTTAAAAATAAAAATCAATTAGCTTCTAAATCAATACAACTTACTAACAACTTCTGCACACCCATGAGCCTCCTAACTTTCTTGCTCTAACTCATTCAAGTTTAATCTGTACCAAAAAGGGAAGAAATCCAGAAATAGCTGCCAACTGTTTTCAGAAATGATGACACCTTATTAGAATTTGTATGTGTGACTTCACCTTTCCGTGCCACAATAAATGTTGGCATACAACTGTCTCGAGAGACAATGGAGTATGCCTCCAGGGGTGATGTCAAACCACTGGAAACAACAATAGCCATAATCTGCCAGCATCACACCCCAGCCCACAACAGGTCACCTGCACAATAATTGTTCATGTGTTTATTCTCAACGCCACCTCACAACAGCTTTAAGAATCACAAACAAGCTCTTCCATGCTAGCTACCAATGCAATCACTTTTGCATTCAGGTGACGGTGCAAATTTGCAATGCACCAAAAGGCTATTAGGCAGAAAAGTTGCATGGGCTACAGATGTGAATACAGGCTTGGTGACATTAATAAAATACAAGCTCCACAAACTGAATGTTGTAGCGATTGTGCCAGGAGCTGGAAGGTTATTAGAAGCCTCAGTTCCTATAAATTACAGCATTCATTTCTTCCTTATTCTTAGGTGAAAAGATCAAGCAGTCTAGGAGCCATGACAGGGCACAGTGATTCAACTTGTCTCAGCTATGGGTGATGTCCTATTAAGTCATACTCAAGAATATGACTGACACTGGATATCATCATGAATAGCCTGTCAAATAGGGAAGAATAAGGGCAGGCTTAATTGAGTTAATATTTATGAGGCATTTGGAAGTCACTAAGCATTAGACAGATCTTGGACATACTGCCTTGACTTTTTGAACCAGAAAATCATTTCATTTTGGATTCCTATCGAACACCAGCCATCTAAAACATCAACCTGTCTTGGCTGTTTATTTTTTGCTTTGGGCAACCAAAGCTAATTTTAAAAGTCAAGCTGATGACAAAACCAAAGCCAAGAAGATTTTATTGTATTCTTAGCAATTGTCTATGGAGAAAATTAAGACTTTACAAATGAATGAACAATGATTCCCGTGTGCACTGAGTTGATAGGAAAACTCTAGCCATCAGCAATATCTGTCTCCCTATCAGTTCAAATAGAATCAAGCCTGGAGTATATAGATTTTTTCAAGGGACAGCATTTGTCTTTAAAGGGTCACATCACAACTCAGTGGAATACCATGGGTCTGTGCCTCAACTGCTAGAATAAGTATGAGTGACGTCTGCTAGGGTAAAAGCACCATATTCAGAAATACTGATCATGACATCTATAAATGATGCAAACTGATAATATTTCCATGGCTTCTTTTGAGGAGTGGTTAGATAATTCAACAGATGACCATGTGTTTTGCATAGGGATGTCAGAGAATTTCATCAGAAAGAGAAACAGGAGTGGAAATTCTCTCAATGTGAATGTTCATCGATGGGTCAGGATCAGAAATCACACAAATGAATGCAAGCAACATTCTTCATAACTGGTCCCCCCCCCCAAGTCTGCAAATGTTACGTTAATGGTTACATTATTCTCTGCATTATTTTTTTTAATGAATGCCTTCCACTGAAATGTACAGAAATTAACTGTGTAATTCATTGCCTATGTTTTGGGCATAGAAAATATATGAAGCCGAACCGTAGTGGAATGGGAATGGTGCTGACTGTGACTAACTGAGGATGGGATGGAAATTGCTGCCTCCTTACATCCCTAGTTTTTCACGCAGAATGTTCTGGGTTCAATCTCTGGCATTTCCATTTTATAAGAAATGAGCAAGTTCCAGGAGATGAAGAAGACCCTGAAGAGCTGCTGCCAGTTGTAGCAGACACTATTGGAATAGATGGAACAACGGTTTGACTCATTATCAGGCAGCTTCCCATGGCCTTCTATCAATGAGGCGTACTTATTCCCTACTGCAGCTATTCACAGGACTCCT
This sequence comes from Podarcis filfolensis, assembly GCF_964270895.1. NCBI lineage: Eukaryota > Metazoa > Chordata > Lepidosauria > Squamata > Lacertidae > Podarcis > Podarcis filfolensis. Next base: position 89,393,108 of record NC_139605.1, on the reverse strand, counting down.
CCAAACATTCAGGCATCCCCCACCGCTAGCCATGTGGCTGAAGCTCTCCATAAGGCAAACTATGCATAATCTGAATTATTGCATTATGCTACCTCAAACACTCTTAGTGCAGCTTGATTGTGGGATGCACAGAAATACTATGATGGTTTCAGATTTATTTCATGTATATTCTCTTTTGGAAAGCCAAGACAGAGAGTTAGCAGATCAGTCTGAGGCCCACTTTGCTTTAACAGTGTGACAACATTATGTGCCCTCAGACCATTCTCTGGCCTACACCATGTGCGCAATCCAATCAGGAGGAACACAAACTAAAAAAGGACATAGTCCCTGAGACAATATTATCAGCGGATACCTCCCTGGAAAAATCATCACACTCGTGCTACTAACCTGCAGCATGTACAAACCTTTCAAATGGAAGCAGCTGCTCAACAACAAAATCCCAGTTGGGCATATAAGGAGAAGAGAGTAAGCAGCCGACAGAGAAGATTGTTCTTAAGTTAAGGTAGCTTTGCATGGAGCCTAAGGACTCCATCTGCCTCTGAAGGAAAGGGAATTGCATGAAGCCATAACATCTGGAGGGCACCACATTGGAGTAGAAAGTGAAACAGGAGGGAATGGACCATTTTGCAGTGGGTGCAAAATGGCAGCCTGCATACCTTAATGTCTGTTGCACAGGCATTTAGCACAGGTTGCCCTGATAGAAAAGATGTATCCCTTCCCCACTCTGAACCCTAAAGAATTACTGTTCTAGCAACTCACATAAACATTCAAAAAAGGCATCTGCAAAAGGTAAAAATTTATCAAAATAGAGGAAGTGATTAGCCATGGACTTGGACAAGAAAACAGATTACCTTTAACCAGGGTAATTTTTTAACAACAATCTCTAGAGGTGAATGAATTGTGCACCCTTGAGAACCACCTGAAAAAAAGCACTGCCCTTAACAAGCAAGGATAATTGGGGTGTATGAACTTCTCCTTCTCCAATATTATTCTACCCTCTGCTAACTTGACTTATTGGGCTCTCCTGCTTTGGCCAATTAGGTGTTTCACTGCCTTGAACGGTGCCTTGTATGCATTATACCTGCAAGAGGAATCACACCCTTCCAAGAGGGAGAAGGGAAATCTGGCAGCCAATGGAAAATGTTTAGCTGTCAGCCTCCTACGCTTGGCCACCACGGAGCAATGGCAGCTATGCCCCTTTGAAGGCTACTTTGTCTTTTAAGAATCCCAATGGCAGTGGGATGCAAGAGAGCACCACAATTTCCATCCCACTACAGGAAGAAAAAGATCAAGCAGGGAAACAGAGCTAGAGCAACAAAAAGTATTGTGGCACTTTCAGACACTTTGAGACATCTCAGTCTCCTATTGAGACAATTCCCAATTGTCACAATAGGAGACAGAGATGTCTCAAAAGACTGTAGATCACTTGTGCTGGGAATACCACCAGATGTTGAGTTTTTAGGTATGCTCCCAAGCCAAGCCATATTTTTTGTAACTAGTCTCAATAAATAGGGATTTTCACCTTCTCACTTGTACACAGATATTCAGAAGCCCTTGCCAGGCTGAGGAGGAGGAAGCCTACTGTGGAGAAGAGACGCCAGTATAGCTTTTGCAGCAGAACACTTGGTGTGTCTGCTCAAAAGAAAAGTACCTCAGAGTTCAGTGTTTACTTCCAACCAGGTGAATGGATACAGGCAGCTGCCCACAGGCCACTTATTCTTTTGGACCTTCCCTTAGGCAAACAATGTTCATTTCCCCCCCTTTACTTGTAAGACACCTTGCCAGTTCAGAGGTGGCCTCCTGGCATCCATGGCACTCTCCCCACTTCTGCAAAAACCACACTTTTAAACTACTTACTTGGGCTGCTTGATCGGGGACCCTTTGCTCGGGGAGCTTCTGCTTGGCGAGCCTTTGCCCACCCCTTTGAACATCTCGGTGGCGGCTGAAGCTCCCCTCTCTCTCGCTGTCTGGAAGGCTGTTGAAGAAAGGGGTGGGTGTGTTCCAGCAGCTGCCTCTGCCTGAGGTTGTCTGTGGAGATGGTATGACAGGAGAGGATGAGAAAGTCTGCAGATTGTTAAAAGCAGAACCTGGGTGGCTCCTCCCTGAGCTGCAGGTGATTAAGAGCCGAGATGGAAACTTGCCTTAAAAAAAAAAAAGGACTAGAAAAACCAGTTTAGGACTGAATGAGTAAAAAAAAAAAGCCCAGAGGGAAGGAGTGGGAGACCCCACCCTGGTACTCTGAAGAATGTGCTTCTGTACAAGCAGAGGCAGACCCAGTTCTATTCACACCATTTCTGACAGACATTTCGTACACTGCAATTGCCTACCCCAAATACAATCTACATCTGGGAAATAACATGTGTGCCTGCAGTTACTACATCAAAAGTAGCTTTGCTCATTGCTAGCACACAGGATCAGGCGGTCCATCTGTGTGGCTGCTGTCCAATCCATGCTGCACCCTCGCTATTTAGATCTACCACTGATTCCTTTCGACAAAAGGAAAATTTCCCAATTAATTCCTAAAGAAAAATGATTTCCATTTGCACTAGGTTAAGTTCAAATCCCCTCCACCCGCCCATGCAACTTGTTGGGTGATCCTGGACAAGTCACTGTCTCTCAGCCTGGCCTACTTTACCGGGTTATTGTGGGAAATTATTTATTTAAATCATTCGTTATTCAACAAAACATATGCCCCAGTTGCCTGTAAATAAAGAGTGGTATTCCACTAAGATTTAATCAGAGCAGACCCAGTTAAATTAAGGGTTTGGTCTATTCATTTCAGTGGGTCTACTCTGAATAAAACTTGGCCAGTCATGACTCAAAACCTCCAACAAAACCAACAAACGTTAAAATTGTCAACAAAAGGCAAAATTAAACATAATAAAAATTCAACATATGATTAACATCAACAGTTAAGGTAAAACCAGATGTAAAATACATGTCGACTTCTACATGTCTTGATGGGTTTGCCAAATAAAAATGCTTTTAGCAGGTGCTGAAAGGGTGCCGTGATGTCAATAGGCAGTGCAGGAACTGGGTCTTTAGGGTTTTGCCACCTACTTTTTGAATCCCCCTTCAATATTAGAAAAGTGGCGTGTCTGTTGTCTTTTGGATGTCTACTGAAAACCTTCCTCTTTCAAAATGCCTTTTAAATTGAGATCCTTACCAGTCCACATCCGTATTGGAATTGTTTTTAATATGTTTTTATTGCTTTGTCACCTGTACTTTGCCACTCTGGGCTTCTTTGTGAGGAAGGGCAGGATACACACTTAAGAAGGAAGGAATGAATGAAATAAATATTCAATTACACTTTCCAGTCCTTTCCCATAGATAACCAGAACAATCACTACACCGCCATGTTGCTTTTGCCGTAAATCTCTTGATCGGCACTCAACTTCCTCCCCCCCCCCCCGCATAGTTGCACCAAAATAAACATTTGTTGGCACTTTACATACAATGTTGTATATACTGAAGGGTGAAGTAGCTCCATGTTAGAGCTTACCTCAGGTTCCTCTCTGCAAGGTATGTGAGCAAACCCCCTGTGGTTATTTGTTTCCTCCTTCCAGCTGGATCATGTCCAGCCAAGATTGGCACAAGAAGTATTTTTTAAAGCACCTTTTCAGCTTTGGCCGTCAAATATGCCTGTGATATGGCTGATGTGGGCGTGCAGGAAAATTGCAACTCATCTCAGATCATGAATTCAAAACATGCCAAGCATCTGAGTTGAAAGGTGCCCTGCTTGCCAAAAACCAAAACACACACGAAGGTGTGGCTTTCATTGAAGAGCAATGATTTCTTTGTGAAGTTGCAAGAAACCATTTTCTGGCTCAAGACTAGAGGGCTGAGAATAGGCTGAAGTAGCACTAGTGTGCTGGCTTTGATCTAAGTGCCAAATTAAAAATTTAAAAACAAAAACCTTTTATTGCTTAGAGAAAGAAATTTGAGCATCCTGCTGACTTCCAGCTGTGAAAGAGGACCGCCCTGATGCATTCAGCACTTCTTTAGTGACTGTCTTCATGTGCTTGGAAATAATCCAGGAGGGAGATGGTGCTGGACTGTTTTGGGCCCTTCCTTGTATTATTAGTCAGGCACAAATTGCTTTAAGCAAGGAGAGACGCTCAAAAGCCATTTGTGCTCAGTGTCTCAGGCATGGGTTTAAAACCTTTCGCATTAGCACAGCCTCAAAGAGTAAGGGGTTCAGTCTAAGACAGTAGTGGCATGGTTTGGGTTTTCTGAAACTTCAATGTGCTGGAAACTCATTGAGAAAGAAAGGGAACGAAGTTCTGTGTCATCATGCCCTCTGTCCTCACTCTTCTCTTTATCATCTGGGTCTGACAATATAAGGACAGAGTGTTTGGTGGCATGAGGGAATGAAATTATATGCAGCACCCCTTGAGGTTTATAGCATAATCATTCCAATTCTCATATCAATATGGCGTAGGGTAGAGTAAGATCAAAGCCAGACTTGATTGTGTCATGTGTTGTGTAACATATCCATGGTTCCCCCCGCCCTTGATTTTTCAGAGCAATTTTAACTGGCCTACTCAAATTTGTGATGTTGTTTTCATTCTGATTATATTGTGGTTGTTGCCTTAATGCACTGACTAGTCTAATGTTATCAGTTGCTTTCAAAGATTGAATTATGCACTTTCATATTGTCATTGCATGATGGCTTAATTAGTGCTTGCTGTCATGCAATAACATATTCCTGAGAGCCAGAATATAAAATGAAAATGAAATAGATACGCAACAGTAGGTGAATGAGCTTGACCCTAACAATTCATTCAGCCTCTTTTCACTGGAAGTCTAACAGATGCTTCTGCAAAAGGCACACAAGAAGCAACATGATAACTAATAAATGACCCATTCATTCCTTTCATTCCAGTGCATTCTGGGACTCAGAAAGTCCCCACCACATAGCACCCTTTAAAGGTTATTTTCAAAGGCAAGGCAGGTATTCTGAAGACAGAGTCAGGACAACTAGTTGAACTGGCTCAGCTGCAATGTCAGTAACTTTCTATGCACACTGGGCAGAAACCGTTGTAAACAGTACTGGTTTGGCAGGACCTGAGCTAAAATAAGTCTCGGGGTGCTACAAATAAACCCTCTAGGGCATCCACTGAGTACAACAGTGAAAGGTACAGAGAGAAGGGTGAAAGAATTCCAGAATTCTTGGTGGCTCATTGCTTGTTTTTATTTCTCTCAGGCAAAGATCAAGAAATGTTTGTAGCTGGGATAGGACAGTGGAGAAGTCTTTTGATGGCTGGCAGGCATGGCATGATGTGAAAGCATCAGGATCACAAGAAAGTATGCCAGCAAAACTTCAGGTAGAGACTGAACCTGCCTGAAGTGGTGATGGCATCAGCAGCAGAGTACCTTTGAATGTCATTCTAGCTAGCCGCAAAGAACCCCAGTGGTACTGCAATAGTTTGCAAAAGTAGTTCAGATGTTCCTTCACACAAATACGAAGACTTGCCATCAAGCATTATTGTGTGCCCTTACCTGCTACTGCCCAGGATGCTTTGTACATCTGGACAGGACATCACAGAAGCTGGTAGGTCCAATGGCTGTGGGAAAGTTCTGAAATGAAGATCATGAGAGAAGATGTTCAGACATCAATGCTATGGGTGAACTCTGGCTAGTAAAGGTAAAGGTAAAGGGACCCCTGACCATTAGGTTCGGTCGTGGCCGACTCTGGGGTTGCGGCGCTCATCTCGCTTTACTGGCTGAGGGAGCCGGCGTACAGCTTCCGGGTCATGTGGCCAGCATGACTAAGCCGCTTCTGGTGAACCAGAGAAGTGCACGGAAACGCCGTTTACCTTCCCGTCAGAGCGGTACCTACTTATCTACTTGAACTTTGACGTGCTTTTGAACTGCTAGGTTGGCAGGAGCAGGGACTGAGCAACAAGAGCTCACCCTGTCGTGGGGATTCGAACCACCAACCTTCTGATGGGCAAGTCCTAGGCTCTGTGGTTTAACCCACAGCGCCACCCACTTCCCTGTGAACTCTGGCTATCATGAGCTAAAAGGCAATATAGCAAAGATAAATGTTTTCAGCTTCAAATATCATCATGTAAATAGAGACAAGGTGCCGGCAAGGACATGGGTATGGATGGTAGGCAGGCAAAGAGTGCTATAGTAAAAGTATAAATGCTCTGCTGGATCAGGTTAAAGGCCTATTTAATACTGTGTTCTGTTATCACAGTGGCCAACCAGATGCCTGTGGAAAACCCACAAGTAGGGAGGGAGGATAAATTCAATTCAGTAGCCATTTAAAGCTGAATCTACCTTGTTTCAAAATTTGCACTTCTGTAAATTTTGCAATGCAGCTCTCCAACCAAGCAATGTTCACAAAATGCAGATATTAGGGGAAAGTGTGCATAAAAATGAATACATTTGTAAAAAATAACTTACAGACATGCTTTATATTAGGAAAGGTTGCTTGCAAAAATGTGTACATTAGGAAAAGTTGCACATAAAAATTATTTATTAGGAGAAATTTGAGCTAAAATGCTGGTGAATTTTCATGGTGTGTGTGTGTGTGTGTGTGTGTGTGTGTGTGTGTGTGCTTAGTTCAAATGGCTGCAAAATGTGGAGAACTGAATTCAATAATGGAAAAATGAGAAATGAAAACCAAAATTGGAAGATCCTTAACCACAAGACACGAACACAATAATATTCTCCCACAACAATATTCTCCCACTAAAATTCTCAGCAAGGTTTATTTCAGTAGGTCTACTCTGAATGGTTGAATTCAACTATTTTTTTTGTTTGGTTGGTTTATTTGTGATGCAACACTTTTTCAGAATTGGTCTACTCTTTCTACAGCATTACAAAGCTGTGTTAGGAGGTCCCCTTCTTAGCTTTGGTATTTCCATAAATATTGACACTCTCTTATCTGCTTTGTTCTTCCTTATGTCAGGCAGTGCACACACACAAAAATAATGCCGTACTTCTTATTTATTCCATGATTCCTTTCTCAAACAGGCTTTTCTGTGTTATTTTGAATGCATATAGCAACCAGCAATGTATGACCAGAGTCACAGGGGCACCTAATGTTTATTTTATTGGCCGAGCTCTTTAGTATGTGATCAAACATGCCTTTCAGTCTGGTTGTCAAAAGAAAGAAAAGACTTACAGCTGAGAAGTTTGTGTGTGTGTTTGTGTGTGTGTGTGTGTGTGTGTGTGTGTGAAGATACTATACAAAGTACTGGGAGTGAGCCAATAGGAGTGCTCTGGGTATAATAGGCACAATTCATCCAAATTTAAATGGATTTCTTTCAATGGAAGAGATTTAAACACATTCTTAATGGGGTATGAAAGCATCTAACAACTTAGGCTATTAGAGAGTCTGGGAATGGGAGCTTTTCCATGCTGTAACAATATGTGACAATCTGGACTTTTTACATGGTTAATTCCTGTAGATCATGACATCAGAGCAGTTGGCATAACTTGATATAAAAGGAGATCCCTATTATGAACTATCCTTACCCTGGTACTTAGTCCTTACTTCAAACGTGACCTGGGAGGTATGAGTAAATATTCTGACTTCCCAGTACTTACTGTAAAGACCAGCACATTAATCCTGTGTTGCCAGCAAAGATTAATTATCACCTCCTACAAGAAAGAATTGGGTTCTGCATAGACAATGACATCTTCCTCCAAAGGTAAGGTAAATGATTCAGGAAACCAGTTAGTCATCTTTAACTAAGGTCATGTCCCTTCAACTTCAAACTTAGCAAAGTAAATCGAATAAAAGACAGGAACTTGTAGGAAATACCGTATTTTCCACCCTATAGGACGCACTTTTCCCCCTCCAAAAATGAAGGGGAAATGTGTGTGCGTCCTATGGGGCGAATGCAGGCTTTCGCTGAAGCCTGGAGAGCGAGAGGGGTCGGTGTGCACCGACCCCTCTCCCTCTCCAGGCTTCAGGAAGCTATCCGCAAGCCGTGGGAGCCCGCGCTGCCTCTTATCCCGAAGCCCCGGCACGCTCAGCAGTCGTGCCGGGGCTTCGGGTAACTCTGTGCAAGCTGCGGGAGGGCTCCCACAGCTTGCGGAGAGCAGCCTGTTTTGGGGGCTGGGGTCGGGGGAAGCTCGGGCTTCCCCCGCCCCAGCCTCGTGCCTTGGGGGGGAAATAAAATTTTTTTTCTTTATTTCCCCCCCAAAAAACTAGGTGCGCCTTATGGGCCGGTGTGCCCTATGGGGCGAAAAATACGGTAAATAATAGTACAAAGGAATAAAACTCTAATAAGACTCAAACATTCAGAAAGACCCGTTCCCTCTCCATACAGAATAATTGACCCCCAAACTCCAGATTTTCAACAGTTGGGTAGCTTACAAACTCCAATAGGGCTCCATCTTTGCTCCTCAACTTTCTCGAGGATGAGCCCTTACTGAACATGGACCAAAGGAATGGGAGAGATCTTTCTGTTGTCTGGCGGGTGTTTGCCTGCATATATTCTTGAAAGTAATATACAAAAATGTACTATACAGTGGTACCTCCGGTTACGAACTTAATTCGTTTTGGAGGTCCGTTCTTAAGTTGAAACCATTCTTAACCTGAGGCATACTTTTGCTAACGGGGCCTCCCGCTGCGCATGTGCCTCTGGCACACAACCTCTGCTCACATCCCAGGGCAAAGTTCGCTTCCAGGAGACCTATTTCCGGGTTAGCGGAGCTTGTTACCTGAAGTGTTCGCAAGGAGGACGGTACGTAACCAGAGGTTCCACTGTATTAAGGAAGATAGCATCTTTCTGGCTCCATCGCATTGTGCATTTGCCTTAGGGGTTGCCATTCTTGCTTTAATGCCTCACTAACTCTAGGCAGACCATCCCTTTTCAAAGATTTGCCCTGCCTAAAAAAACAAAGCAAAGGCACAGATGTTTGCGGAAGCAGAAAAAGAATATTAGATGTGCTCTACAAGTTATTCCTCAGTCTCAGTGCCTCAGAAGCTAAGCCTTCTTGCCTGTGTTCAAAGTCATAGGCATAATCTCACCTCCTGCTGAACCAGGTGGCACACAGCTTATTCCTAGGGGCAAAACATAACTAACCAACACCACACCCGCCTTTGGAGCCACAGCAGGTTATCAAGCCAGCCAAAGACATGGAAGGAAGCACTGGCAGTTGCTACAACACAAAGATGGAGGTCTCCACGTCTCTTTTCAATTCCTATTCCTATTCCCATTCCAACGCAGGAGCAGAATCCCTTTTTGTAGAGCCGCAACATCAGGACAGATCTCTCTCCTGCCTGTTGAATTCTTTACGGAATTCAGGCTTCACACAGGTATTGGTGAGGTAACGCCAATATTAACAGGGCTGCATACAGCTCAGCGGCAGGGATCTCAATGCAGGCCTGCAGCAGGCTTTATTACAAGCAGAGAGGAGAGATGGAGGCTAGGCTGTGCTCAAAGAGATCGCACACAGCTAAGCCACAGTATCTGAATAAGACACTGTTTGGAAGACTGGCAGAAGCTTTACAGAGTTAGACTAACCTCCACCACCGCTCTCTTGCATATGCTTTTGTGAGGGGCATGCAAAGACTCTGGATTGTCACTACACTACAATGTACACCTGTAAAAAAATTATACAGTGGGTGAGAATACTTTCACAACACTCATTACTGTGGCACAGGTTTTACTTGTGCTTCTCTTTCAGGCCTGGATGAATAGGACAATGGAGAAAATGTAACATACACACTAGTTGTTGTATGTCAAATAAATGAGAAGAATGTACTTTGGCATTTTCACCTAACAGCCTTTATCCTGAATTGCCCTCCAAAATATCCAGAGAAGGGAGAAGTTATTTACGTAATATTTTTAATGTTTAAAGGGCAACACAGAGTGAGAGTCGTTATTGGACAAGTCATGCAAAACAGGATGACCAGTTATGATGCATTCCAGCTGTGGCTGTAAATATTTTCAGCCTGAAGAACCCCTTGAGAAACATGTCTTACTTTACAATGATACGCAAATGGGGTTAAGGACTGATAACATAACCACTTTTTCAGCTCTGTCTCAACTTGCTGGACTTCAGCATTCTGACTTATTTTAATTGATGCTTTGTTAAATTCTTTTTTTTTCTTCAAGCAGCAAATATTCCAGCACCGTTTCTACAGTTGCTCCATGCCATATTAAATTATACTTCATCTTTACTGCTGTAGTCGTGGTTTTTAACTCATGAATTTTGAGAGCTAGAAATCCTTGACTCACTGCTCTTGGATCACTACGGTCTTCCGTACTGCACAAAATACTTTGCAAGACATTGGAGGCGTGGGGGTTTGGAAATGTGTGTGCAGTGACCAAATGGTTAGGACATAACTCCCATTCCTGAATGCTGACTCAGTTTCAAGCTGGGTGGCCAATGGCCAGCCTATCTGTAGACGTAGGCATGTCTGGCAATTTTGGTTTCACTCAGTTTTTTAGATTTCCAGTCTTGCCACTTTTCTTGCCACCAGTTAGAAATGGTTTGGAAAGTTTTCATGAAAATCCACCAACATTTTATTTATATATTTAAAAGCATTTTAAAAAGGTAATGGTAAAGGACCCGACAGTTAAGTCCAGTCACAAACGACTCTGGGGTTGCAGCGCTCATCTCACTTTACTGGCCGAGGGAGCTGACGTTTGTCCGCAGACAGTTTTTTCCGGGTAATGTGGCCAGCATGACTAAGCCGCTTCTGGCGAAACCAGAGCAGTGCACGGAAACGCCGTTTACCTTCCCACCGGAGTGATACCTATTTATCTACTTGCATTTTGATGTGCTTTCGAACTGCTAGGTTGGCAGGAGCTGGGGCTGGACAATGGGAGCTCACCCTGTCGTGGGGATTCAAACCGCCAACCTCCTGGTCGGCAAGCCCAAGGCTCAGTGGTTTACACCACAGCGCCACCCGCGTCCCTTAAAAAGCATTTATATACCACTTAATATTTCAAAAATCTCTAAGCGGTGCACAGCCTATTTCCCCCTTTATAGTATTAAAACAAAAGCAACTTAAAGCCAGTGAAACATCAACCAAAACACACAACGCATATAAAAGTGAATAAAACAGCCACTACCAGGTCACTTGCCTGATCTAAGGTGGGTTACATCTTAGCACTACCACCATAAGAATATATGATAAACAAAATTAATAGAGTCCCCAATTGCATGTTTGAGTTCAAGGTGAGTCCGAATCTGAAAGCACTGAAGACTGCTGCACTAGACCATATCCTCTCTGCCACATACCCCACCACCAGAAACTCAGGATGCATTTTTACTTGTGCTGATTTTCAACATGAATATTTTAAGAATGAGTGCTGCTGTCCTGTGCCTCTCAGGAGAGAGAGAAAATAGCACAGAGAGACACTTTGCATTAAGAATAATGTTTGCAACAGGGAGAAGAGGAAAGCTATATCCAAACAGATTTGTCGGATGAAATTTAAGTGGCAGAATTAGAACCTGCTGTTCAAGTTTTAAATCTTCCTTTGTCTGCATATCCAAAGAACAGACAAAAGAGCTCCATTTCAGTTCTGCAGAAGCAGAGAAAGAAATAAGTTGTTGATTTGAACAAATTCCAAGTATACAGAATTGTATGGAAGGAACGAACTTAGAAGTCTCCAGAACAGCCTTCCCCAACCTGGTGCCCTCTCCACAAGACGCACCTGACCATAAGACGCACCTAGTTTTTAGAGGAGGAAAACAAGAAAAAAAATATTCTGAACAAAACAGTGGATGTATGATTTTTGTGGTTCATGCTGTGGCCACAGACATGTGATTTGACGGTGAGTTTGGGGTAGTCTTGGGAGTGTTCCCTTGATTTACACATACCTTCAGGCGAAAATGTTATTCTGTTGGGCTCCAAAGCTGCCATTAACTTTCCCCCAATTTTTATGGTTATTGTTTTTATCATTCCATATGGGTTTGATGTTTTTATTGTGTTTTATTATGTATGGTGATGTTTTTTTTAACTGAGCCCTGCCTTGGAATTACATTGTAATGAAAAGCATGTAAGAAATGCTTTATATCTTTGAGTGGATATTTTAAATAATTTTTCTACTTTTGCTGACAGACAAGGAATCAGAAGTTTACTCCTCACCCTCATTGTCATTTCTCTCTCTCTTTTCCTTTTTTCCTGTTTGTGTTTTTATTTAGATTAGCTTCTTTTATCTTTGATATTCTAAAAATATATTGGGTATTTGATACTAACTTTCATATATCTTTTTTTCAAACTTTAATAAAATCTATGGGTGGGGGAAATGCTTTAAATACATCAATAAGAAAGCATACTGAAGACATCGGGTTGAGAAAGACTTTTGACCTGGGAGCTTCCTTGATGTCTGGGATTGTGTTTTTACCACTTAACCAGAAATATTGAAAAGTTCTCACTCCCAAACCAGAAATAACATGAAACATTCATGGATTTGACGCCCTGAAAGAGCACATGGCAAATATAACATGTAAATTCTTCCATGGAGATGGGATTCTTTATCCCTAAGAGACGTAACACATGAATCAGATTATAGTTAGGGCCATATGTAGTCTTTGCTATATATTTTTTAATCTGCTCTCAGGGAATCCGAACAACGAAGCAAGCAACTAATTTCTGCAACCTGATTAAACTCTACAAATTATGCACAGTCCCTGTCTTTTTGTTGTTGTTGCATACTTCGTTTTGAAATGTTTACAGTGGTACCTCGGGTTACAGACGCTTCAGGTTACAGACGCTTCAGGTTACAGACTCCGCTAACCCAGAAATAGTACCTCGGGTTAAGAACTTTGCTTCAGGATGAGAACAGAAATTGTGCAGCGGCGGTGCAGCGGCAGCAGGAGGCCCCATTAGCTAAAGTGGTACCTCAGGTTAAGAACAGTTTCAGGTTAAGAACAGACCTCCAGAACGAATTAAGTTCTTAACCCGAGGTACCACTGTACTAATTTGCATAATTTATTCTGCTTTTGCTAGGCATTGCAAACATATTAAGAGTTCAAAAGTCCTTTTAAAAAGAAGGAAAGTCAAGAAGTGCCAGAAAACAATAATCAGGAATCTGAATGCTATGCTCCGTAACTACATTCCCTGCTCCTAAGACACCACAGCATGCAAATTCTGCTCCTCCATGTGTCACAAAAGCAGAAAGCTGAGAGTTAACCAGAGTGCATAATATGAGAGGTGTCTTGAGACTCGGAAATCAGTTTAGTAACAAGCCCTGATGGCTCATGAGTAGACCTATATATTAAATAAGACTAGCCAAGGACATTAGATGTGGGGAAGATTTCATCCTCTCCTGAACACTAGGATAGAAAAAACTATCCCTCCAAATACAAAGACATTGATACTCCTTATATAAGGATTCTTGTGTCTTCCCAAGCTAGGAATCCATGTATGACTGTGGTAAAGCTTGTAAACTCATAAAGTCATAACATCTCATAAAAAAATCAAAGAGGCCAGAGGCTTTCTCAGACTTTCCACTGGGTGTCCCATTTGCAGTGTGCATTGTTTTGTTAAGTTCACGAGAGCTTGAAATGGCAAGGGAGGGCCTGGGAAAGGCAAATTCAAACCAGTTCCACTGTACCTCACCCCTATGCTTTTGTTTGGCATTGCAAAGAGGAAGAGAACACATGGGTCTGAAACCTAGACAGGGATGGGCAGAGAGCACTCTGAAAGTCCACAATGCCTCCCATGAATACCCAGACCAAAGACTTGCACAAGAAGGTAGTGATGGAAATGGGTGTCCCTCTCCCTAACTTGGCCAGAATTCCTTTAAGTGAGGCAAACACTTGGGAGACATGGGGATAGAAAGGAATATGCAAGAGTTGCAAGGAGAGAATGTTACCAAGAAAGCATGAAGATGATGTTAATACTAACCAATACCCCAACCTTTGTACACATTAGATCTCCGATCTTAAGCAGCAGTCGCCAGCGCTGGCTCTACTTCCTCAAAGTACAGGCGTGGGAGTGGCAGAGAACAGCAGTATTGAACTTTCACTGATTTTCTTTATAATCTGTATCAGCCTGGCACATGAAGGTAACTGAACAGCATCAGAAATATGTGAGGAGGGGCTGTGGCTCAGTAGTAAAGCACTTGCCTGCTTATCTGCCTATTCATGTCTGCTCATTTGCCTTTTCATTGCTATTATCCACAGTCATCTTAGTAAGTCCAAAGGAGAAGGAATATTGGGGGGGGAGTAGTAGAAGAGGAGTTTGGATTTGATATCCTGCTTTATCACTACCCGAAGGAGTCTCAGAGCAGCTAACAACCTCCTTTCCCTTTCTCCCCCACAACAAACACTCTGTGAGGTGAGGCTGAGAGACTTCAGAGAAGTGTGACTAGCTCAAGGTCACCCAGCAGCTGCATGTGGAGGAGTGGGGAAGCGAACCCGGTTCACCAGATTACGAGTCTACTGCTCTTAACCACTACACCACACTGGCTCTCAGTACCCATTTTTATCTTACTTTGTGGAATCAGTGGAGTGGGCCTAGCTAGCCATCAAGCCCAACCCCTGCTCAGTGCAAAACCAAAACCCCAGAGCTAAAGCATCTCCAACAGATTCTAGGCCAGGGGCCAACAACATGGTGTCCTTGAGGTGTTGATGGACTCCCAACTCCCATCAGCCTCAGCCAACATGGCCGATGATCCCACACCCTTCTCGGGCAAGGTGCTTGAACATTTGGAAGCTGTACAAGTCCAGGCTCTCTTGGGAGAGGTGGATTATTTGGATATATTCCAGGCTTCCTTCTCATGCCTTGGTCACTCTCACGGATGACTTCTGCTGGGAGACTGGCAGAAGGAATGTCACCCTGTTATTTCTCCTGTACCTCAGCAGCTTTTTGATACCATTGATCTCCTGGATAGGCTTTGCAGAAATGAGGCACCACTTCTAGAAGATCCTGTTCCTACCTGGAAGACCCCTTGGCTTTTGTGATATGGCATTTCATAGCACTCTATCTTGTTGCCCTACACTAGTTAACTATTAGAAGATTCACAAAACTGCTGAGTGAAGTCAACCAGGGATTCGGAGTGCTGTGCTTTCGGTATGCTGATAACATCTAACTCTACTACTAATTTAATCTAATCCAGGTAAAGCTGCCAAAATACTAAATGGAAGTCTGAGGCCAGTGAGAATCTGAAGCTCAATTTGATGGTTCAGAGCTGGTTTGTCTGACCTGGACAGCAGTGTTCAGCCAGAATAGTATTAATCTGGCCCCGAAGGCTCAACATTGCATTTCTGGGGGCAATGATTAATTCAGCTTTATCACAGGAAGTCCAAATGGCTTCTATGGCAAGTAGCACCTTCCACCAACTGAGACTGGTCAAGTGTCACATGAAACTCCCTCCAAGACAGCGAGCCTCTCCATGCTTTGGTAACATCCAGATTTCATTATATCAATGTCTTTGAATGGAGACTTCAGTTATCCCAGAATGAAGGGTTGAATTCAAAAAGGTCATTGCATGAGAGAAGCAACTTCCACCCCTTTAAAAAATATGCTTCGAAGGTTTGAGGAACCCCCAGAGCAGATGTGGGGTGGGGAGCATAGAAAGACTGACAGCACCAGCAGTCGTTCTGCTCTGGCAATAACCATTATAAACAACCCACAGTTGTTGGAATACTGGTGGAGAATAAGGCAAGTGCCATAAGGTCAAAAGAGCCACACTGGTTGTCAGCCTATTTCTGGGCATAATTCAACTCCATGATGAATTTCAAAGCCTTTATATGGCTTAGGACCTGGGCATCTCAAAACCACCTCCTCCCATGTTTCTGCCTACCTATTCATGTAATTATTAGAGGCCCTTCTCTACGTGCCCCTGCCTTTTCATTCAGTTGTGGCACCCCATTTATAGAATGCTTTGCCCAGGGAGGTAACAACATGGCACTGACAGATCTTGCAAGCAGCAGATGAAGGCCTTTTTATTTCCTGTTTACAGCAGATTGCTAGGTTGAATAACTATTATGGCTTTTTTTTTTTGTCATGCTGATAGCATCTACACCTAAGGCTGGGGCAAAAATCCTTTAATAACTTTTTAAACATCTTAAGAAACCCTCTAACTTTCCATTCTGACAGCTTTGGATTCACATCTGCTTTTAACAGATGTGTATCATTGTCCCATCAGGGGATTCTAGGGACAATGCCATTCATCAGCTTGCTCAGATGGTAGCAGTACCTTTTTACAGGTAGTAAATATGCCTCGTAACCCTGTCTCTAACCTGTACAACAGCTTAACTGCAAAAAGTGACCATGCAACAGGGCAAGATTCTTGCCACCTTGTTCCTTATCCGTATTAACAACTACTTTATGGCCAACTTTCATCCTGTTATGTATCCAAGAGGTACTCTGAAAACCCATGAGGAAAGCTTGCATGGCATACTCGAGGCAGCACTGACACCGCAGCTGCCACTTGAAAGAGGGGCATATCCATTCATCCACACACTGCCACTATTCAATGTTATAAACTCTGTGACTGATGGATAACTTTCTCCTTCCCATCTTTTTTCTCTTGTCTTTTATTCTTCCTTTTGCTCATCTTTTAAAGTCACGTATCTTTGGTTTATATTCTTGGCACGTATTATCAGTTCCTTTCTTCTCCTTGAAAGCCTCCTTCCCTCCCACTGTTAATCCTGATCCTGCTTTTCTTCTGTTCAGTTAGCTCTATGACAGTAAGGGTAGCAGAGTGCTAACCTTTTGCCCAAGCTGGATGATATCAACACAATGGGACAAGTTTCTAATAAAGCACTTGGAACAGACAGACCAGCCATAGCTTTGTTATATACAGTATTCACTTCAACTGCTGCTTTGTCTCCTCTTCTCTGGCTCTCGTTTCACCGTTTAGATTGCATGGACCTGCTTGGTTCATTGTTGTGTACAGCAGCCTTTAAGACCTTTAAAAATAAATATTTCTTTTCACAATTAACGATGTTTAATTTTCTTGAGAGATATGTTCTTGCACAGAGGCTACTCTTCAAACATATGGAGAGGAGGCAGTTTGATTTACATGAACAGTCACAAAACGCCATAAAAAACACAACAGTGTGTATATAGAAACCTTGAAAAGTTTTCCCTCTTTGGCCAGAAACTGTTCCGGGCCAACTTTGTACCATAGAAAAGCACTTTTACTTTGATAAACAGAGTTGCTGTTCATGCCTTTAATTTTCTTTTAATTGATTTATCAGGCCCAAATTTGGCACCTGCTCTGTTTTTTCAAAAAAACAAGGGGGGGGGGGGAAAGGTGTTATTAGGATAGCACAAAACTGGGCTGGAACTGCTCTGTGCCAAGCCAAAGGATAGCTAACTTGGTTATTTATTTTCTAAGCATATGCTTTTGCTACAATGACTTCAGCAATGCAACTGCTCAGTGACCGAAACCAAGGTAAATTAAGTATGGTGTTGAAAAATATTTCTGTTCTCAGCACTGCAGGAAGTACTCACCAGCAGATTGTATATACACACATATTTTTTTCTCTGTTATGACAATTGGTTTTAAACAAATTAAGCGAATTGAGTTTGTAGCAGGTCTGCGCAGAATTAATGGTCCAGGTAGAACACGAGCACATACAATGGCAAAACACATTTTTAAAAATGCAGATCTGGAGCATTTGCAGTTTTTAATCTTTCTTAAAAGAGATAGGATACATTAAAGAGAAAAAGAAAAACACATAGAATATAAATTCATTCTTTTAACTCCTGACTGCAGTGTTCAAACAACTATTACAGCTTTTGTAACAGTGAACAGATCTCTCATTTTAAATTGAATGCCCTGGAATGACTGGGATGGCAGAGTGTGCCATTCTCTTATTCCGCTTTCAATTGTCGGGACATAACTACCCCAAGGTATTGTCTAGAGCTGGAGGTCCGCATCTGCTCTCTGGTTATCCTGATTTCAAATGATTATTTGCTGACCTTTTAACTTAATTAAAGCAAAAACTTGTCAAAAGTTGTGACACAATACTCCACACATTATCATTGCCTCAGTTAACTGTGACATCTTTATCACTAGGTGTTGCTGACTTCATTATACAGGCCGACAACCTATGAAATGTTAGCTAGTAGGCTTGTGTTGTCTAATAGGCTTCCAGCTCTTAGGTGTGTGGAATCTGTGACCCTACAAATATTGCTGGACTACAACTCCCATCCTTCCTGGCTGTTGGCTTTGCTGGCTGGGGCTGCTGAAAACCTGAGTCCAAGAGCATACAGAGGTCCCCAGCTTCCCCATCTCTTAAACGAACAAACTGGGCTCCTGAGAACTAAGCTGCTCTTCGTCACAACTGAGTCTTGCAACAATACTTCTCTGCATCTGTATCATTTTTATTGCATCCTATCTTGCACTTATGCAGAGAACTGAAGAACCCCTCAGTGTTTTTCCTGAGTCAACACATTTTACTCCTAGATTGTTCTATTAACTTAAAAACTGTGACATTACATAGTACAGACATCACTAACAGACAAATATTTCTAGCTCAACCAAATAATCCTGTTTACCTTTCTGATCAATACAAGAAACAGACAAAGGTGTTTAAATTTCAACCTGATATAATCAAGGCCTGGGGGGGGGGGGGACACACACGGACCTTTATCAGCCTAGGGCGTCGCTCGTTGCCAACCTTCTGGAGGCCACATGCCAGCATTGGGTGGGGTCAGAGGCAAAAGGAGGCAGAAGGAGGGATGTGGCTCTTCTCTTGGTACAGTAAGCTATAGCCAGTCAGGTTTCTATGCACACATCTCTTCACCCAGGCAAGCAAGATGCATTATCACAGTTCAAGAACGTGCAAAAATGCTTGAGGGTGTGGGGCAGCATCAGTGAGAGGTGTGGCCTTAGAGGGAATTGGAGAGCTGCACTTGGCCCCCAGGCAGCGATTCCTCAACGCTGGGCTAAGTGAAAGACATCGCCTATTTCTCGACCAACTAAGCCAACATTGAACCGCAATAAGCTACACAGAAAATCAAGGCTCTTATGGAATCACTTGTGAATTCTGATGGAATTTATAGTGTAGGTGACTAATAGTGAAACTAAGCAATATTCTTTTGAACCAAAGGAAACGGAAGCTGGTGATTCATACTGTTAAATACCACCACCAAATACTGCATTCCTGTTTCTTCATTGTGACATTAATTTTTGTTTGCTTTTGGGAAATATGCACTCTTTATTGTCATCAGGCAGCTCCCCACTCCACTTGCCTCTATGCTGATAATTTGTTCTATGCTGATAATTTGTTCACAAGCATTCTATATAGATTTCCCCACCTCAGATATTCAAGAATTACTCAAATGTGCCTACCAACTATATACTACTACCAGCCAACTGTGAGGATCTAGCATTCTATCACCAACAAATCTCTCCTGACGCAACTTTTAAGGCAGGCATAGGCAAACTCGGCCCTCCAGATGTTTTGGGACTACAACTCGCATCATCCCTAGCTAGCAGGACCAGTAGTCAGGGATGATGGAAGTTGTAGTCCCAAAACATCTGGAGGGCCAAGTTTGCCTATGCCTGTTTTAAGGCTACAACTTCAGATGCAAACTACCTGGTTTTTATAATTCACATAGCTTTAAAAAAGCCCACGTTTCTGTGTTCTCTTTTGATGATTTTGTAGTGCTTCACACTATTCCTTTTACAATTCACAAATTCAGAGGGTAACACACTCTTAATCATTAAATGAAATCTATTTGCGATGCACAAACTGCCCTGAAACACTGTAGTGAGGCTCCCTGCTGCTCTTTAACAGACACCTGACCCAATCCAAGGGTTGTGGCCCATATGCTGGTGCCCATTATGAACAGCAGCTGCTTTGGTGGTAGCTACACCTGGATACAGGCCCTAACACATTGCTAAAGAACAGTTGAAGGGGAAGCCTTCAACAGACATGTGAGCAGCCGAAGCACAGTGGTTCCAACTCAATCATCCCATAGTTTGTCTGAACCATTTCAGCTGGCTCAAGATAGAAGTACAGTGGACCCTCAAGTTACGTACTGCTCTGGGTATGTAATGTTTGGGTTGCAAACGCAGCAAACCTGGAAGTGTCCAGTTACAGACTTTTTGAGTTAAGTGCAGACCCCTGGAACGAATTTAATTCATATCTGGAGGGCCCACTGTAGTGGGTACATGTGTGTCTGGCAGGAAGCATTTTTTTTTAAAAAAACCGCAGCAACAGTTTGAAATATTGCTTTTACTCTCCCTAGAAATTTAGCTCCAACAATTGCAAAGGCAATTTTTCAACTTTCAAGTAAGGAAGCAGCAAAGTGGAAGCTCAGCACTGATTTCAATAGTTTACAACTACACTTTTAGAAAGCAGGAATAAGTCCTTTATTGTTTCAGGATTTCACTTCTGTCTGACCAACATGCTTTGTTCCATAGCATGTTTCACAAAGGAAGTAGTCGCCATTTGTGACAGCAAACAAGGACAAAAGCAGAGGGGGCGGAATGTGTCCAGTTGCCCACAGGTGTGGGGTAGAATGCAAACAAAAAGAAAGTTTGGCTACATATGTAAGAGGATCAGAGTTCTCAGATTTAATTCAGATCTGAAAAGAAGACGACAGCAGAGCTTGAAGCAAAGTACAATCAACGAAACACTGATAGGCACATCCCCAGAGAGGAGATTGGACCCAGTCACTTGACAAAAGATCTCATTTCCATTTAACCTTCAACAGAACTAACAAATCATTGGCTTACTACTGCACCTCAATGTGAAATTTCATCTCTTGATAAAATTAAAAAATATTACTTCCTTTTTCTTTTGCAATAGGTTTTTCCCCCTATAAAACCCCCTTCCCATAGACAGATCAGAAAGACCATTTCTTTAAAAGAGGTGGGGCACTCTTTTCATATGGTACATAAATCCAGTAACTTTGGTATAATTAAACCCAATTTATCTTTAATCTGAAAATTTTAATTCTCTGCAGCTTGCTAACTGAGTGGCTGAAAAGCAGTTTTTGTTTAATATTTCTATAACTGAACAATCCAGTTTCAAAACTGTTTCCAACAATGCCAAGAAGAAACAGAGCTAAACTGGAGCACAGTATGACAAAATATAAACACGAAAATATGGCTAAGGACTCTCATCTCCAACTAATATTTCAGACTACCTAAGACCAGTAATATAGCTCGCAAAAAAGTCAAATATACAATTCAGGCTCACAAATGTTTAGAATAATTGTGCCTATGCATATATTTTTTGGGGGGGGGGATGATATTGACATAAAGATACTTGAATTCCCACAGCACAGATAAATGCTCTCACAAAAAAATGCACCATGAACACATGGCTAGAGATCTTTATTGCTTAAGATTTCATTGGCTCCACTTTTGATTCTTCACTAGTGGAATCCCTAAAACAACCAAGTATGTCAGAAAGGAGGTAAAAGACAGAATAAGCAACAAAACCACCCTCCCAATTTACCACTTTCAGCTAAGTTGAAGAGGGAAACTGAAGAAATGTCAGGAGTCTTTCAAGATATAAAATGATAGTAGCTTGTTCTTTCTGAAGCCAAAAGACTTTAGGTTCTAAGAAAGACCCTCTGAGAAACATATTCCTCTGTTCTGAGAAGTGGTGCCTCAATGTGGAAAGACTATACAGTATGCTTTAAAGTGTATTCTTAAACAATCTCATTTTTACTTTATAGATTTTAACCATCATATATCTTTAATCCAAGACTTTTGTAAATCTGAAGCTCCTGATTTTTGTTAAAAACAAAACAAAATTTTACATGGCTGTAAGCAAAAGTCAGAAATGGCAGGCAGTACAGATATCTAGCCAGCTGTGGGTTTTTGCATACTCTGCTTAGACAGTCCAAATCTGAAGACATATATGTGCCTTTGGTTCCCCTCTGTTCTGTACTGTCCAGAGGGCTGGGTTAGCTTTTTGAAAATTAAAAGTACCATATCAGCTGTAAAACAAAATGATGATATGCCTAGCCCACACAAAGTGGGCATTATTCCTGCCTGAACTGATTGATAAATGTGATTTGAGACTCCAGCTCTTTCCTTCAGTTTCAAATGTTGGGAGACAGACCACATTATGTATGTTCTCAGGGTGGAAAGTTTCTAATAAAACAGGTGTGCAAACAAAGAGAATAGTGGGAAGTTATTAAAGACCTCCCATACAGATTTTAGACATAAGTAGTTAAGGTCTGAACCTGCTGGAGCCATCCCAAAATACAGGAAGAAAAGCACTCTTCTTGAGAATGGCCCCGGTTAACTCCGGAATCCAAAGATGCCCTTGATATATCCTGTGAGACCACTCTTTGCTTTCTGCTCCACTTTGTCCTCCAGGGGTGGTAAAGTAACATGGTTGAGAGCCAGGTCAAAGAACAAAGGCTTGCATGGTATCGGTTGGAATTCTGGCGGGAAATGCACCAGACTGGCTTGCTTGCTGACAAGAGAAGGATCCAGGCAGAAAGTCTCAAACCGTTCAGAAAGTGGCTTGATATCAAAGGAAACAAAAATCTCAGATAAGATTAGTTGAAACAACATTAGCTATCAAGTGAAGTCTAGCCTAATGGCTAGGCAGGAACCTATTATCTCCTTCCCCATCAGTTCTGACTTTGTGGGTAGCATGTCCAAGCCAGTGAGGCAGGTACAGTAAGAATGGATATTTCAGATGTACTGCCATGGAAACCTCAGAACCTTCTTTTAAACCAGTCCACGAGACAGTTCCTCTTCTAAGCCTGAAGAGGAAGTATTTTAAACTCTGCTAGAGAGGGTGTGTGCATGCATACTTACAGAAAGCTGACAGCTTCTAAAAAATGAGTCAACTGTAGATAGAGTTGCACAAACTTGGTTAAGCGTTTAGACCTGTTCTACGCTCATTTTTCTTCTCTCTAAACAGCTTCTGAGCTGTCAGATTTCCTCCCAGATCTGGATGAAGGTCCTCATTATCATGCTAAATAGAGTTCAGGTGTAATGCCTGGGTGATTCTACAAAACTCAGCTAAAAAGTATTTTTATTCCTCATGGTCCAATGGCACGAAATTCAAAGCTGTTTATGGATGAGGAATGGACTTGGCTTGCCCAATGGGACTTCCTCTTTCACTGTTCCTTGCTTTCCCTGCTAAAAAAACACACCAGTCTGCCCTGGGTGGTTGGGGGACCTTCTGGGGAAGATCTGGGGTGTGTGGGAGCTGCAGAAGGGAGGAAGGGGAAGTCCCAGTCTATGAGCAGCAGAAATCTGCAATTAAATGTACTTGTAACAATCTGTCTAATTTGTGTAACTAAAAGAATGCTTGTGCAAACTGCAACATGTAGTACGTTTGCTGATTATACTGAAATAATCTATTTTCCATCTCACTAGCTACAAAAACTGTCTTACCTTGCCATCCTTGACCTGGGATGGTGATTCAATCTCATGGTTGTCACCAGCATCTGAAAGGTACCACAAGAATATTTTAGGAAAATGCAGTTCCTAGCAATGCAACTACCTATAAAACACATCAGTAGTATACAAGCATCCAAGTCACAGCTTTTCCTTCCAAAATACACATAAGAACGTGTTCCTATTCTCTGTTGCAATTTGAGATTTATACGTAGTTGTCCTGTTTTATTTATTTATGTGCAATAGTGCCATCAATACTGCAGTCTGAAATTTGACCCAGGTGAGTGGGGGACAGAAGGAAGGAACAACTGCATGTTCACTTGAGTTACACCAGTTTCTTTTCAGTAATGATTGAGAACTGAGAGTTGTGCTGAACAAGTCATAGAAAGGTCTGATGCCTTTGAAAGTAAGGATGAGGAATTTGTGCTGCATCTGGGAGTGATCAGAAAGCCAGTGGAAGTATCAGAAAAGGTACCAGAGGGGAATGGTTTTGGTGATAAGAGTTCTAGATATATGTAGGCAAGAGGTGTCCACAGCATGAACCAGAATTTTTACTAAGGGAGCAGAGAGAAAAGGCTACAATTTCACAATGCTGAAAAGGGAGAAGCAATCTATACAGAAGAAATGGAACCCACTCACCTAATATGGCAGCTGCTTGCAAGGAGTATTTTTCTGCATTCACTTGAGTGATCAGCTCTTGGACATCAGGCAGCTCCTAAATAATCAGGTCAATTATGTAAAACATCTTCCAGGTATTAAAAGTTTTATGCCATTAGCAAGTTTCAACCACTGTTCAAAAACTCCTCAGAGACAGAAGATCACCCACAGCAGCTTCAATCACAACAGATGAGGAAGCAAAGCATTTACTGTGCATATACAAATACAATCCACAGCAGCCATTACAACCCCACAGCCTGCATCTGGCAGTACCATTGAGATACATATATTCAGTATATTTTCTGCAAGAAGAGGAAAGTCTCTGGAAGTCACAGCTGCATTTGCGCACTGTACCTTAAGGTCTACAGAGCAAGAATTTACAAAAGCTAAACATTGTATTACTGCTCAGCAGTTAAAGAGCCAGTTAAATATGTATACACATGGCCTCTAGCTAATTGCACGCGGTCTTTCAAGAGCTTTCACTGACAAAGTTGCTGCATGCTGAATGGAGAGTTTCATACCTTTAAGCTGTTCTTATAAGTTCCAGCTTGGGCCTGGACTTCGTTGGCATATTTCAGAACTCGATCATACAAAACAAGGGCTTCACTCCACTTCTTCACTAGAACATATGACTGTGCAATGAAAAAACACCTAGTAGGATAGGAAGACAACATTGGGTGCGTTCATACTCATGTTAAAAACTCATACTCATATAAAAAACGTTCATACTCATATAAAAAACAATTTAAAAGCAATTTAAAAGAAGCCCACTCTGCTGAGCAATTTCTTGTCTGCTTCTTGTTATCAATCAACTCAGTTCTCAGTATAATTGGTTTTCTGTTAGTCACAAAAGGGCTGCTTCTGAATTAGCCAAAGAATGTTGCCTGAGGAAAGTGACTTCAAATTCAATCGGTGTTGAAATAATAACTATTTGTTTAAGTTTCTGTGCAAGAACTTCCTCTGGGCCTCTAACATTTATATGTTATAAGTTTGTATTTTCCCTGTTTACTGCAATGAAATCACCAACACACTGTGGAATGGCACTGCAAGAAATCTTCTGGTACAGCTTACACAAGAGCTCACAGAACACCACTTATACTTTCTCCTTCTCTTCTTGGTTCTTGGGATCCATGCCTCTGTATTCAAATATTAGCTGTTCTTTAGCTACAGGTAAACTGATCAAGTAACCTTGTTTGCTTGAGAATTACCTGTAAGCTTTATACACCAGCGTCTTTATCCCAATTTCCTTTAGGTAGCCTTTATCTTCTTCCAGACCAGGAAGTTGTGGCAACTCTGCCAGATTCTTCAATGTTGAAGAGAATTAACAGAAGGGGGGGAGGGGAGAGAAACAGTTCTTGAATATAAATAGTATTTCATAAATCAGAAATGCAAGTAGTGGTTCACAAATGAAGGGTTGTTTTTTTTGTAAAACACTTAAGAGGTTGTTGTTTTTAAAATCAAATGTTATCTAAATCTTGTTAAAATAAAATAATGACAATCTTTCACAAAAACTAATTTAGTATTTTGTTATGACAGAGGCCCAGGTTCACATGCCACACTAAGCCAAATGAGGGCTCGGTGTGAATGTGCAGCTGTCTGGTTGTTTCGCTGCTGCACTGTATTGAAGTAAGCTACACTTTGGCTTAACGTGTCATCCAAACGTGTCGCTAGACTAACGTTCTTTGTTTATGGCTCATGGCTCAAGCCAAACTACAAGGGTGGGTTTGGACAACGTGATAAGCTAAACTATGGCTTAGCTCAGGATGGTTAAACAGGGGCAAAACAACAGGGGAGAAGCAAAGTCACCACCCTCTTCTACCCAGGAGCCCCCAACACTTGCGCCAAGACACACTTTGGCTTAGACCAGGCATAGGCAAACTCGGCCCTCCAGATATTTTGGGACTACAATTCCCACCATCCCTGACCACTGCTCCTGTTAGCTAGGGATGATGGGAGTTGTAGTCCCAAAACATCTAGAGGGCAGAGTTTGGGGATGTCTGTCTTAGAGTGATGTGTAAACCAAACCAGTAGTTTTCACGGGATGATTGTTTGTTTCTTCAGTAAGAAACACAAACATATGAAATAACTGAATAAAGAAGCTACAGCATCACTCTTTTAAACACTAGAATTTTCTTAAACCCTTTCCACATGCTCCCTTTAAGAATAACCTGCAATTATCAGAATTATCTATGTACTAGCTGTAGTAAATGCTCATATAGGAAAGTGACAAATGCGTCAAATTTAGTCTCCCTACAATGAAGCCACATTTTCCCCAAAGACTTGCATCTCAAAATACAGGAAAGACTATAAATATTTGGAATGCTGACCAGCTGGGACCGTGTGCTTGAGGTGGAGTCCTCTAGGGACAATGAACACAGCAAAGATGTACTTGCAGCAATGAACAGGCAGGAGAACAGACTCATTTTGAGAGCATGAGGCTCTAGAATTTAAGCACTACTATAGGCTATACAGAATTTTCAGCAGAGGATTGTGATCTCTGGTTGCCGAATAATACATTAGGATCTCCTGCAGCTTTATAGCACTTGTGCTTTCTGATCCTGATTTGCGAACTTAGGAAAGGATTAAGAAATATGGAACCAGAAGACCTCCTCCCCTTCCATTGCTATTACCTGTAAGATGATGTCATAAAGGCGAATCAAATCCTGAGGCCGAGGTGTACGCTTGCCATCTTCCTCGGGCTGCTGCTGCTGAAGTAGCGCCTTCTGCAATGCCTTTGCCATACTCTCATTGCGCTTGATGGCTGTGGACAGCTTGAT
The DNA here is from genome assembly GCF_964270895.1 of Podarcis filfolensis. NCBI lineage: Eukaryota > Metazoa > Chordata > Lepidosauria > Squamata > Lacertidae > Podarcis > Podarcis filfolensis. The sequence goes on along the minus strand of NC_139605.1, from coordinate 89,366,410 downwards.
GTATGTCAGGTAACTAGAAAGCACGATTAAAGGAGTTTTGTTAAAGCCATTTCAAAAACACCTGGACAGACCATAAAAGCTTAACAGGCAAAATGGGCAAGTGAACAAGATGACTGTCAAACCTTCCTAAAAAGTGTATTGAAGAACTCTAGTCTGACCACCTTAAAGTTTTTCTCGTAGATATATTTGCAACAAAACAAACAAGTAGAACAGAATTTGGAATATGTTTAACTTTGGCTGGTTTACAAACCCTTATTAACAATGTTGGAATATTTAAAACGTTTATTATATTGCTGGATTTGAATGATCCACAGTCACAAGCCATTAAGAGTTTAAGATCTATTAAATAAATATTGAGGGTTTTCTCCAAGCGAGTTGTATGTCCCACACAAGCACTTCTCATGCAACATAGCTTCCCCTTCCCTCTTCTCATTCTATGTGCTCCCTCAAATCTGTTATGGGGTCTCTCCAAACTTACAGAACAGATTTGGTGGGTGCTTGGCAAGAGAAGGGGTGGGGAATTCCAATGTGCAAATGGGATGACTTCATAGGATACAACCCTAAATTAATATCTAGAAGGCCTCCCACCTGTGCAGGTACTGGATATTAGTAACCTTTCCAGAATCCACTTCTGAAGAGTGTTCCCGCTGCTTCTGTTGGGAGCAGAACAAAGCTATATTGTATTTATTTGGGGAGCACACAAGAGATAAAACAAAAACTCAAAGCCTGAGAGATACTGTACTACAATTTATTACATTTCTACAAGTATTGAAATTAGGGGTTGCTGGGAAAATTTAAAACAGGGATGCAGAAAAGGGAGGTATGGGGAAGTCGTTGAAACAGGGTTTAAGAAAGAGAGGTTAAGAAATTATATGTGTTTATATGTTTGTTTGTTAATGTGTTATGTTGTGAATTGTTAGTTGTCTTGTGTGTTAATATATGTTGTAAAACCAATAAAAATTTATTATAAAATACAATTTATTACATTTCATAAAGAACCCTACAGGGTCTGTCACAAGATGTTTTCTTCAAGCACTCAGTTAAAAGGTGATGGACAAGGACAATACTTTATCCTCACCTGATCTGGTTTCAGTTCTTCACGAACAGCTTGAATTGCATCTCGACACTCACTCAGCAAGGATTCAAACAGCCGCTCTTTAGTTTCTTCTTCTTCTGCCTAAACAAAGAAGCACCAGAGAAACAATGAAAATCCATTAGGCCGCTGCTACTTTTTCTGAAATCTTAAAGGAGGTAAAAGCTCACACTAAGAATTCTAACAACTCAGAAATGCAACATCATGTGAAACTTTACAGAATGTTACACTGCTTGCGGAACAAACTGTAGAAACTTGGCCCTGTGGCTAACATTTCCTGAGATGCACTAGGGAAAGTAGTGTGACTATGTTCAAATCACTGAAAAAAAGGCCTTCTATAGTAGTTTCTCATAAAAACTGTTTGGAACTGTTTCATCAGTGCTGTGCCGTGTGAAGTGAGCAAGAAAAACCAAGAGCCCACCAGGATCATTGTTATATGCTTAGATTGTCTAGTTCCAGACCACAATCTTCAAAGGCAACCCCATGTATAATGCACTGTAGTAATCCACATAGACTACCAGACCAGAGAAACAGAACCTCGGCTGTCCCCATCCAGACAGAGATGCAGCTGGATCATCAGCTGCAGGTGATGAAGGGCACTCCACACCATGAAGATTACTATTTATATAGTGCCATATCATAAAATATCAAGACCTCCAGAGGAAGTAATGGAATCTAGAAGGACCCCACAAGCTGCATACCTGTTCCTTTGTGGTGTGAGACTCCACCCAAAACAGCTTGAACCCCACCCATCCAGTTTAAGGAACCACCCACTAACAGTATCAGCCTTTCCTAGATCAAGCTTCTGGAAGGCTAAAAGTTCCACTTCCTTGGTATATGGCCTGATTTGATTAGATCAGCATGTTTGAGAGCCATGGCTTGCGCATTGCAGGATTAGGGCTGCACTCCAGAAGCCAATTACTCTCTAGTTTCATTAGCCTGAACAGCCCTTCAGAAAACCTCCCTAGCAGTTTTGGGATAGGTTTGGGCATAGTAGCTTTAATTGCTCATCCAACTAATGTTAACTGGATTAATAAACTTCAAAAATATGCTGCTTATTCTTCAGGTATATATAAAGGTGGTTTCTAAATATTAAGGAGGGACATTGGTTACTCTGAACCACCACCGAGACAAGCTAGACAAGTCTGACAGCATTCTCAGCAACACCCATGAGAGTATTTCAACTTCAGACATGCAAAGGGGAAACCAACTAGAATAATGATGAAGTAATAAAACGCCCAGCAGACAGAGAACAGAGCTTCAGGACTGGAATGGGGAGAAGGCTGAAGTGAGTGTATTGATCACTCATGTTAAACATAACTATGGACAAGCACTGGGTGCACTGCAACTGATAACAAGCTCCTTCAAGAAATGGATGTATCAGCAAAGGTTCTTAAAGAGCAGAAGTGAAGGAAAAATAGACTTGAACTGGATTAATAGCTTGAATAAGTAAATACTTGATTCAGAAGCATGGTTACAGTTTTACTTCTCTGACAGTTGAGACCTTGAAAGCATTTTCTTCATAATGTTCAGCATCTGCCTAACAACACTTGTATATATTGTTGTGGGTGTATCCATGTAGAGATTCCCTTGTAACTTGTACAAAAACAATTGTCAGAACTGGATATTTAACCAGGCTTTGGCTCATAGGATTGCCTCTAAATAAGACTCATGTATGATCCACTCAACGAGGATTCCATAAATCAGCTTACTTCATGACAAGTAACAAGTGCTGCTCCTCCATTTGACATGCACCAACGAACCTTTGCTGGTGGGAAGCTAGAAGTACCTTCACGGAAGAAAATGGAAATACACTTTTTCTCCTGAAGGTTGCCCTGCAGCAGCTTCGTACAAAAACCCAGCTGGAAAGGGGGAGGGGAAAGCCCTCCTTATTTCTTCTCCCATAGAGAAAAAATGTGGTATCTTTCCCTTCCCGTTCAGCTTTTGCAACTGGCAGCAACAATTTGCTACTGGCTCATTCCTCCATGAAGGAAAAGAAGGTTAGCTGCAGTTTTGCATGTTAAGACTTTTGCAGAAGACAGCGGCAGTCCTGCAAATCCTAACAGGAAGGTAAACACTCCCTTTGTTATTCTACAACAGGCGTATTCAACTCCCAAGAGACAGCAATCTACTCCCAGTATAAAAAAACCAAACAAACTGGCAGTGATCTACCCATTGCCATTGGAGGGAGGAGCGTGCGTGGGGTGGGTGGATTGCCCAGAATTGTTGAGCTTTTTTGGGGGAGGATTGCACACAGTTTTGAAGCTTTTCCCCTGTAAATTTTCGTACACGATAAGGTTGCCGCAATCTACCAGGATCAGCTGGGGGGTCTACCAGTAGATGGCGATCTACTGGTTGGACATCTCTGTTCTACAAGAACAGGGGGAGGAGAGGCAGCGATCCATGGCTTGTACTTTTGCAAAATTTGCATAACAGAAGCCACCTCTTCTTTCTCCTCCACCCCTATTCCTTGCAGAGGGAAAACATTTACTTTCCCTTCCTACTGGGCTTCAGCAAGATGCAGCAACAGCAAGGTGCTACTTGCACCTTCTGCAAAAGCCTAACACAAAGCCAAACACTTCTCAGGGTTCTCTGCACAAATAAGGTTTGGGGACAGGATGGGCTGGTGGTGAACTCAATAAATGGGTTTGACGAGTAAGCCAAGACAAAATTTGGGGAGCGCTATGTACGTGCAAGTGTCTGCATGTCAACATGTGATAATTCCAGAAGCCAATCTACGTGTACTCACTGACTTGGCAATATGCCTGATCCTGACAATTATAGGTCAGAAAAGACACTTCACTTATATCCTCCTACATTCTTTTTGGCCAAGGTTCAGCCAAGACACTGGAAAATCGTGAGCTACACCACCTGCTGATCACACAGCTCTATTACACAACTTTTCTGGGCGTAAATCTGCACCGCCTCCAACACAAGTGGATGATGTACAGCTATCTAATTACACACAAGAATACAGGACTTTGACTACAGTAAAAATCACACTGACAGATTGCAGGGAGTTTATGCTTACCTGAGCAATAGCTGCTTCAGTATCAGCCATCCCCAACAGGAAGATCCTCACTTTGTCTATCTTCACTGGCACTGTTCTTCCCCTCCATTCTACCTCACTCATAGTGGCTGCCTGCTTTGCTCGGGTTTGGGTGATTAATGACTGCAAAACAGAGAAGCTACTATTTAGAAATGCAAAGAGAAGGTTGTATTCCCCACAATATTTCACTTAGATCTGTGCAACAGCCATGACGACAGGCATAAAATCTGCCCGTTTAAGTTGTAAAAAAAATTAATCTGATAACACATTCATTTTTTTTTAATAAGCAATCTGTCCTATTCCCTAAAGGCAAGTAATTATCAGAAATCAAAATATTTAAAGTATTTTTTTTAAAAAATGCTCCTAAAACCACTAAGGACTCTTCTGTTTATTATGCTTAGTCAGAAAATCCTTGCCTTCATAAAATTATCTAGATCTGGGCTGTCCATCATAAAGTCAGGGAGTTCTGATCTTAGAGGATCCCAGTGTTTTCCGTGGCACTTGTAACTCAGCACAAATGACTAAACCACCTTCAGTGATGATATGCATCTGGTATCTGGCATGTATCTGCTTTGCTAGGTGGCTAGTTGGAGGAGGAGGAGGAGGAGAGGAACGTTCCAAGTCTTCCAGGACACAGCTAGGCATCTGCATGTTATTCATTTTAACAGAAAAAATAGCTTTCCATGTCTGCAAGACACACTAGATGGCAAGTCTTCTCTACAGCCCATCCAAGTTTGACACTATTGGTCTAAGTTCAGGCTTATGCAAACTTCTGCAAGAAATGCTCTTTTTTTAAAAAAGAAAACAGATTACCTCAAGTTTTTCAGCAAGAAGCCCCTCAGTGCCTCCAGATCTCAGTCTCATTTGCATAAGCTCACTAATAGCAGACTGGTCACCTAAGAAACAAATAGAAGTGCACAATATGTGATCCAGCACATTTTGTTACACTGTGAGAAAACAATTCCAAGCCTCGTGATTGTGAAGTAAATGTAAAGAACACCGGGAGCAACATGTTACATTTGTGTCCTGAATACGTATGCACGAAACAGATATGCTGTAATGATAAATGCCAATTTGCAACAGTGGGCTGAGAAAGGCAACTCTGTAGTTACTGGCTATTTGGGGTTATTGGGTTGTTGTTTTTATTTTGATTGTATATATTGTGGTTTTCATGTTGATCTTTTCTGTGAACCGCCCTGAGACCTTCGGGTATAGGGCGGTATATAAATTCAATAAATAATAATAAATAATTCTCATAATAATATTTTCAGCCCATGCTAAAAAGAGATGCTGACTATGCACAAGGACCCCCAAATTTACAAACCTTCGTTCTTAAAGGAAAGTTACATATTATTCAGTTGCAAGTAGTTTCATCTGTGGTAGAAGACAGAACATGGGGGGATTTCTCAAACCTTTCACATTAAAAGCTACCAATTTTTTATCTATAAAGGAAAAAGTACTGCTGTTTCTGTGAGGAGAAAGCACATGGGGTGGTAATTTTCAGCAGGAAAAAAAATGCTGGAAAGAGAAGGGTAAGATCCTCCTCACGTGAAGATTGCAGCTTTAGCAGCTTCTTCGGGAAAAAACTGCAAGACACATGTACTTTGGACTTTATTTTAAATGACCAGGTTTTTGTCAAGTATTTTCTGCCCCAAGATCAAAGAAAGTAATGGAAAAATTGGGATATTAATTACTGCATAGAAGTGAGGGGGGGGCAAGCACCTAGATCCAACTCATAACCATTAAAGCCCAATTTTGATTCTTGTTTTCTCAGCTTTCTGTGTTCTCCAGCGCATTTTCAAGCTCTTTTTTGCAATTATGACAGGCAGAACTATTCCCAATAAAAGCAGAAATTACCAAAACATCAAGCTGAGGGACACTCTGGACTTTAAACGGTGCACCAAGAATATGCTTAAGTATGTATTGCCCCTTCGATCTCTTTTGGCAGGCCAGCAAATGTAAACAGTACTAGCAGTCTTTTAAAATATGTTTTTTCTTGGTTTACTTACCAATATTATAAGCACAATAACGAATATTTGGGGAGATCTCCTCCACTCGCTGATTATATAGTATAGCCTGCTCATCTGTGAAAGCACTAGCCAGCTTTTCATATATGGTTCTGCAGCAGAAAGATAAAAACTTAATAGTTACTATTTTACAACAATGACAGTCCTTTCTCTTTAAAATAAATTACTGTTAACAGTACTGAGCTGTTCTTACAAAGGCCTTTTAACTTTAGTTACAGGCAGGTAGCCATGTTGGTCTGCTGTAGTCAAAACAAAATTAAAAACTTCCTTCCAGTAGCACCTTAGAGACCAACTAAGTTTGTTATTGGTATGAGCTTTCATGGGCATGCACACTTCTTCAGAAGAAGTATCTGATGAAGTGTGCATGCCCACGAAAGCTCATACCAATAACAAACTTAGTTGGTCTCTAAGGTGCTACTGGAAGGAATTTTTTTATTTTGTTCCTTTTAACTTTATTATCATGCTACTCAGTAGGACAACTACTCTGGGTACAAAACTGATGGGGGGCGGGATTTATATTGGAACACAGAGAAGAATTTGCGTGGAAAAACTCATCAACATGTGATAGGATTAGTTTAACAGTTTCATGTTAACAAAGCAATAGGAAGGATGGGCAAACTCACTTGCATTTGTTGAATGCTTCCATTGCTGCTTTCCATTCCTGGCGCTCAAAGCGGAGCATACCTGTGAGGTATGCTGTATATGCCTGTAAATCAAGGAGAGGTGCCTATTAGTCGGTGCAATAGTACAGTCTCAGTCTACAGCCAGCAAGAATACAGCCAGCAGAGACTGGCAACTTGCCTGAACACTATTCTTTCCCCCGGTTGCCTACATTACCTCAAATACCATGACAAGCATTCATATAGTAAACCTGGCATTCAGCCCTAACATTTACATCACTACATACATCGTACAAGTTATACATTCATGTTTCGAATTCATGTTTTCAGAAACCTAACCCCAAGTGAAAAGGCTTTAGAAATTATGTGATGCTGTTTTGAAAGACACGTTACTAAGACTTGTAGTACTTACTGGCCAGTTGTTGCACAAGTATTCATGCTACACCACCACACAGAGGGTATTCAGGTAAATGAAAGAACACGTGCACTATAATAAGTAAATCATTAAGCTGCCAGAGTCAAATAGCTGCCTGGGTGTGATACGTCACAAATCAGCATATAGAAGGATTCTAGTATAGATAATATTTTTGGAACAAATTCCTAAAGGATGTGTTTATCAATTGCTATTAGCTCAGGCAGCTAAAAATGGAATGCACTGAGGAAGCCCGATTACCAGATGCTGAGAATCACTTGTAAGTTTCAGGTATTTTTAGACACAGTGCTAGACTAGGTAGAATTTTACCCTGACTCAGCACAGCAATTTTTTATTCTTTCTTGGGTTTTTTCTGTGCTCTGCCGACAGTCAGTTTCCTATTCACTAAATACACAAGCTAGGCCCCAAACTCCCACCTCACTCTTCTTGGTTCTGCCTCAATCAAGGAATCCCAGGATTTGTAAAAATGAAAGCCCCATCCCTTGTAGGTTATAGCCCTGCAGGGGCTTAGTTTAACAAGAGGGCTGCATTCATTTCTGGGCAACCTTCCAGGGGCAGCATGCCAGGAGTTGGCAGCACCAGAGGCAAAAATGAGAAGAACAGCAAATGTGAATTTTACCTTTATGCAATAGGCTAGTTTACACACACACACACACACACACACACACACACACACACCTCCCTATGCTTCACCCCCAAAAAGGAAGCAGCATTTATTAGAGTTCAAGGACTAATAAACACTGAAAGAAGAAAGCAGGGCTGGTGCAAGATGTGACCTGGGGAGAATACCACAGGTGAAACAAAGAGACCCAAGTCCTTATCCCTGCTACTGTCTGACCGTTAACAGAAAAGGCTCATTTTATATATGGGAGTTCCACTGGAAATATTAGGTAATGGTTGCTACATCAGAATATATACCGCAAAATGTTACAGTGCACCTTAACCTCCTAGCAGGAGTGTTCCTGTTCAGGTTTCCAGCCAGCCAGCCTTACCCTCCTCCAATATAAGCTGCAAAGAGTTCAAGGAGAATATCCCCTGGTTTTCTTTTCCAACTGACACTTAACATCCTGTGACTATAGAATAATAGTAACAATCCTCACCAGAGTAGGGGATTTCTTTTTTAGGGGCAGAGATAATAATTGTTATTTATTTTTCCAAACTTTATAGAGTTCTTCCAAACAGGCTGATACCTCCTTCCTGTTTCTCAGCCAAAAGTTGAAAGTGAATGACAGGACAATTATCTATGCTTCCTATAAGACAGGATGAAGATTCAAACTTCTGGACAGAAGGTGCGAAATGTCAGATTTGAACTTCGATAAATTGATATGCTACAGCCTGATAGTTCCAAAAACCGAGCGGTGTTCAACTACTGCATCTCATCAGCACAATTATTTCAAGTTGCATGACAATTTCCCCCTCTATTTTTGCTGTGCATGGCCTGCACGCTCCCCAAATCAGCTCCAGAGAGTTGGGGAAACCCTTAGAACAGATTTAGAGGTTGCATGGAACAGGGTGCAGGGTAGGGTGTTCCTTTGCACAAGCCAAAATTCTTGCACTGACAAAACATTAACTTAGCACTATATTGGATTCCACTCACCATCCTCAAATATATCACTCATCAACCTTCCATCACATGTCCTTATATATGTAAATAACAGAGCCTGCTATTTCAAACAAGCATTTGCATCTCCTGACCTTTTTGCTGCATCTGCTATGGCATACTATAGTCCTTTAGTCCCAGGTAGACTACAAGAGGAAGCACTGGCTAAGCACCATACATATCGGCCAGCTGGAAACATTCTATGGGCTGAACCCAACCAGACTCCTGTCTAAGATTAGCTGCTATCTGCTTTCTTTCCCCATTTTCTGTACTGGTTTTCAGATTAATGATCTGTCTCAAACTTCACAGACCACTATTCTGATTCAGTGAAACTGTTATTTAACTTGGGCTTAAAAAGTCGCTACAAATATACTGGACATTCCTAACCTAATCTCCACAGGAAGTTTTAACATTATTTACAATTCAGATTCATTTATCCAACACGAAACAAAATGTCAGTTTATATCTCCTATGCTATAAAAGGGTTTTGAAAGTTAGCAGTAACCTGAGCTTCCAGCTTGGTCTTGGCATCCACGCGGTTGCTTTCACACAGGCGCTCCAGCTCCTCAGCATGTTTTACTGCTTTGCGCAGGCGAGATAACAAGTGGAATCGTTTGCGAGGTTCTGTGTTGGCTTCCTGCTTAAGCTGCATAGCATAACTCCAGGCTCTCTCGGCATCCATCAGAATCAAGAGCAAGTATCTAGTGTAAGAAAAGTAAAGACAGCTTAAAAACCTATTCCAAACAAATTTCTTTCCTTTATTTCACCTGGGCAATAAAAACCCATGGAACAAGTTCTGCTGTGGTTAGGACAGATTTATCTACCCCATCACCTTTAAAGCCTTGATCGCACATCCTGAAGACCATTCTCCTTTTGCGTAACTTAAAATTTGTAGGGAAACTGCCTATATATTTTTTTAAAAAAAACCTGCTTTGTTGATGTCTAATTGTTTTAGTTGTCAAATGTTATTGATATTCATACAAGTTGTATTCAATTTATTGTATTGGTATGTGTGTTTTTATTCCTTTATTTTATTTCTTAAATGGCATATAACGTCGTACCTTGGTTTTCGAACAGTTTAGTTCCCGAATGTTTTGGTTCCTGAATATGGCAAACCCAGAAGTGACTGTTCCGGTTTGCAAAATATTTTTGGAAGCCAAACATCCAGCAGGGCTTCTGATTGGCTGCAGGACCTTTCTGCAGAAGCCGCGATTTGGTTTTCGAACATTTTGGAAGTCGAACGGAGTACCGGAACAGATTCTGTTCGACTTCCAAGGTACGACTATACATAGTATGTATGTATAAATAAATAAATAACCAACCTCAGTTTCAGATGTAGTGTAAAAACCTGGAGGTGGTACAGGTACCTTGAGCAAATTGTTTTGAGGTTGGCTGTGGTCCCTGTTTTGGACTGTGCCATCCACACTGAACTTACGAGGTCCTACGCTGCTCCTTGGACTAGCAATGATCAACACAGGAAAGGGGGTAGCTCCGAATTAGCTTCTGAACTTTTTCATTCAAATATGTGGAATCTTGATACTCAAATCCCATTTTATCTAAAGAATCCCAACAGTTAACCCAACAAATCTGATCCCACAACAAAGTAGAAAGAAACAAAGATGGCATTTTGCCCACCCGCCCACAAAGAAATTAGCATACAAATATGCATATTGAAGTCTGGTAGTCAGGATACTGATTTCCAAGTCACTACATTTAATGGGGAAAAAGATCAGTAATCCGCTTCAAAACATTTTTATAATACTGAGCAGGGCTGCCTACCGTATTTTTTGCTCTGTAAGACGCACCCAACCACGAGACGCACCTAGTTTTTAGAGGAGGAAAACAAGAAAGCAACACAAAGCCTCTTGAGCGAAGAGGCAGGAGCGCTCCGGCTGCGCTCAAGAGGCTTTGCATGGCTATCCCTGCGCACCAATCCCTCTTGCTCTTCTGGCTTCAGCAATAGCTGTGCAGCCTGCATTCGCTCCATAAGATGCACACACATTTCCCCTTACTTTTTAGGAGGGGGAAAGTGCGTCTTATAGAGCGAAAAATATGGTGTTTTGAAGTTGAACAGTTCTCTCCTCTCCTCACCAGAACCCCAAATCTGCAGCACACAGTTGAATAATGTCACCCATGGTGATGGGGGAATAGCACTGCTAAGGTACATGTAGTCAAAAGCAATTGATATAAGCATGCGGCACCATTTCCCTTTACTACTGGAGGTTTCTGATTGAGAGATATAACCAGAAGCTTATAACTTTACCTGCCCCTTTTGGCAAATAAAAAATAAAAAAATCAGCACAGCTATTGAGCATCCTAGTACCTGTTGTCAGATAACAGTTCTTCTGTTACTTTCTTGCCTGTGAACTTGTGCCTATTTCCCATCTTGAAGTTAAGAGTTTTTCTGAGTCTTCTCAGTCGTCGGGAGCAGTAACCTCTGAAGAGAAAAACCACAACTTTTTAGTTGTTACAAAGAATAGAACTTGGGCTGGATTCAACTAAATAGGTCCCAGGAGCCAATGCAACAAGCCCTGCTAGCCTAGTGGGGTTCCCCCTCCCCACTTTGCTTGGGAAGGCAAGGAGAATCCCCAGAACAGTGTGTGGAAGGAGATGGGAGTTTGTTCCGTCTGGCAAGCTTGCACTAACAGAAGGATAGGATTTACACAATGTTGAATTCCATTTTTTGCCTCCTATTTGACTAAGAAAAAGGAGGACAGTAAAAACAAACCTAGAGCTATAATACATTTCATATATTAGAGGACACCATGTGTGGCTGTCATCAGTTTTTACAGTGGAAGACGGTAGTCATAGCCAAAATGTTAATAATCAGGAAATCTTGGCAGCCTACATGACAGATTTACAGAACTGAATGGAACCACAAAGCAGCTACTTTAGAGTGGTGCACCAAATGGCTTATGGAAATGAAGCCTTTAGTGCCTAGGTAACACACGAGTTCAGAGTAAGTAGCTTTCCATTCAGTGTTTTGCATACTCCTCTACACACCTGTAGGGGATGCGGGTGGCGCTGTGGATTAAACCACAGAGCCTAGGACTTGCCGATCAGAAGGTCGGCGGTTCGAATCCCCGCGACGGGGTGAGCTCCCGTTGCTCGGTCCCTGCTCCTGCCAACCTAGCAGTTTGAAAGCACGTCAAAGAGCAAGTAGATACATAGGTACCGCTCCGGCGGGAAGGTAAACAGCGTTTCCGTGCGCTGCTCTGGTTCGCCAGAAGCAGCTTAGTCATGCTGGCCACATGACCCGGAAGCTGTACGCCAGCTCCCTCGGCCAATAAAGCGAGATGAGCGCCGCAACCCCAGAGTCGGCCACGACTGGACCTAATGGTCAGGGGTCCCTTTACCTTTACTACACACCTGTAAAAGCTGTATTATATAAATTATATGCAACACCCATGCTAGTGCTTTATAGAATTGAAGAAAAAAGCCACCCAACAATTTAACAATTCAAATAAATGGGGAAGTACCTTTAAACGTTAAGTAGATACAAATTTTCATAAAGAAGTGGAAGGAACAGGTACTCTAAAACTAGGTTTGCCATATGTTCAGAATTTCCCAGACATAGCCCTTGTAAACAGTGTCTGGGCGGAAATCGCGGAAATGTCCAGGGAAACCCAGTTGTATGGCAGCCCATGTTGGTAGTGTAGATTTTGGTGAATTTCAATAAAAGTAGCTCAAAAGTTTTTGCTTTTTAAAAAGAAGCTCAACAATTTTGGGCAAAACTTTAAAAAGCTCAACAACTTCAGGGGTGGGGGGAGAAGCAGCTCAATAACTTTTGTGTCCAGATTTTCACTTTTCAAAATATGGCAGCCCTGCTAAAACTGCAGAAAGAACTAGCATCTGTTTAGACCTAGTCATTTAAATAAAGACAAAAGGACATTGGCTGCAAATCATTCCCGTTCGTTATTCCTAGTATACCAACCTGTATCTCTGAAAATCACCATGCCGTAACCCATGTTGCTGTTGCGATTCCTTAACAATCTGAAGGACTGAAGAACTTGTTAAGGAAACGTTAAACAGGATGCTAAAGATGTATCATTAAAATGACAGCTGTTATTTGGAGCACATGTAAATAACTATTTTTCTATTTTGTAATATTACACTGATACTTATTTCTGAACTGGGAAAGTGTTAAACAAAATAAGTTTTACAGATTACCACAAGTAGAATTCACTGGAAAGCCAATACAACTGTATATATCAATGTTGGCTTGAAGATCACTGTTTAAATTCAATTAAGCTATATTCTAGGAAACCCAATGGTTCCTTATATATTTATAAAGAGATATTTGATGAGATAAAGTTCAATGGGGCTTACTTCCAGTTAACTGTATGGAGGACTGCAATCATAATCATTAATTTGTGAGATTAACTGATCTGATTTATTACAGTTACAAAATAAAAACTGGTACAGATAGGCCAATGAGTATAGTAAGAGTAGTAAGTGTACAGATAAATTCAAAAAGAAGCCAAAAAGTAGTCTCTACTTTACATTTCCCATCTGCATTTTCAGTAACGCAAGAAGAGTAAACACTTAAAATAATGAAGCATCAAAAATTCATTGGGTCTTCTGATCAGTTCTTAATAAAATTTAAAAAATCAGCCTTTCTAGGCTCCAAACTCACAATATAAAAAGCATGAACTACAGGTTCCCTCTTCCTGAATCCACAGAAACAAAAATATTTATTAAATCTTAATATTTATGGAAGTCAGCCAATTAGCAAAACAAAGGGCAGAGCACAATAGCAAGCAAGCATAAATGCTCTCCTTATTTCAAGATAGCTAATACTGCATGTGGCAATTGCACAGTTTGGGATATTGAATTTCTGAAATGGTATACTTTCCAGGAGGTTTCAATGAACTGCTACAACTGTCCACTATGAACACCTTGCAGTATTTAGTGGTAGCTCTGGAGAAGGAGGCAAAAAGTATACCTTTAAATTATTTTCAGGGACTGTTAAATTTTCTGCTGCACACAACACATTTCTACATGATCACCAGTTACTTTTAATCCCAGTCACCGAATTAACTTTCAAACACTGACCTTTGTTCATCTAACAATTTGATGCTGCCCGCATCAATCCATAAACAACTATTTCACTCTATATCAGAGTATATCTATTCCACAACAATGGCCTCTTGTCTCTCCCACTGTCTAAATTGTAAGTATCTAGGTGCAATGACTTTGTGGAAGTTTTTATTTTAAACTTGTATTGCTTGGTAAAGTGTTACATATGCTGGTAACACCAAGGAAAAATAAATTTCACCAAAAGATCCACAAAGTTTAGCAAAATAACACTTTGGGCCTGGATTTCTTTCCACAGTATAACATTTCATTTTTATATAGCAGTTATGAATGCTTCTCCACAATGTCCAACAGCACAGGACTGCTATATCAGTCAAAAGAGCTTAGCAGTACTTCTATAATCTGCTATATGGAGCAGATTACAAAGGAAAGCCCCCCCCCCCGCCGAAAAATGTATATGAAACCAAATAATTCCAAAGAATAACTCTTTCCTCCAAAAAGAGATCGGTAAGCAGGACTCAGAATCCCTGCTCAGCTATCTTTGCTACAAACTGCACACGGATTTCACATTTCAACACTGCTTTTTTTCCAAGTAATAAGTCTGCCATGGCCCACTGCCACAAAATAAATTCCACACGAAGCCTTTCAGAAACAGGCGTGGCCTGCAAATCCAGGCTGTTTAGGGGGTGGTAGTGGAAAGAGAAAGTTCTTCTTAAATATGCCATATGTTGCTGGATCCCATATCCATTCTGTCAAAATCTCAAGGAGTAACAGCCCCCCCCCAACAACAAAAAACCCCGACCACCCCATAACGCCTGGCTGAAACTGTACCCTAATGTAAAGCTAAGATGGGCGGGGTATATATAATAAAATTATTATTAATTATTACTAATATGCTGCTCTGCATCCCTAAGGTCCACGTCAGCTGCTCCCGCTAATGCCCATTAGGAAATCTGCCAGTGGCCCCTTCTCCGACAGCCACATCCCCAGCCCTGTAAAGAGCGAGGGGGGAAGCAGCGGGAGAAAGGCCCACGGAGGCCGAAGGGGCCAGAGGCTTCCTGAGGGCCAGAGGCCAGGGCTGCATGGAGGGCTGCGCCGCTCGCTTAAGTGACACGTCCCCACTAAGCCCTCCCCAAACCCCGTCATGCCGGCAGGATACTTTCCAGGCCCAGGCTATCGCCGAGGCCGCCCGGTTTCGGCTTCTCATTCTCCTTGTTCTCCTCTAGGCCCGCCGCGGAGCCTCCGCTGTTGCCTCCGCCGCTTCCACCACCTCCACGGCCGCTACCGCCGCTGACCACCTGCCGCTCAGCCGCCATCTTGCGCCTGTTCCACTCGCGGCGCGAGGCATCACGGGACGGGAGAGAAGAGCCGTCGGGAGCGCGCGGCGTAGCGAACATGGGCGCTGAGGATGACGGGAATGAGGAGGACGGGGCAGGGCTGGGCTTCCGAAAAGAGAAAGCGCTTTAGTAAGGGGCTATTTAAATGGTTGAGGCCGCCCCCGAGCCGCTGCACATTCGGGCAGAGGGAACTGGGGCGGTACGTCAGCAGCTCTGTTAGCATTTAAAGCTGAAGCGGGGAAGCCGGCCCGATTTTTTTTTGGGACTCCAACTCCCATCAGCCCCAGCTAGCGTGACTAACGGCCAAGGATAATGGGAATTGCAGTCCAACAAAAACATCTGTAATTCCCTAGTCCCTCCGCGTGTAATTGTCTAATTGAAATATTTGCATGCGCTTACCTAATTTGCACACACCCACCCGCCTGCTTCGTTTCCCTTGCCTTCAGCTGCTGTTACCCTGAATCTATTTTTATATTTTAGGTTGTGTTCTTTTAAGGCCCCGTGTACTGAGATGGTGTTAAATAAAAGTGACGAATTATTCTAATGGCAGGCTTGAGCAGAGGCTCCTCTTTTTAAGTTCTAAGGAGCAATCCGCTCAGCAGCAGCAGACTCCCCAATACAGAAGACTGCTTCAGCTGTTGTCTGAGCACTGTTCACTTGGGTTTATTTAGTCAAACATTCATTTTTTAGAACCACAGGAGCCCCCCAAGGCAGCTTACAAAGCCAAAATAGCACATTAAAAACAACAAGAGAGCATTAACATCAGCTCTGTTACAAACAAAATCAATCAGAAGGAGCCAGCTGAACATGAATTGGGAGAAAGTTTCATAATCCACCATGATTGCCAATTTAGAAAAAAACCAGACATTGGAAGGGTTCCTGTACCTTTAACAGAGCACAATAGACAACAGTAAAAAAGGGTGTTTTCCAACCAGGGCCAGCTCACGACATTTTGCTGCCTGATGTGAAGGACAAAAGGGCAGCCTCCCCCAAGGTATATACAAAAGCCAACTGGACTGATAGTTGAATCTTACCCCATTACTGGGGAATGAACAATATCCTCCCTGTGCTTGAGGACTGCAGGCTAGCATTGGGGACACATGACACTCACAGGTCTGGCCACTCACCACACCTCAGCACCTGCTGCCTGAGGCAGGTGCCTCACTGCCTCATCATAGAGCCTGCCCTGTTTTCAACTTAGAGATGGTTTGAGTGAGAAAGCTGCAGATGTTGAATTTTCTGTTTGGCCTGCAACAACTAAAGGCATAGGAACCTGCCATGAAAAAGATCCCACGGCAGCTGCCCCAAACCTGGCACACTTTGTTATTCCAGAGAGTCTCATACAGAGATGTCCTTTTAGAGCTCCATTATTCTCCAGCTGAACAGGCACCCCACAGATACAGTCTCACTGCTGTGCCGGCTTTAGCGTGCTTACACAGTTCTGCAGAGTTCAAATGGCATTCTTGTGCCTAATATGTTTAACGTGCAACTCAAATGTGTGCAACACCAGGACACTGTAAAAAAAACATTCTTGTGTTCCCCAGACTTTTGATAGCAAAGCCAATCATTTTTTAATGGATTAAAATGGGAGACATGCTTCCCTGTTACACCCATAAAGGTTTATGTTTAGAGTACTGAAGTGCTGAGAGAGAGAGGAGAGGAGAGCATGAGTTATAATTTCTGTAATAACATCTGCTTAGGCCAGCATGGCACTGGTCATGGCTGATGGGAGCTGGAGTGCAGGGTCACAGGTCCCCTCCCTGCCCATGTGTTAAGCATACTTACTAGGCAGTTCTCTGGCTATGATTGTGGCCTTCCAGGGTCCTCCAGTGGACATTTCACTGCACAAAGATCTGGCTGGTGGTGAATAGGTTTCTCCCTTCAACCCCAAATGAAGGGGAAGGAGAGCTGGGCTCTGAGTATGCGTGTTCTGTTGACATGTGTTACTGGAGTGTAATTCCCCCTCGAAAGGAGCCTGCTGGATCAGACCAATGACCCATCTAGTCCAGCATTCTGTTCTCACAGTGGCCAAGCAGGCATCTGTGGGAAACCCTCAAGCACACTCTCCCCTCTTGCGGTTTTCAGCACCTGCTATTCAAAAGCATTACTACCTCCACCTGTGGGGGCACAGCATAGCCATCATGGCTAGTAGCCATTAGACCATGGATTTGTCTAATCCTTTTTTTAAAGCCATCTAAGTTGGTAGCCTAAATTGTCTCCTGTGGGAGTGAGTTCCATAGTTTAACTGTGTGCTAAGACCTTTGGGTTTTCTTTGTCAGTGAAACAGCCACATGTGGAGGGGGAAATTGGACTCTTCTTGGACTGTTCACAGGCTCCAACTTGTTCAATCCATTTTCATCATCTTTTCAGAATGCGAGTCTCTCAGCAGTAAATTAGATTTCTTCTCCAGACATATTTTTTAAAAATTGAATTGTCACGTTGACCTTATAGGAGGGTTTTACTCTGCCCAGTAAAATACATCACATTCATAACTGCTATTTTTGCTAATATATTTCCCATTTGCAGGTCTGTGCGCACTGCATTTTAAAATGAGAGTGGCATCAAGGCGCACACATCCTTCCTTCTGCCCTGGGGGAAATGCACTTTAATATTAATAAAGAATTAGAAAAATTCTGCTACAGCTCATTTCTCTTGCGTCACCTCTATTTCTGTGCAGCTTGCTTAAATCCACAAGGGCTTTTGTTGTGGCTCCTGAACACTTTTGATTTTTGTTTTGTTTTGTTTTTTGTAGTTTCTAATAGAAAAATGGATGCAGGCTGATTTTCTGCCTCCTGTTGATGTTTTCAAATATTCAGTGCCATATTGTGTGATGACAGGAATGAAAAGATTTCTTCCCACATGACCATTCCATTTCTGATTTTATATCTCAAGTTCCTAAAATGACCTTGTGTGATACCTGTTTTCAAAGGGCATGGTAGCTGAGATGTGTCCACTGTCCACTTCCTAGGTTCTAAGAACAATAAGCTAGATGGGAACCTTAACTTCACAAAAACAGTGACTTGCTCAGAAGGTTTCATAGACAAAACAGGATCTGAACTAGTCTTCTACATTCAAGCAGTATATGCCCCTGTCCACTGCAACCCAATGGCTCTCAGCAGTTCAACAGCAGTCTACAACATGATGCGACCTGAAATATACTTGGAGTCCTATAGCGATTTCATGCTCTTTATTGCACCTTGTAAAACAGTGATTGAATTGCCCCCCAAACCTCAGGCTTTTATATACAGTGGTGCCTCTGGTTAAGTTCCGGAGGTCCGTTCTTAACCTGAAACTGTTCTTAACCTGAAGCACCACTTTAGCTAATGAGGCCTCCCTCTGCCGCTGCGCTGCCGGAGCACAATTTCTGTTCTCATCCTGAAGCAAAGTTCTTAACCCGAGGTACTATTTCTGGGTTAGCGGAGTCTGTAACCTGAAGCATCTGTAACCTGAAGCGTATGTAAGCTGAGGTACCACTGTACATTATTTACACAATGAGTCCCATCTGATTGGCTGATTCTGCTTCCCTCCTGGAGTCTGATTGGTCTTTTCCTGCAGGCCAATCAGTTGTTGCATTCTATGATCGTACCAGCCTAATAGGCTGATTAACTTCCTCCTGGAGCCTGATTGGTCTTCTCCTGCAAGCCAATCAGTTGTTGCATTCTAGGATCCTACTTGCCTATTGTTCTAGGATCCAAGCTTAGTACATAACACCCTAACAACTTGGGACAGGTCTCCTATAGGAGAACTTGCAACCCTGCAACCATACACAATAGTTGAGTTCATCTGGGACACCATCATTTATTAAGGGTGCTGAGAGTTTTTGGGAGACCTTTATACCCCCTCTGAGGGGTACAATTCCAAGAGTGGTTTTGTAGCCTTATTGGAGTTCAGCGATTGGGTCTGCGTTGCTCCCGGACAGGAGGAAGGAAGTCAAATGACACCGAGGGTTGGTTCAGAGAAAGAGTTCTTTATTTCTGCTCTCTGGAACAGCAGAAAGGCACCTGCGTGGTGTGTCCACAGCAAGTCCAAGGAAATGAGAAATTTCATGCAGTATATATATCCTCCAGGCACCCTCTCCCTCCTTCCCCAGGAATCCAACCATGTCAGCCTATACACGCAGGTTGACATCACATATGTTCCTGCTCCGGTATTCTTAACCATAAAAGGGTATTCCTTCCTGTACTTCTGACCATAAAAGGATATTCCTGTTCCTACTCTTATCTTAGAGCAAGAGGTCACCATCTCCAAGAGCACACTCTGGCGCTGTTCCCGGACTAGGTCTGTGCATCAGCATGTAAAATAAGCCCTAGATATGTCATCCCTACTCGGCTGGAACAGCCAAGGCCATCCCTTGCCGTGACTGATAAAGGAGAGAGTTTGTTTATACAGCTGTGTCCTTGTTATGCATTTGTTCATCAGCTCAAGTTTTATGCATTTTAGAAATGCTAAGAAGAAAAGGGGGGGTTGAGTCAGTTTTAAACTGACTGCACAGAAACCCATTCCTTCAGTTTAACCATCAGTTCCTCTTCACAGGGAACTATGGGAATTGTAGTTGGGGTAGAGTGCAGAGGTGTCAATATCATTACTTTTTCTGATTGTTCCCAAGTTGTTGTATATGATGATGGGGTTCGTTCCAGATATATCCTTATTTTCATCACTCCCCACCAGCACCAGGACGATGCCTGGCCCAAATCAAGGACTGTTTCAAAGTTGTTTGGGTAGGAGACAGCTCAGTACAGAAAAGCAGAAACATTCTTATTATCTCCTCATACACTCCATACTTGGTATTTTCTGTAATTTTCCATGTACTTCTTTTCTATTTCACAAAATTAATAAAAACAACAAAAACAGCTTGCAAGCCAGCATTAAGTATGTCTTTTTATTTGTGACAATTCAAGTGTGTGGCTGGCTGTAATAATTCTAAATTATCCCAGGATTCAGTTACCTTTTATTTTCTAGTTGTAATTGCCAGCAGCATAACAGCGACAGACAATATAACAACCAAGACTTAATTGTTGTTGTGTAGTCGTTTAGTCGTGTCCGACTCTTCGTGACCCCATGGACCAGAGCACGCCAGGCACTCCTGTCTTCCACTGCCTCCCGCAGCTTGGTCAAACTCATGCTGGTAGCTTCGAGAACACTATCCAACCATCTCGTCCTCTGTCGTCCCCTTCTCCTTGTGCCCAATAGTGTCTGGCAAAGAAGAAAGCTTTTCAAACATATCTTGCTAACAACAACAAAATGAATGGATCTTCTCATATTTGAACTATTTTTCTTTTCTTTTCTGCTCTTCTGGAGTTGGCATCCATTTTGTGCTTGGCTACACTGCTGGTGGCAACCATTTTCTGACTGGTGCTGTCTATGCCTTTTCAAAATTCCCAAAATGCCCCTGGACCAAAAAAAGGTTGGAGACTGCTCATCTACAGATAGCCTCTCCCTTCTATTCCATGTCACAGATCTTGCTGGATTTGACCAATAAAGTACTTATTATAGCCAAAATCATTACCACCCTTATTCCACAGAGAGCACACCATATGGTATGCAAGGTAGCAGCTATGTGGCAGCAGCCGCCCAATCTGTTCCGATGAGGGTGCCTCTATATGGGACTTTGCTATTATTCTAATTTGGTGCTTTGGCATACAAAAAATGGTGTGTTGTGCCTCAGTGGTGGAGCACTTAGTTTGCATGCAGAAAAGCCCCTGCCATTTCAATCTTTGCCATTTCCAGTTAAAGCTATTAGGTAGCAGGGGCTGGGAAATACGTTTTTTTCTGCCTGAGACCCTGGAGAGCAACGGCCAGTCAGCATTTCCCCATGATGTTATTATTTGCTCTGACAACTTTCTCATTAAATATGAATTTATGGAAACTATCAAAGAGAAAGGGGGCAGAAAATAATAATAATAATAATAATAATAATAATAATAATAATAATAATAATGATGATGATGATGATGATGATGTGGTGCTGCAAGGCTTTTAGTACAGAAACAATGAGAACAGAGAAATTTTAGGCAGCTCAAATACTCTTATCGCTGGGGCTTCCCATTTTCTCTCTGTGTAGAGGATGCTGGTATTACTCATTCTGCCATCAACGAAGAAAGAAGCAAATCATATTTTACAGTCGCTCAGCCTGGGAACACCATGGGATTTGGAAGAACTGGAGGAAGATGAACTTATGGATGTACTCAGTGCAGGAGACTGGGAGACAGTTTCTTCTAAGAAATATAAACATTGCTTTGGAAAAATTGGAGAAGAGCCCAGAAACATCAGGTCATTACGTTCACATTCTTCCTCCACACACAAGAAATGATATGATGTTTTATTAGCACTGTTCCTCATCAGTCTAAGCATGATCTTTATTAAATTCTAAATCCTCAACAGTAAGCGTTCTGGAAGGGAGTTCCCAAGGGTCATCTAGTCCAACCCCGTGCAATTCAGGAATCCATGACAGATGCTCATCCAACCTCTGCTTATAATCTTCAAATAAAGGAGGGTCTACCACCTTCATTCTACTGAAGAAGAGAAGAAGAGTTTGGATTTGATATCCTGCTTTATCACTACCCAAAGGAGTCTCAAAGCGGCTAACATTCTCCTTTCCCTTCCTCCCCCACAACAAACACTCTGTGAGGTGAGTGAGGCTGAGAGACTTCAAAGAAGTGTGACTGGCCCAAAGTCACCCAGCAGCTGCATGTGGAGGAGTGGAGACGCGAACCCGGTTCACCAGATTACGAGTCTACTGTTCTTAACCACTACACCACACTGGCTGGGACTCATGCCTCCAGCATTCTGTATTCTGGACTGCAGATTCTCCACTGCTGACGGTGATTCGCATGAGCATGGTGGCACATTTTTCAGACGCTACACTCAGCAGAGATATGTGTAAATATCTGAGCCGGCTGCATGTGGTAGCTGTTGATGTGTGCACCACTAGCTCTTACGTATCTTGGAAGATTCTGCCCCTTCCCTGATGCATCAACGAAGGGTTGAACAACAGTTCATCCCTTTGCAGTATGAAGTTATCAGCAAAGGACTGTCAATTTATTTATCACTAAAGCAATCCTTCCGTTCTTCCAAAAGCACCTGGGCAAGCCCCAGACTTCCAAACACTCTGAATGTTCAGTGTGTGTAGTATGTATGTGGGGAGGGGTCTGTGTTTCCATAGATACCATTTCCTTTTATTTTAGCTGTCTGTCTCCCTGGAAACAAGAGGCAGGCTTGACTATATTAGTCCCCCAAGCATAGCATGGATTCAGAACGCACTGAGCACTATATTAAAACGCCCATAAAAGCGCAACTGGCAAGAAGTTTAGTCCTTCAGCTTCACACACCTACAAGAGTGGCTGCCAGCAAGGGCTTCCCTTCAGAGAAAAGGCAGCTGTCTGAAAGGCACTCCAGCGCCATACAAAGTCGGAATCTGTTTGCTGTGAAAGGAAATAAACTTGGAGCTTTAACGGTACCGTTTTTTAGAAAAACTTGATGGCAGGCAGAAGTCCAGCATCTGTGAATGGGACTTGGGCTGAGCTGAAGAACTGCAAAGAGGAGAGTCGCTATGTAAAAGATCTGCTATGATGGAAACAATTTCTTAGAAGAAAAGTTGACTTCCAAACAGAAGCCATCTGTCTCCTCCTGGCTAAGCCTTTCTCCATCGTCTCCTCCCTATTCAGGGCATGCAACTTGCTTCCAAGATGAACAGAACATTGCCCCAGCTAAACTCTTCAGGAAGCAGCGAGAGCAGCTGTTGGCATCTGGTATCTATCCTTATTCCTCTAGCGTATTCTCTGATTTTCCTGGTAGGCACGGTGGGCAACTCTCTGGTGCTGGCAGTGCTGCTGAGGAACAGGCAAGTCAACAACACCACCAACCTCTTCATCCTCAATCTGGGAGTGGCCGACCTGTGCTTTATAGTCTTCTGTGTGCCCTTCCAGGCCACCATCTACACCCTGGATGACTGGATCTTTGGGCCACTCATGTGCAAAGCAGTGCACTTCTTCATTTACCTGACCATGTATGCCAGCAGCTTCACCCTCACAACTGTATCCTTAGACAGGTGAGCAAGCGGTTGAGGAGCGGGGGGGGGGGTTTGGACTTTTAGAGTCACTATAGAGTATCAATATCTCCGCAGCTACTAACGATTCCCTGCCTCCCACTTCCTTGCACGTATGTAAAACTTTGTTTCGTAACTTTCTCACTGTTCCATCAATATACTTAGTGTTTTACAAATCCAGGACAATGGATCCAAAAAGGAAACATTGTCTAAACAAAGGAGGGGCCCCAGAATAACAGCATCACAAGGGTCATCTTGTCTATGCCCTTACATCGAGAACTCCCTTCGAACAAATTATCCCAATACTATACAGACCACAGTCACAGAGCCACAGAGCCACAGTCAGGTACATTGTGAGATTTGGCATTCTTTTATTTCACATGTCAACACATGTCCAAAGGCTTCCTGACTCCTTTTGTTGAGGTAACCTGTCCTAAAATTTGTCTCCAGTATTTGCACCCAAATATTGGGTGTAACTCCAAATATATGCAGTCGGTGTTCTTACAATGACAAAAGTAAATGAAATTTTTAATATGAGAATCTATATTGTTCATATGGTTTTGGTTAAAAAAAAGAAGAAAATTGTAATGTGAAAGCATTTTGTTGCTGGTGAAGTTATGTTGTAAATTGAAAATAAAAAAATAAGGGTGGGTGGGTAAAGAAGGGTTTCCCTGAAATAACTACTTCCAGACTGCTTGAAGAGCATATTCTTTGGGGAACCTCAATGTATCCTAGCTGCTTGGTAAGTGCAGCTGTATATTACACGATTATGAAAACCTGTTAGTCACATTCATAAATGAAATAATATCCTGTGTTACAGGTATGTGCATATAGTGAGGTTAGAAGGAAATGAAATGCAGAGAGTGGAGGAAGAGAAATACAAAAAATAAAAATAAAGACACTGATAATTACCTTATTAATATTGACTATGTAAAAAAAAAGTTGTTGATATTACAGACTGAATTGGGACACTGGGTGGTATGTAGCTAAGTTTTACTCAAAGTAGACCCATTGATATTAATGAACATGATTGAGTTAGGTCCCTTAATTTCAGTAGGTCTACTCTTAGGAAAACTTGCTGAATACTAAGGTGGATTTTTAAAATTTGTTTTCTAAAAAATAAAAATTGCATTCCATGTTAATCGGCTCTCCAGTGCCAGAGCTATCAACAACAACTTTGTGTGTTGCAATTATCACCATCTGTACTATTCTACATTTCATTTCCCTGCAATCTACACACACACACACACACACACACACCCCACTTCATGCATCCAACAAAGTGGAAATTTGTCAACAGAAACTTAAGGCATAATAAATTTGCTAGTCTTTAAGGTGCCACAAGACTCTTTGTTGTTTTCACATATTGAGTTAAGGAGCTCGACTGTATGATAGTGGACTCTGGAGCTGCCATTTCACCACAGGGAGAAACTTCTCCAACATTCAAGATATTATTTTGGCTATTGCATTTACCATCATAACCATGCCCTGTAACTTTGGTTTCTTCCCACATACAGTATTTACTAGATTTGATTTGATTTAAATGCTGTTACCACCTCAGCCTCGTGATCTTCTCTTGCTTTACTTTTGCCTTCCTAGGTATCTGGCCATAAGGTACCCTTTGCATTCAAGAGAACTGCGAACCCCCAGGAATGCCCTCACCGCCATTTGTCTCATTTGGGGCCTTTCCTTCATCTTCTCTGGACCTTACATCAGTTACTACCAGGAGTTTCAGGTGGCCAATGTTACCGTCTGCCATCCCATCTGGAAAGTCTCTCAGCGCAAAGTTATGGACCTCTGCACTTTTGTCTTCAGCTATGTCATTCCTGTGCTGATTCTGAGCCTCACCTACGTGAGGACCATCCGTTACCTCTGGACGTCGGTGGACCCCATTAAAGACATGTCTGATTCCAAGAAGGGCAAGCGCAAGGTTACACGGATGATCATCATTGTGGCTGTTCTCTTCTGCCTTTGCTGGCTGCCCCATCACTTGGTCATCCTCTGCTTTTGGTTTGGCTACTTCCCACTGAACAACGCAACCTACGTGCTCAGAATCCTCTCCCACCTGATTTCATACGCCAACTCATGTGTCAACCCCATCGTCTACGCTCTGGTATCCAAACATTTCCGTAAGGGATTCAAGAAGATCTTCAGTTGCCTCTTGCACAAAAGAGTGACCAACAAGGTTCATGTGGCACAGGTGACTCACACAGTGAGCATCTTGGAAGCGGATCTGACAGAGGTGATACACGTCAGTGAGCCCACGCATGCCAGGGCCTCCAGCTGCTGTCAAATCCCCATCCAGACATGGGGTGAGGCAGAGCAGCTGAGTCGCCAAGAGAGAGTCACCAACCCTTTCATCACTTTCAATGTCACTTAGAAAAGTGCCTTTTCTCTAGGCTCTAACCAAAGGATGAATTCCTTGGCAACTGAAGGATGTAAGGTTTTAAGAACAGAAGATAGTGGCTGAAAACACAAGAACCAGCAGATGGCTCCAGCCAACGATATTTGATTGTTCATCGCTCCCTTCTCCAGCAGAAGCCATTGCACTATCAGAGACTCAGCAAGGCAAAGCTCACAGTATACTGAGCATGAAGTAGTACTACATGCAGAGAACAGTACTGAAAGGTGTCTTCATTTCATTTTGCACATTTTTAAAGTGGCTTCAGTTATTGGTTTGTTTTCATTGTTGTGCATTTTGTGTTTTCATTTTGCATTTTTATGCTGTGAACTGCCCTGTGATCTTCGGAGGAAGGGCATTATACAGATGTAATAAGTAAATAAATGAATTCAAATAAAACTCCGTTGAAGAGATTAGCTGATCAAGCAATTATTGTACTGGGAATCTGGACTCACCAGTGTATTACAGGGGCCTGGGGAATGGGGTTCTATAGCCTAAAGGAAGAAGAGAAGGATTACTACACCAGAAAATGAGACTGGCTGGTTGATTGTGTCAAGGACTTTGGACTTTGAGTAGGAAACCTCTGGAATCTGTTACAAGGGTAAACCATGATCTCTCTGTGCTCAAGTCACAAAGCCCCCTTCAGGAGCAGTAGAGTTTAGTCCCTTCACTGCCAGCAAATATGAATCTTATAAAGTCTGTCTGTCTGTCTGTCCCTCCCCCCCTCTCTCTATCTGTGTGTGTGTACATACTGTACGTACTACAGATTCTAACTTCCATCCTTCAGTGTAGAGATGGGAAATCTGTGGTCCCTGATCAGGGCTTTTCCCCCCAGCCAGAACTCAGCGGAACTGAGTTCCGATACCTCTCAGGTGGCCATTCTAAAAGAACAAGGGAAGTGTTCATGGTAAGTTCTGGCACCTCTTTTTCTAGAAAAATAGCACTGCTCTAGATGATGTTGCGTTTCAGTTCCCATCAACCCCAGGCAACATGGCTAATGGCCGGAGATGATGGAAGCTGGAGTCCAGGAACATGTGGAGAGCCACAGGTTCCCCATCTCTGATCTTGGGCACCCAGAGTGGGCCGTACACTCTCCAGATCTAGATTTGAGTCCAACAACTCATGGTTCCAACTGGCTTTGATGGGTTGTGAATAAAGTTCATGGTGGGTTTAGGAATCTTAAGTCTTATGCTTAGTTTTTCTGTCCAAAGAATCACATTATTCTGTCCATAAAACTTATTTGTACTGCATTGTATCTTCATTGCTTATGCTTCAATCTGTGCATACTTAATGTGAGAATAGGCCCAACTGAACTCATTGGGAGTTATTTCTGAGTAAACATGCATTTGATTGCACTCTTAATCACACAAGTTTAGACCTAAAAATAAATTCTTGTATCTCACAATATTCCCCCTACTCACTGCCAAAACAACAGTATCCAGTCAATAGGTTTGCCAATTTGTTTGTTTGATTTGCTTTCCTAGAGTGAGCAGATTATTTTCTTCATAGGACCCACTTCTGTTATCATGCCTGCAATAAATCAATCAACTTACAATGGTAGAAACAGAAACAATAATGATGCGTAGCAGATGCTTTCTGTCTGTATAATAAAAGATTGCCAGTGTGTGTTATTTCTTTGCTGAAATTGTGTGTACAGTCAATTTCATTCATCCAAAATAGTTCAGAAAATATGTAAGGCTTTTTAATAATCTGAAGACCATAAAATGAGGACCCTACCTAATATTTAATGTATATGATGCAAAACAAGGGTATTTTTCTATGGCATATACAGTACCACACTGCAATCCCACAGTGTTTAGGAATGAGCGTTTACTGGGGGCAAAGTCCATGTTTTTACATCTTCGTTATAGCAAAATAGGACAGTACGTCAAGTTGGACTTGAGATGCTAAGAGAGAGGAAAGGCTTTAAAGTCAA
Organism: Podarcis filfolensis; assembly: GCF_964270895.1. Lineage (NCBI taxonomy): Eukaryota > Metazoa > Chordata > Lepidosauria > Squamata > Lacertidae > Podarcis > Podarcis filfolensis. The sequence continues at coordinate 89,338,833 of NC_139605.1, read as the reverse complement.
CTTTATTATTCTGATTACTTGTGCAATGTAGTTAGTGCACAGATAAGTTTTCTCTCTCTAGGGAACATTGCACACACAAAACTATGGCCATGGGTTACAGGAAATTTGCATGTATTATATGTACAAATAATACAAATTGCAGATCTTACAAAGAGGCCATTGGGCCATGCCTGGTGGATATATTTTGTTTTCACCCTGATGCTATTTGTGCAATTTTCAGCACAAAGTAATTTTCTATATAGTTTGGACTTGATGTTCAGTGAACGGAAATCTCAGCAGCGAGAGCTGTTTGTTGAATTTTGTCAATAAAAGCTAGGTCAGTGGCTGAGGTCCTCTTTTGTGTTCCATCTCTTCCTGATAGATAGGTACAGATTATTCTGTATGAATCCTTTCTAACTCCTGGTATCTGATTGATGGCAGTTGATATGGATAATGCATACAGCTCTGAGTACAATATTCTATAAGGAAACTTAATCAAACCACTATTGTGGATTCCAGCAGAAAGTCCTTGAAAAGTATTTGTGCAACATTATTTTTTCAGTTCAACCTCCATGGAGCCTTCTTCTTCTTCTTCTCCTCCTCCTCCTCCTCTTCCTCTTCTTTTTGTAACTGGAAACATAGGTAAAGGTAAAGGGACCCCTGACCATTAGGTCCAGTCATGGCCGACTCTGGGGTTGTGGCGCTCTTCTCGCTTTATCGGCCGAGGGAGCTGGCGTACAGCTTCCGGGTCATGTGGCCAGCATGACTAAGCCGCTTCTGGCGAACTAGACCAGTGCACGGAAATGCCGTTTACCTTCCCGCCAGAGCGGTACCTATTTATCTACTTGCACTTTGACGTGCTTTCGAACTGCTAGGTGGGCGGGAGCAGGGACCGAGCAACGGGAGCTGACCCCGTCGCGGGGATTCGAACCGCCAACCTTCTGATCAGCAAGTCCTAGAATCTGTGGTTTAACCCACAGCGCCACCCGCGTCCCAAACTGGAGACATACCAAATTCAAGACAAACGAACAATCCCAGAATGCAGAATATATATGGACTAGTAGAATAGCAAAGTCTCTCATCAACACTCCACAAACCCCCTTGGTCCTCACCTTTTGGATCCTACCTCGTCTTCTGAGGTTCTTGGAAACTTTTGTCTGACCATGTCAGCCAACCTCCATTAAACCTTATTGTATCCAGAACTGGTTGTTCCTACGTCAAGGTCTGCAATGCTCCCTATCAATAATCTCTATATTTAGTCTAACAATTCTTCTGGCATGAATCATGCACGGTAACTGTATAAACACATCCTTTATATATATATCTTTATTTACCTCCCTGGTCCAAATGTTCTACAGTAGAGGGATATATTTAATACGCATCTCATCCTTCTTCAGTTCCTTCTCATGCCGTCTCTTCATCTTTTTCAAGTCCTCTGGCTGATTGACAGGTTTCTCTCTAATGTTTCTAGCTAAGGGTTAATGTTTCTGAAAGAGGAGACATTGTGGCATGTGGTTAGCTGCTTATCTTAGCTTGGTTCCACTACTGGAGGAGGAGTGAAAGGAGGAGCAAGATTTCCATTGCTAAATTGTGCACATGAGCAGAAGGTGGGAGGAGCTGAAGAAAAACCAACCTTGACCACCACAGTAATTTACAGCCTGTGATATATGCTACTAAATACTGATTTCATAACATAGCAACGAATCCACTATCTGGGTGGAATAAAACTGCAGCCATACCACCCACTCCCAAACTGATTTTCAACAGGTGATGTAGGACTTTCTCCTGGTTCAAAATAAATGTGTTCTTCACAGACAGAGCTGCCCCAATACATTTTGGTTTCTAGGACGAAGACAAAGATGGCACCTCCCCTCTTCCTATGTATAAAAGCTGACCAAACTGACAGCTGAGGCTTACTTCAACATGGAACAACATCTCCACTACAAATGAGGGCAGCAGACTACCTTCAGGGTGGTCCAGTGAGGTAGCATGAATCAGTCCACTCCCCACCCCTCAGCATTTGTTGCCTAAGGTGGCTGCCTCACTCTGCCTCATGATAGAGCTGGCCCTCTTGAGAGAAGCACATATCCTCACCCAACTCATTTGGGAGTGAGTGTGGTGTGGTGTAGTGGTTAAGAGTGATAGACTCGTAATCTGGTGAACCGGGTTCGTGTCTCCGCTCCTCCACATGCAGCTGCTGGGTGACCTTGGGCCAGTCACACTTCTCTGAAGTCTCTCAGCCTCACTCACCTCACAGAGTGTTTGTTGTGGGGGAGGAAGGGAAAGGAGAATGTTAGCCGCTTTGAGACTCCTTAGGGTAGTGATAAAGCGGATATCAAATCCAAACTACTACTCCTCCTCCCCTTCTTCCTCTTCTTCTTCTTCCTACAATGGAGGCAGGTTCAAGGAGAACTAAAGGAAGGAAGCTATTGAAATTCACAAGAAAACTAACAAATGACTATTCATACACTGGGAACTGAAGCATGTGCATAAGGAGTTGTCCAGTGAAAGTCACTTAACTCAGAGTTCAGGAGACTGATTCTAGAAACAGAGGTGAGTGGAAAAACCAAGAATAAAATATAAAATACTGATAGACACGAAAGATAGAGGAGGTTTCTCCCTGCTGGATATGAGATTATATTATGAAGCATTTTCTCCATTGCCTTCTTTTTGCTATTTAAAAAGGTAAAGGTACCCCTGCCCGTACGGGCCAGTCTTGCCAGACTCTAGGGTTGTGCGCTCATCTCACTCTATAGGTCGGGAGCCAGCACTGTCCGCAGACACTTCTGGGTCACGTGGCCAGCGTGACAAGCTGCATCTGGCGAGCCAGTGCAGCACACGGAACGCCGTTTACCTTCCCGCTGGTAAGCGGTCCCTATTTATCTACTTGCACCTGGAGGTGCTTTCAAACTGCTAGGTTGGCAGGCGCTGGGACCGAACGACGGGAGCGCACCCCGCCGCGGGAATTCGAACCGCCGACCATGCGATCGGCAAGTTCTAGGCACTGAGGTTTTACCCACAGCGCCACCTGCGTCCCTATTTGGCAGATTATAAAAGCAGGCATTATGCAAGGCCCATTATTCAATTCCCTTGAGGACGCATCTGAGGAACTTACACACATAAAAGTGGATAGTGCTACATGTCAGGCTGCCCCTACAATTCTGATGAGCACCTGCAGCTAAAATGGTCATCTTAACTCCATCTAGCAATTAGGCCACTCAGGGCCACTTCAAAAGAAACTAACCCCCCCCCCCAATTTCGTCAAGTACCATGAAGCAAAAATCTCAAGTCTCTCAGAAATGTTCTCTACAAGTAATCTTTCATTAGATTCCCTTGCTGCTGATTTTTTTAAAAAAACAACAGAAACTCATCAGCTCTCCAGAGAGGTGGGACAACCAGCCACTGCTCATTTTCACCAGTTGTACAATTTTACTTCACTATAGCTGCATACAGTGGATGCTCGGGTTGCGAACGTGATCCGTGCAGGAAGCACGTCCGCAACCTACAGCGCCCGCAATCCGCAGCACCGCGTCTGCGCATGCACGGCTCGCGATTCAGCACTTCTGCACATGCGTAAAGTGCGATTTAGTGCTTCTGCACATGCGCAAGCGCCGAAACCCGGAAGTAATCCGTTCCGGTACTTCCAGGTTCGACACGGTGCATAAACCGAAATTGCGCATCCCAAAGCGTCTGTAACCCAAGGTATGACTGTATTTTTCAAATTATTCATTGGCTAGCATTAGCTGTGGGGTTGGGGAGGAAATTAGGAAGCAGGGAAAAAAGAAAACTCCAGACACCAAACCATGTGGCCTGGTCTGAAAGGGACAAAGCTGGTTTAAAACTGAATAGGCAATAAATCGTGTATTCAGATACACACCCATATTTGGTTGGCCTATCTGGATTCTGAAGAAAAGAACATATTATAAGTTGCAGGCTTTGTTTTGCACTCATCGCTGCCACCAGGGAATGAAAGTTAGAAAGGTACCTTGAAAAACAGGATAAGTGTGACAAAGGAAAACTCCGAGTCAACTTTGCTCTTCAAATAATGCAGGATTTTGACTATCAGATGCATTTGTGGCCATTCTGGGCCACAGAATAGGACTGAATGGCTCGGAAGGAGTGATGAAGTGTGGTGCAAATTATATGTCAGTCACACATTAGTCCCTAGACACCAGTGGCGTAGCGTGGGTTGTCAGCACCTGGGGCAAGGCAAGTAATTTGCGCCCCCTAACCCGTGGATTTTAGCACTCAAGTCTCTTCCACTAGATTAGCGTGCCCCCCACAGATGTTGCGCCCGGTGCGGCCGGCCCCCCCTGCACCCCCCACGCTACGCCACTGCTAGACACTGCTAAATCAACTCATTGGGGGGGACGGACAATGTGAGGAAGACACAGCCTTTCAGTTTGTTTGACTTGCTGCCTTCTTGTACATTGATTTTGATTTTCTGTAACCTGTGGCATCTACACAATTAGGAGTGCAGAATAAGTTTAGTCCATTATCATGCATAACATTATTCCAATAAGTCCCTTTTTCATAAAAAGGGTATACTTCAGATTTCGTTTCTTCTTCTACAGTCTAGCATACCCGTTTAGGAACTCACAAAAGGAAAGTAATTATGACTGCATGACATGAATTCATGATTTCTGTTAGCATGTTATTGTTATTTGTCTGATGATGTATATAATCCCCCTATCCCCCCAAAACACCCCAAACTTCTGTCTATTTGTGTCAGAACATTATTGAATTCAGCTTTGGCGATTCTGATGTTTTGGCTTAAGTGCTCATAAATCAGGACATTTACAGAGCCTAGGGCTTGCTGATCGGAAGGTTGACAGTTCGAATCCCTGCAACGAGGTGAGTTCCCATTGCTCGGTCCCAGCGCCTGCCCACCTAGCAGTTCGAAAGCACGTCAAGTGCAAGTAGATAAACAGGTACCGCTCTGGCGGGAAGGTAAACGGCGTTTCCGTGTGCTGCTCTGGTTCGCCAGAAGCGGCTTAGTCATGCTGGCCACATGACCCGGAAGCTGTCTGCGGACAAACTCCTGCTCCTCAGCCTATAGAGCGAGATGAGCGCCGCAACCGCAGAGTCGTCCATGACTGGACCTAACGGTCAGGGGTCCCTTTACCTTTAAACCATCAACACACCAGTCTTAATTTAAACATACAAACTGATATATACACTGTCCAAATATGCAGACAGGTATCCACACAAAATTGACATTTGTAACAAAAAAATGTTCAATTGTAGCAAAAGTGGGGAGGTCCTCAAATCATTGTGTAATAGATGGTGGGTGCTTATCCTCTGGACGTCAAGTACAAGTCCCTTGGCAACTATAAAGGCTTGTGAGAAAGGTCATAATGACCCACGCTTTGAACTGGACCTGGAAAGCAACAACTCAGAAGCCAGTGAAGCTTTTTCAAAAAAAGGAGTCAATATGCTTCCAACACCTAGATCCCAGTAAACAATTTGGCTGCCACATACAAGAAGTTCTTACACGCTTCAGAAAGTTCAGAAGCAGCCTCAGAAAACCGCTAGAGTTCAGGTGGCAACACGAAAGCTAGTCATTTTCTCCTTCTGCACTTGTACATGAAAAATTCACGCCAGGACTGAGACAAAATTTGAGAAACTCAATTAGTTTGATCCCTGCAGCCTGGCAGAGGAGAGGGAGTCGTGGGTGGGTTGTGACTTCATGGGAGACTGAAATATACTCAGGGTCGCAAAGTGATTTCATGCTCTTTATTCAGCTCATAGTGGTGAGGAGGAATGAATGAAAGTCCCCTCAAAGTATCTGCTTTATATACATTATTTACACAATGGGCTGCACATGATTGGCTAATTCCGGAATTCTACTGTAAGACAATCAGGTTGTGGATTCACTTCTATCTGGAGCATGATTGGGTGGTTCCTGCCAACCAATCATACTGCTGCATTGTTCTAGGACCAATCAGACTGCTGCCTTTTGGATCCTATTGTTCTAGGACCAATCAGACTGCTGCCTTTTGGATCCTATTGTTCTAGGACCAATCAGACTGCTGCAGTTTGGATCCTGTTCAACTCAGTACATAACAGAGACACAGCGATTTAGAGTTTAGTTTGGGATTTCAAAAGATCATGCCTGGCAGGTCCAAGAGCCCAGTGGCTGCAACCTGGAAGGCAAAAGTGTTGCTTAACGTTTCCCGAGCTCCAAATGAAAAGGAATCAAAGGAAGCCAATAGAAAACGATGTGGCAAATTGCCGATGAGCTGTTCTGCACTGATTCTTAGTATCCAAGGAAACAGCTTGAGGCTGCTAGCTCCAAGGCAGAATCTATAAGGAGTTAATTTGTCCTTTCATTGCTTTGTTGCCATCTCCTGTCCTCTCTCCACCACCCATTAACAGAGACATCCTCTTGTTCCTAATTGCACAGACACACCACTTTTGCATCGCCATTTTCTCTCTCACTTCCAGTCTTGCCTCCATTTAAGCCCATCTATAATCAGACATTTTGTAGTTAGGGGCACTTACGGAAATCATTGCAGGACATGAAAACAGGTTGCCAGGTAGACTTAAAGTTATTTAACTGCCTTAAATACAAATCTTGTAACATTTAAAACAAGAGTCTAGTGCTTGTCAGTCACCCCAGAGCCTTTGCACTCATTTGTCAGAGCAAACTTACACCTTAATGAGCAATTGGGTAGAGTCTTGCCTGCTTGCTTTCTCTTATATATCTCCATGAAAAAGAGACTAGAGAGGCTTACTTTCTTCCACCCCCTCCCAATGAATCATGAAAATTCAGAGAGGGAGCCTAGAACAGCCCTGTGGGGACTCCCCCACAATAGGTCTCCCAGGCCTATGCTCCTGGCCTGTTTGCAATGCCTTAAATAAAGGGCAACATTTTCTTAAAGAAAGAAAAAGAATAATCAGTGACTGCTCAGTCAGGGAAACAACATGCTGTTGCCAAAAATCAGGACATTTTCAGTTCTGTTCTTTTATGGAGTTTTGGACCTATTTAGATTATAGGTTCCAGGATCCAAAGTTACACCATCAACCATTAGCATTGGTCGGCAGGCATAAAGCATTCCGAATATCTTGCCAGAACAGTCTGGACATCATTAGCATCATTTATATAAAAATGAAACGTTTGCCGAACCTTAAGAAACTTGTCTTTCTTAGTTTGTTCCCAGCTCAACTGTATTTTATACGCTGGTTTCTCCATAAATATTAAAAAAACCGCACCTGGTTGTACCAAGCCTCTTTGTTGATTCCCTCTAGATGTTTCCAGTTTTTAAGAACCAGCGATTCGTGCTGCAGCTAGGAGATGCAGAATCAGTTCTTTTATGATGGTGACACTCTTCATTCAGTCCTTCCTGTGCCCTTGGAAAGGGAACAGATGGGGTCTGTATAATGGCCTGCTTAGTAATTAGCTGAATTTTGACACAGATCATATCCCAGAACTCTGATACTGATGGGCAGGTCCCACCATGTAGAAGTATGTGTCCTTACTAGGTTTCCTGCACCAATATTGCGGGGAAAGATTTGACTTTATATATGGAAGTTTAATTGGAGTGAAATGCCATCTAAATGCCATTTAAGTGTAGTTCCTTTTATTAGGGCAGAGGTTGAGCATAATGAGGCTCTTTACTGAATTTTACTCCAGCTTGCTGAGTTATTAAGCTTATACTGTAAATCATCATCCAAAGACAGCTAAAAGCAGTCAAATTGCCAGTGTCCAGTGCTTATTATTTTATAAGTGACACTTGACCTCTGGCATTGGGGCCAAAACAAATAACGATATGTTCAAAACTTTTAGTTGTCTGCTTATCAATAACTAATTTGGCTGTAAAAGATCCCATTGGCCAAAGCTGCCATTACCTGATGAGGCCACTACTACACTCTGAAGATGGAGGACTGAGTTTGATTATGATTGATGAATCTGGTTGGCTCTGTGACATCCCTGGAGGATTTTCTTGAAGATTTAGCTGGTGGCCCTGGTCTCCACGTGGGATGAGGGGATGAGACAGCACAACCACGTCCCTTGCAGCTGTAGAAGTTTGGCAGGTGGCTCTGGGGTATTCAGAGAAGCTGAAGGGAATGAAGTGATGAGGTTGACCATTAGAGCACAAATGGCAGAAAACTCTCGATGAATACAGCGGAAAAGCAATTGACAATAACTTCAGTGCCCACCAGTGGCGTAGCGTGGGAGGTGCAGGGGGGGCCGGCCGCACTGGGCGCAACATCTGGGGGTTGGGGTTAGGGGGCGCAAATCCACGGGTTAGGGGGCGCAAATCCATGGGTTAGGGGGCACAAATTACTTGTCTTGCCCCGGGTGCTGACAACCCACGCTACGCCACTGGTGCCCACAGTATCTATGATCATCCTTTACTTGTTGCAGCCTGCTGCAAATAGCACAGAATATTCCACTGTTAAAAACCTTTGGATAACACCACCCAAACACTTTGGAAACTTTGCTGTCTCTCTCCCTTGGGTATTACTAAAAAGCATTATTATGGTAAGAACTCTATTTATTAGCAGCAAAAAAGAGGGGGGCTGCTTGCCGTTGCACTCAAAAACCACCTACATCTGAGATGCTTTTAACAACAAATATACCTACATTAATCTCACTATTCCAGCAGCAAAACTGACACATCACACATTACCATGGTTGTTCAGGTGGAGGTTAATGCTTTTGCTTTCTGTTTTCTGTGTTTATTCCATAGTTGCACAAAATATTTGTGAAATTATTTAGGCACTGTTCCTCTGAAGCCGCGGAATGTGGTGGCCACCTGGACTTATAGAATCTACATTTCTTTCCCTGTCCCCACAAAAAAATCAACGTTAGAGTTCCATGTTGGAATCTGTATGCCAAATATTCTGTGGATGCATGCAAATCAGGGCCATTCATTACATTTCCAGAACTGAGATGTCCAATGTTGAAAAGATAGACTGGTTGATTCTAAAGCTTTGCCCAGTCTTGGTCCCAACCAGGGCTGGGAAACCTTTTGTGACGGAAAAGTTGGTTCCACAAGTATTTCATTTTACTTTTATCTCCTGCCAGCAAATGGCTAAAGAACGGCAGCCTCTGATTGGCTGAGGTTCCAGGAGGGAGAGTTTAAAAGGAGAGGCTTTGGAAGGAGAGAGTTAGGTTGGTTTTGAGTTGTGGTTGTGGAGGGTGTTGGAACAGAGGTTGGAGAGGTTGGGAGTTAGGTTAGGAGACAGGTTGAAATATACAGAGTGCTGAGGAGGGAGAGTTGGTTCAGGAGAAAACATCCATGCCGAGTGTACAGAGAAGGACTGAGTGTAGTGTCCTGCAGGAATAATAGGACCAGATCTTGCTGGGAGACTGAGGGAGAGACAGGAGAAGTAGCTGAAAAAGGATCAGTCTACTTAGGTCTCTAACTAGTCTGGAGGGGAGGGACTCTTCTGAGGAAGGAAGAGACTGCCAAAACCCAGTTAAGGAAGGTGGGTTGTGAGCCCTTAAGACTATTACTGAAAGTTACCTCAGGAGTTGGAAAGTGCTGCCTCGGAAAGGAACCAAACTAAAAAAGCCGAAAGCTCTGTGAAACCAATTCAGCAAACTAGCATATTGATTCTGAAGTAACCTAAGTTTCTCCACTTGTATTACAATACAGTAAGACCTCGACAAACATCTGCTTCGTCTAGCGTTCATTCTGGCGAATGTCCTCGGCAAACCCAGAAGTACCAGAGCGGGTTACTTCTGGGTTTGCCGCTTGCGCATGCGCAGAAGCACAAACCGCTCCATGTGCGTGTACAGACACTGTGCTTTGCCCTGCAACCTTTTCGGCTAGTGGCTGGGGCTCCAGAATGGATCCCGGGCACAAAAGAAGGTACGACTGTACCTTGTTTTTAAAATAAACCTTTATTGTTATTTTAAAAACACCCACTTGAGACTCCAGCTTATTGGTTATCCCCCTCCCAAAATCTCCCACTAGATTCTCTGGGATAGTTAGCATTTGTTTTAAGGGTTGTTCAGTGAGGTGGGGGCAATATATGTAAGAGAGAGCGGGCAAGCTGGCGCAAGCGGTAACTGAGGCGTCCGGCCCATCACACCTTTGGCCCTCCAGCTGCAGCTGAACTACAGCTCCCATCATCCCTGATCATTGGCCATACTGGTTAGGACTAATGGGAGTTGGAGTCCAACATCATCTGGAGGGCACCAGGTTCTCCAGCCCTGCCATTGGGCAAGGTGGCAAGCAAATTGGTTGTCACAGCACCCAGGAGAGCTCCTCACGAATCCCATATGACAAGTTCACTGATTGGGGGAAGGAAGCAATGCCTCTCTATACAGAGGACTCAGAGCTTGTTAATCCAGAACAAATAACATTGCCTTCCGTTGAGTGGGTATTGCTGTTTCAAAAGGGCCTGAAGACATAGCTGCAAAGCCCTTTTTCAAATGCATTTTGTGCTAATTAAATGCGAAATCGTTCCCTTCTCTTCTTTTATATCCCAGCGCACCGAAGAGCGGGCTGGAGGGAAGGGGGAGCGGAAAAGCCAAGCAAATTCAGCAAGCAACATGTAAGGAAAGGAGGTATTCATGTGCAGAAAAGAGAAATAAATGAAATGCATAAGTAAATCTATATGCTAGGGCATAGTTTATCACACTGTTTTATTGTGAAATAAAGAATTTTACAATAAAGGAATCTAATTGTGCTTACAAAAAAGCAATGTTCCGCTGTCTCTAATTACTATTTATTGCTTAGCATACTTTCTCGTCCTGCCATTCATTGTTACCAAGCCCAACATGAGTTACAACATAAAAGACGCAACATGAAAATACAGCACAGCAAGAGCAGATAAAACCCCCTTACTTAACACAGGCATGAATATACTCAAAAAACAATATTTTTAAATAAAGTTTTATTATTTTCACAATACAATAAAAGTCACACCAACCCATACAAAGAATAACAAAAAAGAAAAGAAAAGAAGATTTTTTAAAATACGAGATTCTCTCTCACAAGTGTAACCCAACTTTTGTCCCATACAGAAAAAGATGCCCCCCCCAGCTCTCACCTGGAAGCATCCCTTTCTTCTTTCAGCCTCTCACCCGGGGAGATCTCCCCTCCCTTGTCTCTCACACAAGGTCCTTCAAATGGCCCACCACCTTCATATGCATGCAATTCTTACCCAAATACAACAAGAAATAATATTAAGGGAAATAATAATAGAAGAGAGAGAGAGAGAGAGAGATAAGAATAAAAACAAAGATGAAGAAACTGATAAAAATGACTTCCAACTATCCATTCATCAGTTGTGCCAGGAAACATTCCTCATAATAGTTCAATGTCCAATCCCGAATAATATCCATTTATTCCTCCCTCTGCTGATGTTTTCCCAATGTTCAACCCAGGAAGCACAGAGTCATTCCTTTCCCTTTCCATCCAAGAAATCCAAGAGAGGTTCTCCAATTACAATTATGAGTAAGAGTCAGCCATAGAATTCCTCCAGTCCAACCTCTCAACTTGACTTCCAGATTAAATATAACAATCCTCCACTTCCATTTCCTGTCACCCTAGCTTTCCGCTGTTATCTTTAAGATAGATTTACATTCTACTATTTCCTGTATTTCCCAATCCTTTTTTTCAAGAGTATTTCAGGTGACATGGTTGCCTTTTCTTCTGAGATCATTCCAAATTTTGCACACGGCTCACCTTCCACGGCACTAAAGTTTCTATGGTCTCCTGCCACTGAGAAGCATTCAGCAATCAGATACATCCCAGGAAGCCACTTTGCAGCAATGTTCTCCTGAAGCACTTGCCTGGCTCGCTTTTATTGAAGGCTGCTGTTTACTTAGTAACCCCACTGTTTTGCAGAACCATCCTTCTTGTTGATGTAAATCGGAAAGAAAGAGTTGATAGGCCTCAAAAGCCAACACTGTGGTAGCAACTGCTGTGGTGAGATAAGCCATGATAACAGGCATTTGCTGACGCTTCAGGAGTGATGGCGACTGACTCTTAAGGGATGAATATAATCTTAGGATTATAGCAATGGAAGGGATGTCAAAGGGCATCTAGCACAATCCTGTGCAAGTGAAGGAAGCATACTGAAACAACATTGATGGCAAGTGTTCATCTAGCCTTGCCTAAGAGCTGCTAATGATGGAGAGTTCGTTGGAACCCAGTACTAAGAATTTGTCAAGAATGTATAATTTGCTGTTGAAATGGAATACACAGGATGAGACGGTTAAATCAGCTATGATTAAATGGGCACAAGGCATTGGACATGATATTATGTTTGCTGACTGGGAACAGTTATGGACCACCGGTATAAAGTTCACGGCATGTAATGCCTTAAGAGAGAACATTATGAAAATGATATATAGGTGGTACATGACCCCAGTCAAGCTGGCAAAAATTTACCATACGCCCAATAACAAATGTTGGAAATGTAAGGAAACTGAAGGTACCTTTTACCACCTTTGGTGGACGTGCCCTAGGATTAAGGTCTTCTGGGAAATGATTTATAATGAAATGAAAAAGGTGCTTAAATGCACTTTCGTGAAGAAACCAGAAGCTTTCCTCCTGGGCATGGTAGGTCAATTGGTGTCAAGGAAAGATAGGACGTTTTTTATGTATGCTACAACAGCAGCAAGAGTACTCTTAGCAAAGTATTGGAAGACACAAGAACTACCCACACTGGAAGAATGGCAGACCAAGGTGATCGACTACATGGGACTGGCGGAGATGACTGGCAGAATCCGTGACCAAGGGAAAGAGACGGTGGAAGAAGATTGGAAGAAATTTAAAGTTTATCTTAAGAATTGTTGTAAAATTAATGAATGTTAAAATGTCTTGGGTAATGCAAAATAGAATTGCAGTGACAAACAATTGGATATGAGAAAAAAGATTTAAAGAAAGTGCTATAAGAAATTGAAATTAGGGGTTGCTGGAATGATTTAAAACAGGGATGCAGAAAGGGGAGGTATGGGGAAGTCGCTGAAAGAAGGTTTAAGGAAAGAAAGGTCAAGAAATTATACGTGTTTATATGTTTGTTTGTTTATGTATTGTGTTGTATTGTCTTTTAATATGTGTTGAAAAACCAATAAAAAATTTATTAAAAAAAATATGATGGAGAGTTCGTTACCTTCCAAAGTAGTCTGTTCCACCGTCAGAACAGTTTGTACTTCCAGGAAGTTCTTCCTAACATTGTCTCAGGCCACATCTGTACCTTACATTTAAAGCACTATCATACCACTTTAACAGTGATGGCTTCTCCCAAAGGATCTTGGTTGCCATTTGCTTGGTAATCTCTTTACATACTTGGTGGTGGCAGTTTCTTGTGAGATGTTCACATCCACACTGTGCCTGTAAAGCACGTGACTTCCCGCAAAGAATCCTGGGACCTGTGGTTTACTCCTCACAGGGTAACAATTTCCAATTGTTTGGGGATTATTTGGGGGTAAGTCATGTGCTTTAAAGGTATGCTATTTGTTTCTAACCAAGAGTAAAGGTTGTCCAATGGTAAGTTATTGAGCTGGCCTTGGTTGTGCTTCTAATTCCTGCAACACTGCAAGTTGAGCCCTGTTCCCTTGAGGCCCTTTGGCCACCACACACCAGCAGCTCAGGGCTGTTCCCTAGCTGAGTGAGAGTGTAGATATGCCCTTGGGGACTCTGCTTCACACAGAGATCAGCTTCAGACAAATAACTGATTATGAATCCAAAGTATAGCATTGTCAGGCACTTAAAGAATGTAACAGCTGACACTGTAACACCACAACCCTTCTCTGCCTCTTCCACATCTCCATCTTTCAAGGGAAATGGGTGTGTTCTGCAAGGCTAAGCATCTTTCTAGTGCAAACAGCCTTACTTAATGATGTGAAGCAAGAGGAACAGCAGGCACCAGGTGCCTCAAAAACCATAGTGCAGCTCAGTGACCTGCCACCAGTGCACTTTCTGCTGCTTAATGGCCAATTAAAAGCAACGGAGAGCTAAGACTTGTTGCCACTTTACAGAGCCTTCCCCAATGGCTTAGAGTATAATAGGCAGACTTATACCTTGAACACAGAGCACAGCACTGGGATTGCATACAGCACTGTAGGGCATTCATCCCGAGCTGTATTGTGCTGGTCAGATCTGCCTGAACGAATTCCTATGCCCTAACAATAACCCAGAGATGCCTTTAACATAAAAGCACACATTCTACTCATGTAAAAACTCCAGGCAGGCCCCACAAATAACCAAGAGATGCATTTTAAATAAAAGGATACATTCTACTCATGTAAAAACATGCTGATTCCCGGACCGTCCGCAGGCCAGATTTAGAAGGTGACTGGGCTGCATCAAGAGGGAGTGTGGGATAAATAAATACCGTACATTTCCATGTAAAAGACTAGGTTTTTTTTTTACTAAAAAATAATGTTAAAAAGGGAGGGTAGTCTTATACACGGGGACAATCTTCCCCAATTTTCTTAATTTTAGTACCCCAAAATAGGGGGTGTCTTGTACATGGGTGTGTGTTATACACAGAAAAATACGGTAAATGCAATGTTATTACATGTAAGTTTCAAGGCATCTCCAGCTGCCATGAGGGTGACAGTGTTGCTTCAAGGAGCAGTAACTCTGGCAGCGTTAACTTACAAACTTACAAATTGAAGCTTTCAAATATATGTTTTGGATCTGAAGACAGTATTATTAGGGAACAGGGTTAGTCAAGAGCAGTGCTTTTTTTAAATGTATTTGTATTAAAGATTTTCTTGATTTACAGAAGTATGTGTAATGTCTCTCTCTCGTATTTTTTCCATGTAACATTTTTACAAATCAGTTTCATTTGTTTAGACCTTGGGAAGAAAAGGGGGAGAGGGGTGGAGCGGGGGGGGGGGGGGGAAGCAGTGCTATTTTTCTAGAAAAAGAGGTGCTGGAAACTCACCATGAACACCTCCCTTGTTCTCTTAGAATGGCAGTGATGCCCACCTGAGAGGTTCTGGAATCGAGTTCCGGTGAGATGTCAAAGATTGGTTGACTGCAGGTCCAACAAGCTGTGAAAATACAGTTGATTGTCAGGCTGCTCTAAAGTTGTGGCGTGTGGCCCCGCAATATTCTGTGGGAAAGGACAGTTTTGTTGGTGAAAAGGACAACGGTGTGCAGTATTCTGTAACAGCTGAGGCTGCTTTTGAACAAGAGGTGTC
Organism: Podarcis filfolensis; assembly: GCF_964270895.1. NCBI lineage: Eukaryota > Metazoa > Chordata > Lepidosauria > Squamata > Lacertidae > Podarcis > Podarcis filfolensis. Next base: position 89,323,733 of record NC_139605.1, on the reverse strand, counting down.
CTATAAATGGGGCACATTTATTGATCCAGGTTCTTTTTTCCCTGCAAGAGTTTACCGAACAGGCAAAACTAATCTGAACCTGACCTGTATCTATGCACTGCTGTGCTGGGAATAAACAGTGTCAATTAAAAGGTCATCACATTTCTTCTCCTCTGAACGGCAATACATTGTTTGCTAGTGCTTCATGCATAAAAGCCCAGCAGCGCAAAGTGGGTGTATGATTTTGAAGCGTTATGGCTGGGCTCTTAATCTAAACAGTCTCTGTGTCCTGATTGATTTCAAACAAAAAAAGTGCAATTAAACATACATCCAGAAGGAAATTGATTTCCCCTCAAATGAAAGGATTCCAGTAATGCTATTGTTTGGACAAAATGCTAAAAGCTTCCCTTCTTTGGCCAATGGACTCATGCCAGATGGGCTGCCAGGAACATGAACTGCCCAGCCCTTTCAGCAAAAAAAGAAGGGGGGGGGAACCTGCCAGGTACTTGAACCTGCATGTGTGCACTCACAGATCATTGCAGAGGGTGAGGTGGGGTGGGGTGGGAGGGAGAGGACTGTGGAGAAAAACAGAGGTAAAATGGTGCTATCCAAACAAACCGTCAATCTCCAGGTCTGGGAGCTATTCCATCTCTACCTGCTCAGAACACGAAATAATTGTGCAGGATGGGAAAGACGTGTCGTGAATCACAGAGAGAGAATAAGTAGCTAACAAGAACTGAGCAAATAATGAATGTGTCAGATGAAAAGAAATTTCAGAGAAGGCTGCCTTAGTTTAATCCAAACCAGGGGCAAAAACAAGCTCTATGACAGAATTCAACCCATATGCTCATGCCAAGTTAACTTTATGGGGTAATCCAGATTTAAAGATTGAGAGTCAACTCCTGTTTTTTTGAATGTGGGATACATTCATTAGATTTAGATCAGTTCAGGTGGGGAGAGTCACCCTGAACAGCGACTTTCTAGTTCTTCATATCTATGAACAGTGTCCTTTCAATACCACTGGGATTCCTTTTTCTGTCATGTTTCATTTAATACTGGACCGACTTGAGATCCCCCAGCTTAAAACATGTCCAAGGTGACCCCTGCCTATCTTCTTGGGAAATGTTCAAGGAACTTCTATCCCTATTAGTAGCGGATGTGAATATGCCTGCTTGAGACAGACCATTTCCTAAATTGTTCATAGGCACAAGCACAAATGGCTCAGCACTCCACAACAGTGACAGCCAAGGACGTGATGTGATATTCTCTTCCTGAGGCAAGCAAGATTCCTGTGTTGCCCCACAGCAGAGTGAGGAAAGGGGACAAAGTGGGTCAGGATGGGGGAAGCTGAAACTATACTGCCTTTAGCTGCAGCCATACTCTCTGGCTGACAGGTTGCAAACTGTTATGTACTGAAGTTCTCACCCTGGGCCAGCAGGGGGATACTGTAGATAGTTATGCAAATGAAGGATCAAAAGTGACGTTCAGTGATTGGATAGTCTTAGAAAGTTGTTACAGTAACGTGGTACTGGAGCTCTATATAAGCAGTCTGACTGAGCCCTTCAGTTCAGTTCTGTCCTGGCCTGTGAATAAACAAGAGCTGTTTGAAGAATCTCTGTGTCGTCTGATATGTTCACCCACAACTTAACACAAACCAATTGAGACAGCTCTCCCTCCTACAAAAGAAAGGGCGGGGGAGAGAATTCACCATCCATTCTTTATCAGATATTTCCAACAAGGTTTGAAATGCCAACTTGGCTCAGGAACAGTTTACCTGCCCATTGAACCTTCTTAAAAGACAAAGTTTTGAACAAGGGTTGTCTCTTTTTGTTTGTAATAAGGAAGTATAATGACAACATTATACTGTGTTATTAAACGGGTGAGAGAATTAGAAAGGAGCTGCGTTGCTAAACCATTATAAAATAATGCAAACGTTGAAATAAAATATTAACCCCTCCCCAACAAAATAGCTACTTTTGGGGGAGGGTTGAAAATGAAATAAACAGCATCAGTAGCAGCAATCACATTGCTGCCCTTACCTGCCTGCTCTTATACAAACTGGCAATAGTCTCATAAAAGATAATCATTTTATTTTTGTGCAGCTGCATACAGTGAGTGCCCTGAGAGTGAGATGTATAATGGGATTTTAGGATGTATATAGGAGTCCTTTTAGCTTTCAGTTGTTTAGAGCTGGTTAATGGAGGACTTGAAGAACCCCAGAAATTCATTTTCTCACAGAGCTCTGCCTCACGCAACAGAATTGCTTTGCCAATTATTTATTTCCTGGCAGCTCTGTGCCTGCTGTCTGGGACAAGGACCCTGCACCTTTGACTTTTGTTCTGCATCATGAGTGTTAGCCTGCTGCTCATTCATTTGTTAGTGTCGGGTTTGAACCAACTCTTTGCAAAATGCTCTCTCTCGGCTTGCGTTTGGCTGTCACAAGGCAAGGGTTGGAGAGATTTGTCCTGCATACAGAACTAGTGTGGCAGAGGGGCTGACAGCAGTCCTTCTGTGCAAGTTTGGTGCAGAATTGTTCTACGGTGACCTTACCCCCAGGGAAGTGTGTGCATGGGATTCATGCTTTAGAGGCTCAGCAATCAGGAAAGTCCTTGCTTCGCATCTTACTTCTGCCACGAACTCAGTAGGGGCCCTCAAGTAGATTGCTAGCTCTCAGCCTCAGTCCCGCATCTGCAATAAGGAGATAGTAATAATGGCCTACCTTAGAAGGTTGTTGTAAGGGGTAGAATAGGCTAGCAAAACACACTGTGCTTTGAGCAACCAAATCGGTGGCTAGATTTTACGTTGTGCCATTTTATTTTATTTTACTTGTAATTGTTTTGTTTTAGAGTGGTTTTTATCCTTGTATGATTTATTTCACAGCTTTGAACTTTTGAAAAGCGGTTACAAATTTTAAAAATAATGCACCACTTATTTTGATTGCGTAGTCGCTTCAGACTCGAGTTGTCCCTCTTTCTGTGAAATATTTAAAAATGTATTCTAATAGCAGGTATTTGCAAAGAAGTGAGTCCATGTTTAAATCTTCATTGTCTGGAAATAAATACTGAGATAAACCCTATATTTCATTTCCCCAATAGACAGAAAGAAATGAAAGAGAACACACACCAGCATCTAAGCACATAATAAACAAGGTGTTGGTTTTGTTTGGTTAGTGATGCAGAGAACTAATTCATACTTCTCTTTATGGCAATTTACACCCTTCTACACACACACACATTTCCATTGTGTTGTTTCACAATGGACTGTTGTTGTTGCTGGGAATGCAATGAAAGCCCAGGAAATTATCTCCCAAAGGGCAGCTGTTGGTAGAAAGAAAACCAGAGGGTTGCAGAGCTTTGTTGTTCATGAATTGAAGCATGGCAGGCTGACATTACAATCCATCCCCCAAAAGAGATATCGTAGTAAATGGCCTATATAAAAACTGGTTCTGTGATGCTCAGGTCAGCCCTTACCTCATGTCTGATGTGAACAGTGTGGCATCTTCTGCAGGTATGATGAATAAGTGCGTGTTGATTGCAAATTATCCTGTGGGGGGGGGGTTCCAGAGGCATGTAGATTTTGCAAAAGGCAGCTTTTGTTGAATCTCTTGTCCTGTGTTCATGTGGTTACAGAATAATAAGTATTGTTTGACTGCCCCATAGCCTGAGAAGATAAGGCAGAAGCCAATACCTAGAGATGATAACTTCCAGAAAGCCGTGAGTGGAGAAGCTCAAGTAGCCCTCACTCAGTGGAGAACAGAGAGAGATACATATTTTTGTAAGATTACGTGCTTTGTAATGTGAGAATACCCATGAAAGTATCGTTAGGCAGTCCTACACACCTGGAAGCCACTTCAGAGTTCAAAACTAGCAGAATTGAAATTTCCATCTCCTTTTCACTGGCAGCTTCATGCTCTAGCTGTGCCACCAACCGTGTGTGACAAATGGTCGTTTTGGCTCTCTGTGCTATGAATTGGTGTCGAATTTACCTTGCGTTAGAGCCTGCTGCCATGCTTTCATATTGCAGGACCTTAAAAAAAGATGATGGTGACAAGGATCTGCCTGAATCTCTTCCTCTTGGTGCTAGGTAAGAGGAACTTCCTTTTTTGTTAACGCTGTATACACTTGGGGCAGTACAGTGGTACCTCGGGTTAAGTACTTAATTCGTTCTGGAGGTCCGTTCTTTACCTGAAACTGTTCTTAACCTGAAGCACCACTTTAGCTAATGGGGCCTCCTGCCGCCGGAGCACAATTTCTGTTCTCATCCTGAAGCAAAGTTCTTAACCTGAGGTATTATTTCTGGGTTAGCGGAGACTGTAACCTGAAGTGTATGTAACCTGAAGCGTATGTAACCTGAGGTACCACTGTATTCAGTTACTGTGTCCCACCAGCACAACAGGACTTTCTCCCCTCTCCACAGCCCACCCTCCCCAAATTGGCTTCAGATGATTGGAGGAAAGCCCCAGAACAGATTTAGGGGGCAGATGGGGGAAGGAGAGGAGGAGAAGCAGAAATCCTTACTCTGATGGATGGAACATTCACTTATTACAACGTTGGATGCAACCCATATAGTCTAACCGATAGGTGCTTGCTCTTGGTTCCACTAATGTAACACAGAAGCAGTTTTGGATTGTTAGAGGGTAAAGCTTTATTTTAAAAAAACCACAGAGAAGGGCAAAAGCAATGTTCTAGGAAACAGCTTTTCCTATATGCAAGCAAAATAAAATGTGAGGAAATGGCAAATATGCACCTAAACTCATACATATATAGGGAATCATCATTTACCCTTTCAATGGGTAGAAGAGGGAGGGAGGGAACTGTTCAAATGAATTTTTAAAAGCACATATTCCTCGTGTAACACTAAGGATGAGGGAGAAATTTGATTCAGTTTGCGTTTGAGCTTTCCGAAACAATACACAATGCAAAACTCAAATGTTTGTCAAAATGTGTACTCCTCCGAATTTTGCAGTTCAGTTCTCTGGGCAAGTACCATATTTTTCGCTCTATAAGACGCACTTTTTCCCTCCTAAAAAGTAAGGGGAAATGTGTGTGCATCTTATGGAGCGAATGCAGGCTGCGCAGCTATCCCAGAAGCCAGAACAGCAAGAGGGATTGCTGCTTTCGCTACGCAGCGATCCCTCTTGCTGTTCTGGCTTCTGGGATTCAGAATATTTTTTTTCTTGTTTTCCTCCTCCAAAAACTAGGTGCGTCTTGTGGTCTGGTGCGTCTTATAGAGCGAAAAATACGGTAATGTGTACAAAAATGAAGGTATTTGGGTACAGTCTAAATGAAAATGCATTTATTAGTGAAAATAACATACAAAAAATGTATATTAGGGAAAACTGCTTGCAAAAATGTGTATATTAGGATAATTTTCATGAGGACTTAAAAAAAAAGCAAGCTGATAGGGAAATGGGGAAAACTGAAATTATGATTGCAAAAAATGGAGAGAAATGGAGGCTTACCCATCTCTGTGTAGCACACAATACATCTAAACACAAGGCGTCAGATGGAAAAGAAGGATTAGAGGGCAGGGGAGGTCTTCCTCAACATTTCTCATCTTCCTCTTTTTTGAAAGTATTAACCCCATAGTTTTTTCCCAGCATGATGCAGCTGACTGGTGCTAGCCCTGACCATGCCATTGCATGTCCATACAATTGCAGCTTTTCATCTAATATGCTGCTGAGTCTCTGAGGGGCGAGGAGCCTATGGCCCTTCAGATACAGTAGTACCTCGGGTTACTTAATTCATTCAGGTCCGTTCTTAACCTGAAACTGTTCTTAACCTGAAGCACCACTTTAGCTAATGGGGCCTCCTGCTGCCACCGCACCACTGGAGCACGATTTCTGTTCTTATCCTGAAGCAAAGTTCTTAACCTGAAGCATTATTTCTGGGTTAGCAGAGTCTGTAATCTGAAACGTATGTAACCTTAAGCGTATGTAACCTGAGGTATCACTGTACGGTTGCCATATGTCCAGAATTTCCTGGACATACCCGGAATACTACAGTTGAAAGCAGTGTCCAGGAGGAAATAGGCTTAAATGTCGGCAGTGTAATTTTTGCCAATTTCCCTCAAAAATAGCTGAACAACTTCTGTCCGGATTTTCACTTTTTGAAATATGGCAACCTTGCTTCAGGGTTTGTTGGACTCCAGTTTCCATCAGCCCCAGCCAGCATGGTCAGTGGTCATGGACTCAGGAAGCCAGAGTCCAATATCTGGCGAGCCATTCCTCTCCTACAATGCATATTAAAAACAACAACACACATTTAACTTGTTTTTATAATAGTATAACTACATTGTTATAAACAGCCCTGGGACATTATGGTAAAACGTGAATAAGAAATCCTACATTGTATTTTGTATTTGGATTATTGTAAATTGTTTTAATTGTAAAAATTAAAATGATAGAAAGAAAGAAAGAAAGAAAGAAAGAAAGAAAGAAAGAAATCCTACAAATACATATATGAATACCCCTCGCAGAGCAAAATAGTTCTGTTGCCTAATAGTTGTGAGTGGAATAATTTGCTGCAAATATCCTCCGTATTTCCAACATAAAAGAATCAATGTTTGATTTGAGATGGAGTGTATTATATGAACGGCTCTGAAACGGAGTACTTGTGTATTTTGCTTTTAGCAGCCTTGCCTCAGATGACTTGGCAAGAATCTATCAACTCCTTGGAAGTGAAGTTATTAGAGTCACTGCTGAATACATATTCCCCATCCCTGATGCCCAGAAATGGAACCGACCCCCTTGTGGTGGATGTCAAGATAGAGATGTCTAACGTGCTTCATGTGGTAGATATAACAACTTATACCACGCTTACAAATTGACATTCTGTCTGCAAACAAGGATTATACTAATATATATGTTTATGTTCAAAATAATGTATGTTCAAACCACCCTGAGTCCCATGGATATAGGGTAAGGGGTATAGGGTATATGGGTAAGGGGACACAGGTGGCTCTGTGGTCTAAACCACCGAGCCTCTTGGTCTTGCCGATCAGAAGGTTGGCAGTTCGAATCCCCACAATGGGGTGAGCTCCCGTTGCTCTGTCCCAGCTCTTGCCAACCTTGTAGTTCAAGCAGATAAATAGGTACTGCTGTGGTGGGAAGGTAAACGGCGTTTCCATGCACTCTGGTTTCGTCACAGTGTTCTGTTGCGCCAGAAGTGGTTTAGTCATGCTGGCCGCATTACCCAGAAAGCTGTCTGTGGACCAACACCGGCTCCCTCAGCCTGAAAGTGAGATGAGCACCACAACCCCATAGTCACCTATGACTGGACTTAACCGTCCAGGGGTCCTTTATCTTTACCTTACCTATAGGGCAGTATAATGATGATGATGATGATGATGATGATGATGATGATGATGATGATGCAACCGAGTATAGATGAATCCCAAGCTGGAGCTGTTATATGGAAGTGACAACAGTTTTTTGGCCAACATAAAAGGGCAGATCTTTTGGAGCCATGTTTTATTGAAAATTCTTGTATGAACGTATTTTTGTGTGTGCATGTATTTGTGTGCGTTTGACCTTGAATTCTTTATCCACTAGGACATCATGCAATACACCATCTCATCTGTCCTCGTGCTTTATCAGGTAATGCTTAGTCTTTCTTATCAAAGAACTGGGAAGTAATAGGAGATAGAGCGGTCCTGAAGGCAGGCTCCACTCTCCACATTGTCTGCTCACACTTTCTGATCAAATAATTAGCTTGGTCATGTCCATGGGATGCTGAAGTGATACAGTTGGTGAGTGAAGCAGATCTTAGATTTGAAAGGGTGGGTGAGTGGGGAGGAGGATACAGTCAAGATTAACGTTTCCTTTCACTGAAATCCTCAGTCATGGTATGCTGAACAGCTGGCCTGGAATGAGACAGAGTTCCCTTTCACCACCATCACTGTGCCCTGGGGTTCGGTGTGGACTCCTTCCCTCACAGTTCAAGAATCGTAAGTAGCTTTGAAAAATGTACACATGTACCATTCCACATATGTCCCAAGGGTTTCTCCAGTCTCTGACCCTGAAAAGGGTACAGGACAGGGGTAGGGACCCTGAAGCCCTCCTCCAGGTATGGTTGGACTGCAGCTCCCATCAACCCCAGCCAGCATGACTACTATTCTGGAATGCTGGGAACTGGAGTCCAGCAACATCTAAAGGGGCCCAGAGTCCTCATCACTGAAAGAGGGAATGTGGAAAGGAATAGGAAAATGTGAGAACAGCATCCGACACTGTACCAGACCTAAAGTCCCTGGGATGTTGCATATAGGGCCAGATGATGACAACCATCCCATTGCTTCCCACCTGCAACCTGTGGCATCAGGTCCCCAGAGGTATGCTCCTTTGAAATGTACCCACCTGCCATGAATTGGTCCACTCCTTTTGTAAAGCACCCATCTCCTTGAAGGCAGAAATCTATACAGCCTTGCACACAGAATAATCTGACAAGGCGCCATACCGTCTCTCTCTTGGCCAATGCATCAACTGATAGGAGTACAGTGGTACCTCAGGTTACAGACGCTTCAGGTTACAGACTCCGCTAACCCAGAAATAGTACCTCGGGTTAAGGATGAGAACAGAAATCGCGCAGCAGCGGCGCAGCGGCAGCGGGAGGCCCCATTAGTTAAGTGGTGCTTCAGGTTAAGAACAGTTTCAGGTTAAGAATGGACCGTCGGAACGAATTAAGTTCTTAACCCGAGGTACCACTGTAATTCTCCACAAACACAGAAGAGTGTAACATACCGGCGGATGGGAAACTTTAGCTAAGCCTAAATTCCTTTTCTGGATTTCATTCCTCCCCATTTTCATACAGCATTGTGTATCTTCATATTGTGATGTGTGAAGACAGGACAGGGTCTCTTTATTAAACCTTGAGTCAGCTCTTCCTGTACCACCACTCCTGCTCACTTTTCTTATCCACCTGCCCAGGTGACCCAAACACTCACCTTGCGGGCCAGTTCCTAGTAGATGCCATTCTACATGTCAAAACAGCATCAGATGCATGCTGCAGCGAGCAAGGAAGGTCCCCCTCTGCTGTCCCCTTGTCTTACAGCTCCTTTTGTTTACCAAAGGTTTGAAGTGACATGGAAAACAGAGTCTCCTCCCGTAGTGCTTCACAGTGATGGGAAAGTGGAGTTTGCGCTCTCTCTGCGCATCGACAGCAACTGCAACTTTGATCTCTTATACTACCCACAAGACAGCACTCGCTGCACTCTGAGCTTCTCCTCTCTAGCCAACACGGGTAAGTGAGATGCCTGCTTATGCTGGGCAATGCAAATGTCAGAATCTGGTAAATGTAGTGCAGAAGGAAATAGTCTGGCAAGACTGCTGGTTGAAAGGGTAAATAAAAAAGGTTGATTACTCATGGCAAACAAACCTGTTCTAGGTATAATTGTTACAAGATGGAACCAAGAAGTCAACAGAAGCCCATGCTCATTCTGACTGAGCTAGGAGAAGTAGCAGGAAGGAAGCCTGAAAGGAAGTGATCTACTTTAGGAAGTAGTTGCTAAAAGTGAAGAAATCAGTGAGGAGAAAGGACAAGTTGCCTGTCTGTCCCCCGCCCCACCCCTCCGCTCAGTTCAGGTGGGGTGACTGTGTCCGGGAGTCCACTGAGGGACCAAAGGGTCACTACACCTCTCTCAATGGCTGCCTGTGTGGAGTCGTGGCATCCAATCCATGTTGGGGGGCGACTCCCTAGCACAAGTTTGACCCCACCAGGTTCCTATCAGGTAGCAGGCAGGCTGCCTGATGCAGGATACATACCCAATGCCTTAGTCAAACCTACTCTTTCCTGGAATCAATAAAGCTGTGGCCTAATTCAACCCAATACCAGTCTCTTGTGTCATTCTTGTGGCCTTCCCTTCACCTGCCACAGCCATTATGCACCTGTACCGGCAATTACCACGTCAAATAAGAGTTCCGTATGCCGACCCTCCAAGTGTCCCTATTTTCCAGGGAGCTCCCTGATTTAGAGAAGCCGCCCTGGTTTCTGATTTGATCCCGGAATATTCCACTTTTCCTGAGGATGTCCCTATTTTCATTGGAGAAATGTTGGAGGGTATGGAGTTATCTGACCCTCGAGCTGTCTGAAGGGAATCCTGCATAGTGTAGTTTTTAAAATAAAATGTTTAATGTTTTATTACGTTTTTATGCCTGTTGGAAGCTGCCCAGAGTGCTGGGGCAACCCAATAATACACATGCAATGTGTAGGGTATAAATAGTAAAATTATCATTATGGAATGGGACATCCCTATTTTCATCAGAGAAATGTTGGAGGGTATGCCCACGTGAGGTTTGCCTTAAGGGGAACATGTCTTGGGGTAGCCTGACTTTATGGTCCTTGGGGCTCTTTCCAACTTAGATGCAACTCCTTCCATTGAAGGGAGCATAGATGATCGATTGGACTCCTAAAATCTCTCTTATACTTCCATTGAATATCCAAAGAACTTGTGTGTGTGTGTGTGTTTAACTCTTTCAAGTTAATGAGCTGGAATTCGACGTCTCCATTCAAAACCAGATTCTGAATTTAAAGCGTGAATACCTTGTCACGGATGTGAAAGTCAGCAGCCTGAAGAATTTGCCACAGCCTTGCTTTGTAGTTATGGTAAGGAGATGAAATTGGACTATAACTCGGAGAAGGCATGCAAGGGGCTTCTCTGCTGGGTCCTGCCCTCTCATCTGATTGGGGCGCGTGGGAATGTCACAATGCAGGACCTCCCTGCACTATGTGCCTTCAGCCCTGCTGGTGAAAGCAAAGAAGGCAAGTGAGACAGAGCAAACTACTTGGGAGAGGAGCTGCAGGGAATGCTCTTCTTGGAAATGTGAACTGTGCTTGCAGCAGGGAACCTATGCTATTGGACTCCAACTCCCATCAGCCTCAGACAGCAAGGCCAATCAGCGGTCAGAGATGATGGGGTTTTTAGTCCACTGACACCTGGAGAGACACAGGTTCCACACCCCAGATTTAAGGAGCATCTTTAGTTTGCTGCTGCAACATGGTTTTTATTGTAGCATTTCAGAGGATTGAGAGCACTCCACGTACTTTTTTTTGTAATCCTGACAACAACCTTGTAAGGTAGGACTAGATCAGGGATGGAGAGCATGAAACCCTCCAGGTGTTGTTGGACTTAAACTCCCATCAGCCCAAGCCACCTTGGTCAATGGTCAGGGATGATGCGATTTGTATTTGAGCAGCGTCTGGTGAGTTACAGGTTCCCCACCCCTGGTCTAGAAAAAGTTCACAGGGAGGAGGTTCAAAGTCCGCTTTTAATGACCAAAATGTTCACTTAAGAAGATTCAGTGCACCTTTGGGCGAACGTCTGCTTTTAGTTGACTTTGCTTCTTTCTACATTAATGGCCAGAAGGGCATGATTGACCAACTTAGGCAAGCTGCTTTTAAAACGTTGCTTGACTTCGCCGATTCCACATTAGATGTCGTCGTACTTGACTATAGTGGAAAGTGCCAAAGCTTGTGTTCTTCTTTGGTATTTACTTATTAGAGGGAGGTTGATTAAATAAATAAATACAACTTATCCAGCCACTTTGCCAACCAATGCCGATGTTTTGCGAAATGCTGAAAGGCTCAAATGCTCATTCCTTTCACCCACAAACCCCAACCTCTTTTCTAGGTGAAGTTAGAAAACACAGGAATGCGAATCGTCCTCTCTGTAATTGTGCCAAGCCTGGCACTCGTGGTAGCTGATCTCTGTGGCTTCCTTATCCCACTCAAAGACAGGCTGGCATACATGATCACCTTGCTGTTGGCTTACCTGGTGTTCCACTCCTCACTCATTGGCTCCTTGCCCGGTTCTTCTTCCTGCAACCCATTGCTCAGTAAGTTGAACAGGCCAGGAAAAATTAAGTAGCAAAACTGCAGGCGGAATTGTATTACAAGCCACATGGGGCCGTAGCCCAAAATGGTAGCCTGTGGCGCAATTCCCTGTAAAGTTGGTAACCAATTAGAGGGAGAAACACACATTATGGAGTGCAGTGAGTGGGGGGTTAACTCCCCCCCAGCTGATGTATCACAATGGACATAAAAGCTGCCCCCAGCAGCTTATTGGAGATCAGCAGAGATGCAATGGACAAACGCTGTCTCTTCTTCAGCAGGCTGAGTAGCAGGATTAGGCCTTTCCCTCTCCTTAGGTGAAAAGCCAGGAGAACTTGATTTCCATCCCCTCTGTGGCATGTGGGGAGGAGAGGGTGCACTCCCCTGCCCAGCACATGGCAATGAGCATGAGGATTGAGCCCTCCTGGTCACCTGAGGAGGGGGCATGGCTTCAGGGAGATTGCCAGGGACAGGGGAAAAGCACTGGCGAGCTGAAGACTTCTCAGGCTTCTCTTAGAGAAGCCAGTCATGATCAGTCTTGAGGTGCCGGACTTCACGGTAACCTTCCCTATCACACTGAAATAGTACTACTCTTTATTTCTTTACAGTGGTACCTCGGGTTACATACGCTTCAGGTTACAGACTCCGCTAACCCAGAAATAGTACCTTGGGTTAAGAACTTTGCTTCAGGATGAGAACAGAAATCGCACAGCAGTGGTGCAGTGGCAGTGGGAAGCCCCATTAGCTAAAGTGGTACCTCAGGTTGAGAACAGTTTCAGGTTAAGAACAGACCTCCAGAACGAATTAAGTTCTTAACCCGAGGTACCACTGTACTTACAATAGTATTTCCTGTCAAAGTGCCTTTGGTTAATATTTGCTGGATATGTTCTGTGTTTTAGCTGCTGGAATTTGTTAAAGGGACTGGATATTGTTAAATTTTAGTGTGTCAGGGGTTGTTTTGCTTTTGTAAGTCGCCTCGAGAGCTCATCCATACTTCCTGTCAGGCTGCATTTCTAGGCACAGGCCCGTGCTTTTAAAGCACCGTGTCTGAGCACAAAAACCCATTCTTAAAAGCTGAATCCCAGCAAATGGCAATCCATAAGAAACCCGTTTGTTCTGATTCAGCGTTAAAGAGCAGGTTTTCACAGGGAAAGTGCTGGGGCAAAATAAAGAAATAATGCTCAGGCATGGTGCTTTAAAGTTTGGAATTGTGCCTAGAAAGTGCAGGGCAAAAGGTAAGTGTGGATGAGCCCTGGGTTTCTTTAGAGAAATAGGAAGACTTTTATTTATTTTTATTTTTTAAAGGAAGACAGCATCAAGACAGAGTCTAGTGAACTATAGGTCACAGAGTTGGGAAGAAGAACTTGTCAGAGGAATGTCATTTTGGTCAGTGGCTAAGTGTTCTTCCCACTGTGCAGTGCTTTCCCAAGCACTTCTTGTGAATAAGAAAAACAATGCGCTGATTTAGTTAAGAGCCCCTCTCCCAGCACACAGTTCTTCACCCTAACTCAGAATATTCTTTGTTGTGCACTGAGGCGCACAGGAATGAGCTAGAGTGCTGTGGAACAAGAGCCTAAATTCTCTTAATTAAGCTTAATCAAATGGTTCTTACATCAAACGGCAATATCATTCTATTCACCATTTTATACACTGCATAGCTGCTTACAGAAAAGGAGGCAGGTGGGTGGGTGGGTGTGGGCGTGTCTTCCTAGATGCATAAAATTGTAAGGCTGTCATTGTGCAGCCCTTGTGGAAGGATTTGTAGTGCCTCATCACAACTCTGGATTTGCATGGAGTCAGGGCAGGAGAGGAGCAAAAGAGAAGGCTGCTTACATGGGCAGGGACACACACACACACACACACACACACACACACACACACACCTTGCTTTTCAAACATGGTTGACTTTGTTGATGAATAAGAGACATTTGTTAGGATGAGTCATGAGCCATGACTCATATGCTCCTTCCCAGACCAGTTTTAATGGCTGTTACAAGACTGCAAAGTGAAGGTTTCTTTCTTTTCCACATGCATGCACATGGCCAAACTAAATATCATATTAACAGAGATAGGCAGAAGGTTGATCTGTTCTGCTGATGCATCTTTGGGTGATTTGTGGTGTATTGACCAGGAGTCTGACTCACTATTGTTTAAGAATAATAGCAACAAAATGTCACCAATACTTAAGCTGAGATTCAGACTTGATGACCCATGGGGTCCCTTCCAACACTATAATTATATTATTCTGTTCTATGACTCCCCCACTACCCATCCTAAATGATATTGCTGAAATGAAGAAAGTTTAAGGTAACTAGGTATGGATTTTTGTACTGAAGAACCAGGAGCTCTGTTCAGTTCTGGAACTTAGAAGCAAATTCCTGGGCTCAGAATTATTTAATTCTAAGCACACACCATTTTGCAACAGGCACTGGTTCGTAGATCCTGACATTCTAATAGAATACAATGTGCAAAACTAAAAGTCTGCGTGCCCCTGATGCTAAACACATCATCAGTGTCCTCTTTTACAAAAATTTTTTTTTTAAGTGGGCCTGTGTGAGTGAGATTCAGGCCTTAGCTATTCCTACAATGGGGTGGGGTGGCGACATGAGAATGATGTGTTTAACAACACGCCTGGCATACACATGGGTCAGGGATGGGGAACTTCTGGCCCTCCAGATGTTGTTAGGCTCCAACTCCCAGCAGCCTCCTCTTTGAATGGCCAATGGTCAGGGAGATGGGAGTTGTAAAGCAACAGCTGGGGGAGCACAGGTTTCCCCTCTCTGGTTTAGGCTGATAGATGGTAGGAATGACAACTGCAAGTAAGCAATTGCCAGTACAGATGGAACTCGATTCCACTTATTGCTCAACTTCATCATTTTTTGATACTGCCAAAACACTTGCTCATTCCCTTCGAAATGCTATTCTTTACTGCTCCTGTTCCTGCAATGAATAACACTATAAGGATTGCCGTCATTGTGTTCCTCTTCAAACCTGTCACTTTTTTGTTCCCTGTGCCTGGTTCTCTTGCCCTTTGCAATACAGTACAAAAACCTTTCCCTCATCTTTTGAAATCACTTCATGCTTTTCCTCTGCTCAATCTTTTAGCTCTGTCTTGTTTTCTTCATCCTGGTTGAAACCTCTTGGTTAAGCCTCAGCTCACACTACTATAAAAATTCCTTACTTTGCAGCACATTTTCACCAAGGAATGTAATGCTGTCAAAAGAGTGGTCACGAAGACTAAACATCAAGGCCAAGCAGGCAGCTCCAGCCCTCCTTTCTGGCAATCGACGTAAAAATAATGTTTTGTAAAAATGATGGTTTCACTGGAAATTATGTGCACGCTTATTTTGAGTTTTTCAGTTCATGTCTGCTAGTTTCCCTCTGGCATTCTACAGCTATGCTAAACAATTTTTTGAAGTCAATTGCTTAGAACAATTATCCAATGATTTGCTCAACAGCTGTGCAATTAATTTCCTCTTTTTTCTAAACTCCAGGTTATTACTACATCAGTCTCCTGGTGTTACTATTCCTTAGCACAATTGAGACTGTTTTGGTGACAAAGTTGGTTACTGACAACAGTAATCTCTGGCTGAATTGTGGATGTCAGTGGGGAAAGGGAAAGGCTACCACTATGCTACCTAAAGACCAAAGCAATAATCCAGAACATACAAAAGATCCTGGGAAAAGCGGTAGGTGCTAATGGGAAATAAAACAGAATGACATTCCTCAAGCAAGGTGACTAGTAGCAAGCCACATTTCAGTGTGCAATAGCCTTTCCCAAACATGGGGAACTCAACTACAATCAGCTCCAGCCAGTATTGCACCAGGCTGGGGAAAGCTGGTCTTAACAATATAACATCCTGATGCAGGCAAGCCTCTGGATCCACTGAAGGCTTTGTGGCAGGAAGATGGTGTAGTGCCAAAGAATGATTGAAAAGAATCAGAAGTGTAATTAATTGCTAGCAGGGCCACCCCACTCTCTCCCAAACTCTGCTATGGTGTTGCAACAGAAAGGTGGTTCTGAATATCAATAGATGGACAGCTGCAGCAACATGAGAGCCTCAACAACACACCCTTGAAGCCTTAAGGCAGGGGAACTCTGTCCCAGTTTTGTCCTCCCTCCAAGCAAGTATCTATCCTGCAAAGAAAAGAACCTACTTAAAGTACAAGACCTCCTTTATTCAGAATTTAACAAGCCCAATCATTTTCTGAATTCTGATCAGAGGCAAAATTCATTTGTTGCAGAATCTGGGCCCAAACAAACACCAATGCTTAGGAAAGGGGTTTGGATATACACTAGAACTATGAATGTATTAAATATATCAAAGGGGTTTGAATTCAAATTCATCAATTACCAGCTGTTTATTTTCTCAAAGTCCATCGGTAATACTTCAAATGTACCTTTCAAAAGCATTTCGGGTTCTGCTTATTTTGTTTTCTGCGGCAATCACCCGAAAGGGTTTGAATAAGAGATCACTTGAATTCCCCCTCAAGTGCTTTGGTCATATGAAGCTTGCAAACTGAGCATTCATTCAGCTCATCTTTCTCCTTTACCTTTCAGACTGTGGGACAACTGAAGAGTCATCGCATCTCAAACAAGCTTCTGCCCATGTGGACAGGCTCTTCTTCTTCATCTACTTTGGACTTGTTGTTGTGTTTCATCTCCTGTTTTCCGCACTCTGGCTCTTTTGGAAATGCGAATCAGGGAAGCCTCCAGGAGAAGACTACTTAGATGGAATCAAATGGGAACAAAAATAATGGTGCCACCCTTAAAGCCGCATTAAAGCCTTGCTTTGTACTGAGTTGAAGTTATGAATATTTGCCGATCCTCTATCTGCATAATTTGCTTTGATCTAAAGATTTATGGAAAATGGAGTGCATTCAGCAGTCTTCCAGGAGATGCATTTCTCTGAACTGATTAAATTTTTAAAAGGAAGAATACATTGAAAATGGTATTTTAGATGTGACACAAATGAACAGCTTCTCCCTAAAACATGTGGAGTTTTCCCAGTTTGTGTATGTTGCAGAGCAAATGTTCTCCAGTACAGTAGATGCTTTACCCTGATATTATTTTGTGGGCAGGTGAAAACCTTTTCATTTTGTTGGAAATCTGGGGATTACTGGAGATATTATGTATTTTTGTTTTGTGGTACTATTTTTCTATTGTGTATAGGTTAGGTTTATTTGCATTTTTGAATTATTGTCAATCATTTTATCAATAGAAACAATGAGTGATACCCAGTTGTGTCTGCCCACTTTTGCAACACACTTCCGCTCACACAACAGGGCTTCCTTTTCTTCACTTCTCTCCTGCAACCCCTTGCCTGCCCACCAAATATGCTTTGGAGAGTTGTGGTGGCACTCTTTGGAGCAGGTTTAGGGGTGTGTGCAGGTCTGCAGGAGGGAAATATAGGAAGGGGAAATTCATTCACCTGCAATCGATAAATATTGCACATAAACAAAAACAGAGCAGTAGCCAGGGCTACCCCGCTCCTAGAAAGCCCAGGTAGTTTTCACTCACCTATCTGGTAATGTATTGCTGCTACCAGCATCGTACAGTTACTGAAACGTGGCTCTCCAATTACACCTAGATTAACCTTTGTGTGTACTATTCCTCTTTCCCTCGGATCTGCATTTTCCAATAAAAGGACAGTGTAGAATTACTAATGCACAAAAAGAAAAGGAGTACAGATGATGCCTTTCATTGCTGCTATGATAAAACAACCAGATGGATTAAGGGAATAATATTCAGTCTTAGTTCACCTGCCCAAAAAGACAACAGAAGAGACATGACTCAGGAACTAGCTAGAACAAATACTGAGAGAAGAGTAAAGGTGCAAGGCACATGCAGGTGGAAAGCCAGAACTGTACCAAATCCAAGTTATCTGGCTCACAAATACCCATTCACCACTTGCTGCGTGTGCTGCCCTTGCTACAAATTGCATGTGTGAATGGGACCAGAGATCAAGTACTGCAAACAGAACCTGCTTACCACCTCAGGCACAGTGCATTTCAGTGGAGTATTCAACAACGCATGACTCAAGCAGTGAGCATGTGCCATATGAACGGGCCTAACCAAGTCAAATCAGAGTCTTGCAAGAAGCAGACATGCAAATGTGAATAAAAGGTAGGGGTCGCTAGTAAGAAAACCAAATAGTGGAGGGGGGGTAACCTACCATTAAGAAACAAATGTTGAGTTTTTAATAATACTGAAGACAGAGGCAGCAATGGGATCACACAGGAGCTGTCAAATTAAGTGTTAAATAGCTCAAGCAGCTTTCTATTTCTTGTCCTAACTTTTCTGTATCTTGGTTAGGTGAGAAAAGTTGGTTGTGTCATGGGAATTGTGGAAGTCTACAATGAGTACAAGCAGGTCATCCATACTTCCTAGCAACGCTTTGAGAATATGGCACTCTTCCTCATTCTTTCCCACAAGTTTGTTTCTAGGTCAATAGGACTAGATAATAGTTATTCTCAGATAATGCTAGAATTGTAATCCAGGCAATTGATTTCTCTAAATTGCAGTAAGAGCACCAATTGCATCAACACTTGAGGCATTTTTAACAGGGGTCTGATTTTCCTACTTAAAGTTTTAGGGCTGTTTCAACTTTAAGTAGGAAAATCAGACCCCTATTAAAAATGCCTCAAGTTTTGATGAAATCTGTGCTCTTACTGCAATTTAGAGAAATCAATTGCCTGGACTGCAATTCTTTTAGAAGCAGAACATTGTGATCCAGTAGTTGAAAAGTAACAATCCAATATATCTGCAGGTTATCTTTGGAAGATGCATTACCATCACGACTGAAAAACACTCAAAAACTGCAGGGAATAGCTATGAGACCTTTCCAGCTCTTTACTGAGTGCCATTAAGATAACCAACATGTAACATTATTTCAAATCTTCAGGCACTCTGGAGTGACTGCACTGCAAGGAAGGTTTTTGAAAGGGGTGATGCTCTTGAATCTACCATTGAAAAATTACACCTTGAAGCTAAGAGCTCTAATTGAAGTGGAAATCCATAGAGATAGTTTTTGGGTCCCTTCCAACTCTACAATTCTATGATGTAGAGCTCCCCAAATGGCTAACAGTGCAATTCAATACCTTTCGAGCAGTACAAGTAAATATACTATCAGATACATCTTAACGCATGTCTGCATATGGCTACAAATGTTCTGTGCCAAGCCAGCACAAAATGCCTTTCTGCTTTCCAACTCTGGAATGCCCTCCCCAAAGTAGTACAATGCCCAGAGTATAATGTTCCCAGGTTCAGGATAAAATGTGGTGTTGGCATTTGAAAGCATTAAGATGCCTCAATCTGCTTTTCGTTTCTTTAGTCTCTGATTGCCTCCCCATTGCTAAGTTATTATGAAAGATGTTACAAGTGTTGCTTTTATGCTAATATCTCTTTGTACACTGTCCTGGAATCCATTAGAGGAAGAGCAGCTTAGAAAATTCTTAAATAAATACATCCAAGTCTTACTTGTCCCTAGAGGAGAAGGGAATGAAAAAAAGAGACCAAGATACACTGTCAGCACAAGACCTCATGTCAGGAAAATCTCCACTGAACTTTCTGGCTCACTTATAAAATGCTGAACCAGGCATGGAAGAGATTATTTTACAATTGCATCCATTACCCTATTTTCTTGCCAATTATTGGCCTTTCAGGATACTTATCTACCATTTACATATCCACTGGTAGTAATCAAGAAGTGATTTCCCCCTTTCTTTTCGGGAATAACTTCTCACACATTTCAACAGGGCATACAAGGAAAGAGGGCAAGAACCTCTAGATTAAAAAAGAAAGAAAGAAATAAACTGAGCCAAAATAACTCAGCAGAGCGGACTCTGCAAGGGCTTGATTAAGCTGGGTAAGCCTGCAGGTACTTGATGGCCTTTCTTGATTTTTGTTTATTGGGCTGGCTGTACTAGGTGACCTCCAGACAATTAGCTCCCATTTCAGTCTGACCATCTCTGTAGACATTTTTAATAATTTGAGGCTTTGCTGTATTTTGTGAGTGGCAGCATCTTTCCACTTTTAACACCATGCAGCTGTCCCAAGTGCCATCTACAAGTAGATTTTTTGTTTGTGGATAACTGTTTGTTGGTGTTTGTATGTTCCTTGTAGTCCTGTTGAAACTAAAAAAAAATAAAATAAAAAAGGAAAACTAGGGAGAGTTGGGTTTTAAGCTTACATAGTAATGGCCAGGGCAGTGCCTCTGAAGGAGAAACTAGCTCATCCTTAAGCTATAGGTTGCACTTGTGTGCACACTATACCGAAGGATTTAGCCCTGTGCAGAAAAGAGAATTCTATACATATTACTAGTTTCTTAGGAACACCTACCCACCAAGCAAGATTTCAACCAATGATCTTGTAAGAAGTAAGAGACAACCCATAAATCATGTTCTTAGGAATTTATAAATTTGATAAATACAAGCATAACTCATGGCCATCATACTGGACTGAGAAAGTACTGAGACATACAGGCAGGGAGGTCATGCTGATGTGTCGAACAGTTTCTCAATCATCTCTCCCACCTGCTCCACCCTGTATTTAATGTATTTCTCAGGGTTCTTGGTAAAGGGTACATTGCCATACCTGCCGAGGGAAAAGCAAGGGGGAGAAAAAGGTGTGACAAGCATGGACAGGATTTCTCACTCCTCAATTCCCCTCCCCTTCTTCACCAGATGCCAGAACAACATGCAGTGGGCAGGATTCAACTAACTAGTCCCACTAACGAAAGCCTGTGCAAGAATATTTGCTGGTGCAATGGGGCTTTCCATCTTCCTCTCCCATGTGCCCTCTGAAAGTGGTTCAGGGAGCAAAGGTGGCAAAACCTCCACTTGTACTGACAGAACAATCAATACTGCATTATGTTGAATTCCCCCAATCTATCCATTTTCAGTGAAGTTAGAGAACTGCTACAAGCGGTCGAAGATCTGTTATACAGCAAGGCTGAAGAGAAAAAGAATTGCTGTGTTTATTCCGAGTGCTGGGAGTTTAACGTGATGCAGGCTGAGCTACAACTACAACTACATACATTTGGTGCACAAAATCCTGCCTTCTTGATCCACCTACAATCAAATGTAGCCAGCTACTGGTACAGACAAAAACCCACAAAGGGGTGGCAACTATCCTAACTCTCCTCACCATCTTTCTCCCGTAACAACTGCCTCGGCAAATCCTTTCTTCCAAAAATGAGGAAAGGAGTTAACCTCGCAGCCCATTGGTGTTGGAAGTAGGTGAGCCTTTGCAGCTCCAACAAGTGCTCTGGGCAGAAGACGTATTATACCTGTCCTTCTGCTTAGATCCCCAGCTTAGAAAGTTGCTTGTACATTATGCTTCATAAATTTCTTTCTAGAAGAGCTAGAGACCTTCCCCCCCCCAAAAAAAGAAAAGAAAGCTCAGAGTCAATTGTTCCTGTTCAGGTGTGCCAATGTGGGCCTTCACAGGTGGCAGGTTGGCAACCTCCACCCTTATGGTCAGAATCCATTTATTTCAATTGGGGGTGTAGGAGAAGTGAAGAGTGAAAAAAAAAGGCAACAAACTAAAATACTAAATTCAACAATGGCAATTCATAGTCACGTTTCAAAGGTATCCTCTCAATGCATACTAATAACTTGGGGGCCCTCAGACACCGGGGGAGGGGCTAATTCTGCACATATCTATAAACCCATCACAGACAATGATAGCTTTCAAAACAGGAACACAGGAACACAACTTTCAAAGCCTGTCAAAACTCTCTGAACAAAGACATCTTTGTGGGTCAAATAATTACCTGCTTAGTAAGGCAGAATAGGTCTCTAGCACAATATTTTTCTGGGTTTTCCGGATTTTGTCCCTCTGTTCAGTGTCAGGGATGGCCCAAGCCTTCTGGATTTTACACAGCTCCTCCAGACAATCATTAAAACCCTTTCCCAGAGAGAAGATAATGTTAAGCATGCATTTGGTTCTGTAGAGCAGTTGGAAAAGTTAACACAATGGGTGCAAAACCAAGAACAAGAACATCTGTCTAGGCTCCGATAGCCAATTACCTTAAAGCGATCCTTGATGGCTTGTCTCTCTTTGTCTTTGAGCTGTGGGAGATTGAGAAAAAGAGCTCTTCTGGTTATTTCTTCTTCTCAGACTAATTTGTTCCAGGACTGATATTCCAATGCTTCTTGATTAATTGGGAGCACTTAGCTTGATGCCAGGCCCTATACATTCATAGGAGTCTTATACAGGCCTTACAGACATGCACTCAGTTAATATTCAATGAGTATTTCTGCTTTTGCTATAGCGTAATGGCATGTGAGGGACGCGGGTGGCGCTATGGATAAAAGCCTCAGTGCCTAGGACTTGCCGATCGAAAGGTCGGCGGTTCGAATCCCCGCGGTGGGGTGCGCTCCCGTCGCTCGGTCCCAGCGCCTGCCAACCTAGCAGTTCGAAAGCACCCCCGGGTGCAAGTAGATAAATAGGGACTGCTTACTAGCGGGAAGGTAAACGGCGTTCCGTGTGCTGCGCTGGCTCGCCAGATGCAGCTTGTCACGCTAGCCACGTGACCCGGAAGTGTCTGCGGACAGCGCTGGCTCCCGGCCTCTAGAGTGAGATGAGCGCACAACCCTAGAGTCTGTCAAGACTGGCCCGTACGGGCAGGGGTACCTTTACCTTTTTTAATGGCATGTGAATAAAGCTGCTCCCCACACTTCTGTTTGAGCACTATAGACAGGGATCTAAAGGTTTTCCCAGCACAAAGCAGGCAATATATCCCTCTGGCAACCACCACACTCAAAGAACTAGGGTCAGTTATCCATGCCCAGGTTACTTTCACTGCAATGCTCTCTATGTGGTGCTGCCTTGGAAAATAGTAACTTCATTAATGCAAAACGCTAGTGCCCGATTATCTGGAGAGGGTAACTCTGATCTTATATCAACCTGTACTTTTGCCCATTTATTTTTTCTGGGATTGATTTACAGTGCTGAATTTGACCTTGAAAGCCTTAGGCAGTTTAGGACCAGATTACTTGAGAAATCACTTGCACCCATATGAACCTGTCTGGCCTTTAGGATTGATCTTGCTGGCCTGGCTACTGGTAAGATCAGGAAACAATGTATGAGAGACAGGGTGTTATCTGTGGCGGTGCCTGTGAAATATCCTCTCATGAGAGATCTGTAGGCAGTTAGCAAGGACTTCCTTATTCCAGCTGGCTTTTAATGCAAACTGCATATAAGCATTTCATGTGCCATTAATTTTTAAAAAATCTTTGGTGATGGGACAAGATCTGGATCATCACAAATTTGGAGGGGTGGCTTGTTTTCCTGGATGACACAGTCCTGCCAAAATTGGCCTTCCTCACAAAGCTGATAAGAGTCTTGGGAGGGAATACTAAACACATTCAATACCATGATCAGTTTGGTTCTAATGTGATTTCCACAACAAACTCTTATATAGGTGTGTGTGTGTGTGTGTGTGTGTGTGTGTGTGTGTGTAATATACATCCTAACTTTCCAACACAGAAAGCTACTTCTGAAGTGTTCTCACCTTGATTCCAGGTTGGACGACAGGCAAGTTTCTGTCCAAGAAAGAGTCAGTTACTTTCAACCAGCTGAAATAGACATAAAGAAGAGTAAGCAACGTGGGTGTGATGACCACACAAATAAATGAATAAAATAAGTTACAAATTACAAATGCATGTGCTATATATGCTCCAATATATAAGGGATCCAAATAGGGGGTCTAGACCTTTATCACAGCATGTTTGGCTTCAAACATGGATCTGTCTGTACATCCATGGCTCAGAAGAACACGTGCTTTTAAGCAGCTTGTGTTATTTGGGCATTAAGTGATACAGAAATTAAGTAAGAATAATAATATTTGTTAGGGTGCTCCAGGGGTACGAAAATGGATCTGACCAGTGGGCTGCATCCCGACATCCTCCAGCACCTGTAGGCCATTCTGACAAGTGAGCATCACCATGACATCAGATGGAGCATTTTGCTTTGCTTTGCAGTCTGAAATCATAGAATCTTAAGAGTTGGGAGGGACCCAAGGGTCATTTAGTTCAACCCCCTGCCATGCAGGAATCTCAGCTAAAGCATCCATGACAGATGGCCATCCAACTTCTGCTTAAAAACCTCCAGGGAAATCAAACCCTTTAAGTAAAGGTACAGGACGTTGGCAGGCACCAATGATCAGCAGCACCTGGAAAACCCTCTTGCAACAGGGATTCATGTCTTTATGTGCCCCACACATCATATATGATATCAGATACAGAGTAGGTAGGCACAGCTTGGGAACATTCTGCTGAAGTGTGAAGCTGTATATAAAAATAAATTTTAAAAGGCCAGAGACGGGGTATTAGGATCAAGGCTGGCTTTTGCCAAATCAGTTCCTTGAAGTCTACTACAACTTGGGACAGGAAGGCTTGTGGTACTAGCTGATGTCTGGACCTCAGGACTAGCATGTCAACACACCTAAGTTGTTCCTTATAAAAATGAAGCTTTCAGTTCAGCTCAACTCCTCACCTCCTGAATACCTATTTTATATGGAAAGGCAGCCTCTGAGCTGCTTATCAGTCTGCATATGTATAGATACCCAGCACCTTTTCAATTAAGCATATCTAAGTGCCATCCATTCACATGTTGGTTTCCTATCTCATCAGCAAAACTAACCTTTGGCAAATACTGGAAAGAGCAATGTACCCTACTGCATGCAAGCTGTGGGAATGAAATTTGTCGCTGAGTCAGAACTGTGATCTATGCCAATTATTTTTACTTGAATAACATTTCCAAGAAGGACAAATTGCCTTCTCCAACTTCATAATGTTCTACTGAAAGGCCTCTTCACATAGACAATGATTCTAGGCTATTTATAGTATTGAGGTCCTCCTGACTCGAATGGGAAAGGAGCAGCCACATTCTTCTGACCTGCGCTGGTATGCGGTGATTTGTTGCTCAATGTGTTCTCTATAAGATTTTTCCGCATTCTTCTGCGTCACAGCCACCAACTGGATTAGCTCAGACCTAGGAGGAAGAACAAGGACAAGCAGTGCTACATGAACAATGAGGTCACAAGGCATCACTACTTTTCTGAGGATAGAGTTTCAAGTTTTTCAAAACAGCTGCTTAGTCCACCTGTAGTTTTAAGTTGAAACAGGGCTCCACATATGTTGGCTAGCCTTGATAGCTAGCCAAAATGTGGGTTCATCACTGCCCCATGGGGGAAGGAGTTTTGACTGTGGCATCACATTGAGCTTCAGGAGATGCTCCAAACACACCAGAGGCTCAGCGCAACTATGGGGGTAAGTACTGCGCAAGCATTGAGCTTATAGCTGACATTCTGTGACTAATAAATGACTGGGAAGCAACAATCCGTCTCACTGTATTTCAAGCCTCAGCACAAGGACAGAAAGACTCCCCTCCTTCTTCCAAGCCTAGATCTGGGCATGGAGTCTCTCAGATCATGCCCTGACTTTGGGAAGGCTTGGAAAGCACCAAGATAATGCACTGCTTCCTGAGCTTTTCTGAAGACAGTACAAGGTCTAAGGAATTCCTTATATAGGGAAACTTTTTAATGTGTGATGTTTTATTATGTTTTCATATATGTTGGAAGCCACCCAGAGTGGCTGGGGCAACCCAGACAGATAGGCAGAGTACAAATAATACTATTATAATTATAATTATCCTCCTCCTCCAGGTTAGGGAGAAAAGCAAAGGCTCTGAGCAGAATAAAAAATATAGCCACCAATGGCAAGCACATTAAAGAAGTCTTATCTTGAAAACCAATTAAACCCAGCATTGTATCATTCATTTCCACCCAGCATTTCAATAATAGGCAGCTGTTGCTCAGGATCAAACCCCAAAACACGTCCCTCTCCCCATTCTTCTGCAGAGCACTAGCAGCAAAGATGGGATACAGGATGGGATAGCATAGCCATAGACTGATGTTAAATTGCTAAGGTCCTTTCTCTGCGCTGTGTTTTATGGATAGGTTTGCCTGCAAGCTCTGGGTGCATGTGAAATGTTACTTATTTATATATTGCATCTCTATACTGCCCTTCCTTTCACAGGAGGCCAGGCCTGTGAAGTTACAGCTTTTAGTCAGGTCTTGGGGAAATGAGCAGAACCAGAAATTAACAACCCAGAATACGCATGCTTGTGCACTAGACTCTCAACAGACATACCTTAACCCTTCGTCCTCCAAACCCTGGGGATCAAAGCAATCTAAGAGGTGGTGGTGCTGGGAGATGGAAAAGGAGCACTTGTCTGAGTGGTGGGAGTAGCCTCCATCAGTTGCAATTTTAAGGTGAAAGTGAAGCAATAGCAACAAGCGCTATTGGAGCGCATGGTAAGAGAGGCACTAGGGATGAAGAGCAGCTGTTGGGGATGTAGAACTAATAGATGTTGTTTTCACATTTAAAAAATGAAATATAAGGCTCTGAAGCTTAGGAACATTAGGCACTCTGACAAAGGTAAAAAGGTAAAGGACCCCTGGATGGTTAAGTCCAGCCAAAGGTGACTATGGGGTATGGTGCTCATCTCACTTTTCAGGCCGAGTGAGATGGTGTTTGTCTGCAGAAAGCTTTCCAGGTCATGCAGCCAGTATGACTAAATCACTTCTGGTGCAACAGAGCACCATGATGGAAGCCAGAGAGCATGGAGATGCGGTTTACCTTCCCGCTGCAGTGGTACCTATTTATCTACTTGCACTGGTATGCTTTCGAACTGCTAGGTTGGTAGGAGCTGGGACGGAACAATGGGAGCTAACCCCATCGCACGGATTCGAACTGTCAATCTCCCGATTGGCAAGCCCAAGAGGCTCAGTGATTTAGATCACAGTGCCATCCGCTGTCATACTCTGACTAAGCTGATTGCTAGGCTAGTGGTTATGAAGATTTCACCACCATAATTACAAGGCAGACTAGCTGGAATTTTCTCTTTCCCTCTATAATGACTAGAATTCCTCACTTTGTCTGACCAAACATACTATGGTCCTCCCTGATGGCAGTGTGCTTTGTGCCACCTGTTGGTACACCATAATCTGGATAACTACCAACTTAATTGTATTATTGTATGCATAGTCAGGTAGAAATGTTTAGATATATAAATGCTTGAGTACTGAGTAGTGGACAAGATCATCTGCAGGAATGTAAAACTGCAAAGGGCTTACATTAATTGTTATTTGTCCGAGTAGCTGCTCTTGAGTCATGCAAAGCAACCAGCAGTAAATTATTTCTTGGATTTATTGGGAAGTGCTCTCCAGAACAAGAGCCTTTCGGCTGACAAGATAAAAAAGTCTGATGCAATCACAGCCCTTTTGGCTGCTTTTATTTTCCATTCCTTTGTGTAAGACATTGCTTACAGTAGGAATGACAGACATCAAAGGGCTCTTTCTGAAGGGGAGCAAAGCATGAGTAAAGCAGAAAAACTGGAGTACAAAATGTGCTCTGCCAGAGAGTTAACGAAAGAACCTCATAAGCACAAATTCAATTATAGTGGCAGAAATTCCAGTCTTCCAGCACGTACATAAACAATAGCCAAGTACTTACTTTTCAAGGGACTTCAGGATGTAATTGTAGTTGTTAAGCAGGAAGATGGCACTTAAAGATTCCTCATAAACCTTGGATTTACTGAGAAGGTTTAGTTGCAAGTTGCCCAGCACTTTGCCTTAACAGAAAGGAAGCATGAGTAGGAGACAAGAAGACCACTGTAAAGTTCTTAAGTAGATTACCTATGCCACTTAGCTGGCTGGCTAAATTCTAACCAATCTATATAACACAAAGTCTCAGTGAAGATGCTTCTTTGAAGATCCTAGCATCTAGTGTGAGATAACCAACACTGGGGCCACTTGCAGATGAAGTATATATTTAGCAGTCATCCTAATCCTTTTTAAAATATATATATACAAAATTTGCACACAGTTTATAGGATGTTTATTATTCTGAACTATCCACTGCCATCATTCTCATCATTTTTCTTATGGAAAAAAAGTCCAAGATTTGTTTGTTTTTAAATCATATTTGTTGTGCAAGATTGCAGCAGTGCCCTTGCTATGTGCCCTTTGCAATGTGTTATAAAGGTGCACTCTTAATACACCAACGACATATACTGGAAACTACATAAACCCATAAGATATCTACAGAAAGGTGCAACAGTTTGAATGCAGCCTTAATTAACAAAAAAACACCACACATTTTTAAAATGCCATCTTTTATATTTTATTTTCCTTGAAACAGGGAACTAATCTACATTTCATATATTGCTTACTGTTTTGGCAGGAGCAGCAATTGCAGCCCAGCATGGCTGCAGGTAAACGGGGATGGGGGTGGGGGTGGGGTGGGAAATCCTTTCTGTACAACTGGTTGGCATCAGTCTCAGCCTCAGCTGAATGTAGGGACTGCTGGGACTCAGCAACATGTTTTAAATTCAAATGGGCCAATCATAGCCATAGTTTGGAGGCTGTGAGAAGGAAGAAGGTAGCAAAGTGGTGAAGAGTTACTTACAGATGTAGGTGCTGAGCAGCCGTCTACTGAATTCAGAACTGTAGCTACTGGCTGAAGAGCTGGTCTCTGAAAGGCAGCAAACATTAAATCAATTATTATATTTCTTTATATGGCTACTTTGTCTCCTACTCAAGCAGCATTCTACTTCTATAAATTCAGACAAAACTTTAATCTTGGGTGTACTATGAGATGGAAACAGCAGCTTTGCTTCAACTCTAGACTAGATCAGTTTCACTCTAACCTAGTACCCTCCAGATGGTTTTGGACTACAAATCCCAAAACCCCTAGCCATGCTGACTGGGGATGCTAGTCCAAAACATCTGGAGGGCACAAGGCTGGGAAGGCTGGTCTAAATTTACCCTTGCTCATTTTATGCAATGGAGAATAGAGCTACATTCAGCCCGAACCTTTGTCACCTTAGGCTTATACAACCTTATGAATTACTTTAGCATAATCTTATTAAGTTCAGATATAGTGAAGGCCGTTACAGAGAAAAGATACTGGTTATAAACATTCCCCCCCACCCCCCCACCCCAAAAATATGTTTGTCTCAGATATTCTCTTTAGGATAAAAACAAAACATTGTTTTGGTAAACCACAAAAAACTGTGCTAACATTTCATATTAATGCAAGCAATTGTTTGACTTCAGCAAGATTCGGGTGACACTTTATAGGTTAGAAGGAAACAGCCAAGCTTTCTGTTATATAAACAAGGCAGGTTATCAAAAGGTTTTGCTTGTATGAACGCAAACATGATTTTCATTGGAACCTTAGCAGTGTATATTCTGTGGGATTGTTGTGAATATGACCAACTTACTTTTAAGCAGTGCTGTACTTGTTTCTGAAACTGTGTTAAATTTGATGAGAAGCCGTCAGCTGGCTCAACTTTATTTGAAGTGTATGTGAACTTTTCATACTGGCAGAGCCAACCGATACCGAAACCACATATGACTTCTTGGTGATGTTCCAAGGCCAGCAGAAGAAGGGGACAAGAGTTTTGCCAATGGTGGGTCTAGGGCTGAGCCTGTTTCACTGCACTCGTCCAAGTCTTTGGCCTGCAAGCAACTCCCAGGCTTTGTACTTATTAGCTGGCTTATAGGCAGATGCTAGTGATGTGGCCTACAAGGGCTCATTCTATGTAGAACATGTTCTTCCAGCTGAAGTGGCTCACCTGATATTGCCTAACATCTTATGCTGCTATTTCTCAAGGGAGAAGTTGGCAACAGGTGAAGTGCCCCTTCACAGGCCCTGTTTGCTTACTGTTGCACGAGGACAGGTACACTGTGTGTTACCTGCTCCTGGGGGAGGGATACAGGCACCTTTCCTCCAAGAGGCTTACCTTGAGCATGCCTGGATTTTACCTTCACTTCATGTTGATTCCCCCAGAGAGCATGGCAGCAGCAGGACCAGGAGAGGAATGTAGTGGCTACAACCTCCTCTCCTCTCTGGGAAGCTACATGTTCACACTAAGCCATGATTTGGGTTACTGCTATGTGGAAACTGAGCCTGTGTGTTGTATGCAAATATATATACAGTGGTACCTCAGGTTACATACGCTTCAGGTTACAGACTCCGCTAACCCAGAAATAGTACCTCGGGTTAAGAACTTTGCTTCAGGATGAGAACAGAAATCGTGCTCCGGTGGCAGCAAGAGTCCCCATTAGCTAAAGTGGTGCTTCAGGTTAAGAACAGTTTCAGGTTAAGAACAGACTCCGGAACGAATTAAGTACTTAACTCGAGGTACCACTGTAACAAAGTCTTAATTGCCAGTTCAAAAATAGCTTGAAGGAGGTTATTGAAGAGAGAAATACAGGAAGGGTAATTAACCCTTTCCCCGGTCACCATTCTCCCATTGCTACTTTCCCCTGCCTAGCTGCTCCTTTTTCCCATCTCATGTTGTCCCAGCTGTGTGTTTGCAAAGGAAGGTGCATAATGAGAAGCGAAACAATGGGGGGGGGTGTCATTCAGTTTGGAGTAAAATGGGCTTTCCAGCTTCAAATCCCAGTCTCCTGGAGTTGATTGTCTTAAGAAAAAACAGCTGTTGGGGCAGGAAAAAGGTAAAGGTAAAGGACCCCTGGATGGTTAAGTCCAGTCAAAGGCAACTATGGGGTTGCAGCGCTCATCTCGCTTTCAGGCTGAGGGAGCCAGCGTTTGTCCACAGACAGCTTTTCAGGTCATGTGGCCAGCATGACTAAACCACTTCTGGCACAACAGAACACCATGACATAAACCAGAGCGCACACAAATGTTTTTTACCTTCCTGCCACAGTGGTACCTATTTATCTGCTTGCACTGGCATGCTTTCGAACTGCTTGGTTGACAGGAGCTGGGACAGAGCAACAGCAGGTCACTCCGTCGCAGGAATTCGAACCGCTGACCTCCCGATCGGCAAGCCCAAGAGGCTCAGTGGTTTAGACCACAGCACCACCCGCATCCCTACTAGCTGTTGGGGCATCAGTGTGTATGTGTGTTTTCATAGCTTGCCTATTAGAGTTATAGACACACTCCTTAGATCAAAAGTGAGTGGTCTGTTGCCACCATCAAGAACCACAGATAGCTATTTACCGCTTTACAGACATTGAACCTCCTTGAAAATGAGCTGCTGCATCCACATACAAGTTATAAGCTTTTTGGGGGTGGGGTGGAGAACCACCTCTGCATTCTGACATTTTCTGATAAATGAAACAAGACATGTTTTTTTAACGGGTGCAATTAAAGACAAGCAGAAATATGTAACCAGGTGCAAAAAAAAGAGGTAGTATTATGTATGCATGTGGGTAGTACAAGTACCACCTGCTGCTTACCTCTGGGATCTAAAGGAATATTGTATGTGTCCCCAAGAACTATAAAATTTAAGGCAGAGTAGAGATAAAAAGGATAGGAAGAAAAAAAGAGAAAGGAAGAAATGCAAAGTGCAAAAAGACACGTTAGAGACAACCATACTTTCAAGAACCAAGCAGAAGATACCAACACAGAGCATTACATGGGTTCAGCAGGCAGGAGCCACTCCTTTTTAGAGCATGGATGTGTCAGGAACCGAGGAAACCTCTGTTTCTAGTAGGCGGCTTATATGCCATTCCTTCTAAGGAGACCACTTATAGCCAAGGCTGCTTATATTCAGTGCACCATGCAGAAGGGCTTCTGACTTCCCAAAAAATCTCAGCTTCCATTGAAAACAGGGGTTTCCAGCCTTGATGGGCATAGATTTTTCAAAAACTGCAATCACAATAATGTGACAACAGCAGCTGTAGACTCAAAAAGGAAGGAAGGAAGGCCTCTGTTGGGTTTTAGTGGGCACAGATAGTGGCTTCTGCTTCCTTTCCCTACACAATTCCAAGGTTATCTAGTGTGCTTCATGGCTCAGTGGGGATTTGAACCTACATCTCCCTGGTCTCATTTCAGTCTCACTGTTTCAGAAGGGCTTGCTTCTGAAACAAGCACGCATAGGCTTGCAACCTAGATTCACTACATGTCTTTACAGGTGAAGAATGTCACAACTTGCATACTAATAAAAGGTTAATTGAAAATCGCACTCAAGTCTGTGGGAAAAATGCTAATCATTTGCGGAAGGGGTTGTTATCTATCATCTTATTTGGGTGCAATAAAAAAGCATATCTTATTGTTGCAGGAATGAGCTGCAGCAAGCCTCTGGGTTGTGTGCTCCTCCTCATGCCTGGCATAGCTAGGAAGAAGAGTTTAGAAGTTTACTTCCATTTCAAACTAATTGCAGACAAACAGTGATTAGCTTTAACTTTGATTAGCTGAAACAAGCCAACTTCAGATCATAATTTATGAAGCTGGTTTGTTTTAACTAACCATTGTTAAGATAATCTACAGCTTAGGGTTTGAATACAATACTAGACTGTGATTAATTGAAATTGGCACAGAAAGCTCCCAGTCTTCTAGTTGTGATTGTGCCAGAGGAGGAAAGCCATAAGTGCATGAACCAAAGGCTCATGCAAGTAATAATAAGCCACTGTTTATAACTATGCCTGAACCTGCCATTATAGTACAGCTCTTGTCCCCTAACTCCTTTTCTTTGATGAGAGAAGCTGAATAACTGTAATTAGATCCATAAGGGTGTTTTTTTTTGCCGGGGGTGTGTGCATAATGGTTTCCCTGCAAATCATTTATCTGCCCCTTTCCCTTACCTGACAGGACTCAAAACACAAGATAAATATGCATTCTGAATCCTGAAGAGGTGGCCCAAAGAAGCAACTACTTGAGATCACAGGCACCCACTCATGAAACTTTTAAACTTCCTTGAAAAATGAAGGTCACTGTGACTCTTTTACATTTGTGCAGTCAAGGTTAGCCTTTGACTGGGTCTCAAATTAGCAACAAAATCCCCAGCTCTTTATCTACTACATTTTGCTTTACATCAATGACAATATAAGCAATCAGACCCTGCAAAAGAAATCTTGCAATTAAGCCCCAAACCTAATAATTGGCCAGGTTAGCAGAGACACATTCTGCTAACCATTAGGACTTTTAAAAAACTTCTTTATATGTCCAAAGCTGTTTACTGCTTGGGCAGCTGCTATAATCTCAGTCACTGTTATGTTTTCCTGATCAAAAGACACAAAAAGGAATTGCAGCTATCTCTACTGGTAATAAACTGCCACTCCTTTGGCCCATGAAAGAGTTGGCTCCACAACTGTCTTTGCCCATTACCAATTTAAGCGGGCAAAGGAGCACGCGGAAGGGATTTTGGTGAGTCAGCCACAGAAATGGATCCTGTTTTGAGTATTATACAGGCACCTGTTAAAGGACAGATGATGGACAGCACATGCAAGGTGCAGTTTGCTTAGTTAAACCTCCTTAGCATGGACCTCACTGGACAAACTGGTGTCCCCTTTAAACGTTATAATCCTTAAAATGGCCTCACCTCTTTTTCAAACAAAAACAACCATAGAGGAGATTTAATTGGCTTATAGTGATACACCACTGCCTAACCTATATATGCCTAGGAACATAAACATTTCATAATGCTGAGGCAAAAACATATATTGCTAAATTATTGTCAACTACAGTTTTATATACCCTGGGTTTCAGATGTGACATCTTAAGTACACATATTAAAAACCAGGGTCTTAGCTTCTAATTCTGCCAAAATCAACAACTCTCCGAATTTCAAAAGTTTACATTGTCTTCCACCAACAGAAACTGACCCAGAAACATATGACTATTCCCTATTATTACGACTTAGCCACAAAACCAGTTAACAACTTGTTCATGTGGCGATAACAATATTCCAACATGATTCTCACTGAAAGCTACCTATCTTAGGAGATGAAAGGCTATCTCAAAATTCACTCTTCAAGGATTATAGAACTAGCAGCAGACTAACAAACTAATGTGAAAAACCAGAGGCATCTCTCTTAGAATCTCTTATAACTACTTAGATGGCTGCGGGTTGTTTTTGTTTTTTTGCTGTGCCAGATAAAGCTAGACAGGCGATGAGGTGAGGCGTAAACTGTACCCTTGTTAAGGAGGTTTTACTGCAAGGCAAGCAAAGGAAATGACTTTATTAGTGCAAGGAAGTTGTTTCTTGTATCCAGGGAGCTGTGTGTGAGTACCTTGGGATGCTAGCATGGCACCTGCAGTTTCCTGAAAATCCAGCAACTGCTGCAGGAAGAGAATGGCCTGTAAAAAGAAGGAATACATGTGTTTTTTTAATAATCAATTTGTTATTCTCCACTTTGTGAAGAAAAAGAAACAGAAAGACATTCTTATGAAAACTATAATTATCTATAATTATACCTATAATTATCCTGGAAGAATGCATAATCTATGGTAATTAATTTCAAAGATCATGGAGGTTGCAAGCGAAGGGAGGGGGAGGTCATTGCTTGAAGATGAGACCTGGTGGCAATAGGTGAGAGTTGTGGCTGACACTGGCCACTCATAGGATGCATCAGCCAGCCCAGAGATCTCAAGGACATTTTATTTTTGAAGCTGGAATCTGGAGTCTGAAGCACAGCAAGCAGAAGGCACTCCTCTGATGAGCTGGCAAGGGCAGAGTGTAAGGCATCTACTATTTTATACCAGGTCACCCAATTGCGAGGCTCCAAATTGCCTGCCAGACTGTAATGCACACCCTTTCTGTGCCTGAAAAGTGCTCCAAGGTTTGAGCACACATTATCTCAGGAAGATCATGACAAAGAAGTCAGTGGGCAGAGGCTCCGAGCTTTTGTAGATGTCAGGGGAAGGTCTGAAGGATGCCACTGCAGCTATGGGCATCACACGGATGAGCTCGGCCTAATATCAATCAATTTCCTTTAACCCCAGACACTGTCAGTTATGGAAGCCCAAGTTTAAAACATGCCATTTCTCCTGGTTCAACAAGAATATTACCCTTATGCAACAAAGAAAAACAGAAAACAAGGATGAAGTCATGGAGCTGGTTTTACCAAGGGACATTCTGAATTGCTTCACATACATTGCTGGTGAGTTCATGAACTGTCCCATCTTTTGGCATGTTGTACTCCTTGTCTGGATTGTTCTAGGGAGGAAAAAACCCCAAAGAATATTTGATAAGATGGATAAAAATGTGCACTCCATAGAACTACCCCATTCTTGTTATTATGCAGTTATATTTCCTGAACCACCTAACTACTTCTACAGCCCTACGGGTCAAGGGCACCATCTACTGGTCACTGTAAAAAAGATGCGTGGACAAAAATAGATTTTAAGCAGATGCCACTGTCATTCTATTTGATCCCTCCATAACCACTTCTCTCTCCCTCTCTCTGCTAAAAGATCTGCGAACATTTACAAAACTTTATGTGGACTCCCCTCATTTGATTGTCAATGCTGCCTGTTAAAGAAACTACATCAAAATCAAGTTAGTTATAAATGCACATTTTAAATTCCAGGAAGGGAAGTTGCTTTCCCCCCTCTCCTCCCATTATAACTTCCAAGATTTTACAGTACACCTAAACATAATTAATGGAACATTTGCATGGATTTCCTGCACTACTGTGGATTACTAAATAGATAAACAGCAGAAAGGCAGCCATTACCTTGATGTTGTCTGCGAAATCTTCCAGAGCCTTGGCTCCTGTGGTTTCCATTGAGGTTATGAGGCTGGGCAGTTTGTTCTTAGTGCTGGCTGCAGTGCCCTGAAATATCCAGCACAGGACATGAGACAACTCCAATTTTAAGTGTGTGTGTGTGTGTGTGTGTGTGTGTGTGTCAGCTACTATCATCTACTGAACACAGAGTGTATCACTCACAATTTTGCTGGTGCTAAGAAAACGATCACAAGCTTTGTTAGCAGCAGGTAAAACTCAAGTTTCCCTGCGGAACACACTGCCAGGCCTGGTGTGCGTTCATCGGAACATAGGAATCTGCCTTCTACCAAGTCAGACTGTTGGCCAATCTAGTTCAGGATAGTCTGCACTGATTGGCATCCGCCCTCCAGGGTTTCAGGCAGGAGTCTTTCCCTACCATACCTGTAGAGGCTAGGGATTGAACCTGCAAAGGAGATGCTCTACTGCAGAGTTATGGCTCTTCTGGCTCTTGAAAGAGGGAACAAGCCTGCTAGTCTTAAATGGACATTTGTGCTTCAGTCCCAGCTACTTCTCTTTCACTTGGTTTCTAGAAATCTTATTATTTTTATTTATAACCATTCTTCATCTAGCCAGACCCCAGAAGGGTTTACAACACACATTCCCATAAAACATGTAAAATACAATGAAATTTCTAAAAGCATTGTTAAAAGCAATACATGCAGCAGAAAACCTAATTAACTCCACAAAAGTCTGTCTATGTGGCCCACACTTCTGACTATCTCTCAAATGCATGAATGAATAAAACTCCTTAAGCTGGCATCAGAACGTCACCAATGAGGGGGACAGTTGAGTTTCACAGTCAGGAGGAGCTACAGCAGATAGGGCCCTGTTTTGTGCCATTACTGAATGTACCTCATTCACAGGTGGAACCACAAGCAGGGCCTCTTCCCTCTGATCACACAGCACGGGCTACCATAAATTGGGAGATGTGTTCCTTTAAATATTTGGGTCCTGGGCTGCATACAGGCAGCTAGTGCAATTCCCAAAGGAGAAGAGACATCTGTGTTGTGAATTGGCCTTCACCCTACCAGTTCTCAACTGTTACAAAATCCTGTCTGGAGTCCTGATCCTGCTACGAATAACTGGATCCTGCATCCCGATTGTACATGACCTTGCTTTGCAATACTGCAGTGAGTTTTACTGATAGGCAGTTACCTGCAAAACCTGATCAAATTCTGGCTTCGTCTGCTTCAAGTGCCTTAGGATGGGGAAGATAGTCAGCACAGCTGAGTAATCATGACGTATGATGGCCTTTCGGGCTGCAGAGACAATGTTGTCCCCCTCTATCATCAGGTTGTCTAAAGACTCCTACAGCAAAACAAATCCTGGGTGAATTAGAGAAATGGGCTTTTTCCACAAAAGGAAGGAACCATGTTAAGTTTCAAGGAGACCTGGATGAGGGAGTCAAATGTCTTCTTCTGGTGGTGTTCGGGGATGATTTCTGTCAGTAGCTGATACTCGCTTTGGGCCAGTTGGATGAAGGCGCTAACGCAGTGGATGTAAGCATCAATCTCCATGTCCAACATGTCATCTCTCCCTGTAGGGATTGCACAAGCGTAGAAGATGTCAGTTTCCTGTGGCAACCTGATAATATTAGCATATATTTTCATTTGTAGTGGAGCAGTTTGTGTCTAGCACCACTGACTTCAAACTATACAAATAACCCAAATTTTGTTACATGCCAGCCCACAGGGTGCATCTAGGGGTCGGAGGTGAATATTTCATGTTCTTCTTGACAGGATACAATGTTTTAAGCAGCTAAGCGCAAGCATTTAAGGGGAGCCCAAATGTGAATGATTCAACACATTCACTCACACTTTAAAAGCATCTTAAATTTGTACAACAGTCTCTAGTGTTGATTGACATGTGCCTTTGTGAAACAGAATTTCTCCTAAAGAATTCCATCCTAGAAAGGATCTATCCTATTTGCAACAGCATCATTGATACAAAAGGAAGGGCTTGCCTTGCCTTAATTTAGTAGCACATTCCATTCCTAAAACATTTATGCCCAACAAAGTACAGGAACATAAAAAAAATACTTTAGCTGATAAAACTAGGGTAATGCCTTTAAAAAACCCTAATGCCACAAGACATCAGTATACCTCCAACATGCTATCTTTCAGCTGAGAGTGAGACAAAAATGCTTTTAAATGAATAAATAATGTCAATAAGTTCTTGATGCCAAAATTAGCAGAATAAGGCCCTCAGTGGGCCAGGAACATATTCCACGTCTCTCTTCTT